>NC_063449.1:13186439-13508985 GCF_020379485.1 Brassica napus
CGATAGGATGGAATGCAAGTTATGATCCTGAAAACAAATGCCAAAACAAATGAGATATGATTTCTAATATGATAAAACAAGATAAATAAAGATAGATAGGATGGAATTAGGCTGCTGGTCGTGTGACACTCTCAGCTTAATCAGTTGATGATTGAAGTGGATTGAGATGGTGCTTTGCTTGCTGGATGTGTATCACTCTCAAGCTTGGCAAACGAATTGGAATGGAAGGATGGGGGGGGGGGGGGGGTTGAGGACGACACAAGACTCTATGGAAAGGAGCCTTGATAAGTCAAGGTGCTTTGGAGTTGCTTCACACAAGCTCAAAAGACTTAGAACAATAGTTTTAAGAAAACTAGAAAACTGAATAATTCTTATTACTTTCAAAATGGGGTGATTTACAATGAAATAAAGACTAGAGCTTTATAGGCTCGACCAAGGACTCTCTAACAGTCATAAAATGACATAAGGAAAGAAATAAAATCGAAATAATAAACTTGGAAGCAAAGGAATGGATGGCTCCTTGAAAACTAGCCGTTGGAGGCTTAATGATGAGAATCTTGGCCAAATGAATGTAGATGGTGACCTCCTTGTATCTGGACGGTTTGAGGGGGTAAATGAGCTTCCTGGGAATCTTCTTAATGGTCTGGAAGGTGCTGATGTCATGCATAGACTGAAGGAAAAAGAGCTGTTGGAGTTTTAATGCTTGAGACTCCAAATAAGGCAGTTTGGTGATAATGGGGATCTTCTTATTCCTATGTGGGCTGGTGCATGGGATGAAGTTGTAGAACTCTTCTGGCTCGTGTATAATGTCTCATGGATGTCTTGGTTTTGTCTGGACGTCGTCTGGTTCTCCTGGTTGGATTGGAATTGCTTGGAAAGGATCAAACCGAAAGATTGTCCAATCTTTCCATAAATAGCTCCGGTTGGGTTTAAGTGATTCTCCAATGAACCAACTTGTAACAGCCCGATCCCCCGGCGTCCGACCGGGGTTATCGAAGGGGCGTTATGGACACGTGTCTACTCATTTAGACAACCCTACGTGTCCCGTTACTGGTCCCGAGAGACGAGCGCATAACCTTCTTTGAAATACCATCACACCCACATCCATATACTTCTACTTACAGTCCTGCGCACAGGGAAAAATGGAAATGGAGGGGTGAGCAACAAGTTACTCAGTGAAGTGGTTCTAGACCAGCCTGCCCGCATAACACTCTATACTACTCTATGCGGGAACTAGGACTGACTAGCCACTACAATCAGTTAATGCATTTTATCATTTCCTAACGTCATCTATGATTTTCCACATTCACTTCCATTCATTTCTAACAACCAAGTGATCAATCAATACAATGATCTCACTCATTGCCACACACGTCAAACCCTAGACTTAACCGACTCATCTTACCAGTCCGACTCGATCCTATGACACCTTTAACTCCCTGTTACCCGACCATGAGCAAAAAAACCCTACAATGCACATCCCTTTCATCTTTTCGTCCTTTTCAACAGTGGGTAGCCCCAACTAGGCTTCTACCCCATATTCTTGTGGATTGGCCACATCTCCTATGGGTGCTTCCATATTCTTGTGGATTGGCCACATCTCCTATGGATACCTAGCGTGGACTACTACCCCACATACTTTCCTTAGACCCTCTATATGCTTTCCCACCCATGCTTAACCTTAACATCATTCTCTCATATTTTTACTTATCCTTTCACTTCCTTATCATTTTCACTTATCCCTTCCCATTCTCATTTACCTTTCTTTTTCATTCATACTTGTACTTGGGACTCAATTCACTAGACGCCACCCGTTATCGGTGTCACACACAATACACATCGCATTTAAGTTCTACTTCAATAACTTTTATAATCATTACTCATCTATCGTTCTAGCATTTATTTCTCTCTAGCATCCTAACTTCAATCACAACAACACATGGGACAACACACCCAAACATACAAGAATCAACTACCAATCAATCATCACCACAACAATTCAATTCAGTTCATCGAGTCCCATTTATCAGTATGAGGGTTCTTATGCATCATGATCCATTCATCTATCATCCTAGCAATACCATGTCCTATCAACCTAACTCCCAATCAGGGTCTAATCAAACCTAACTCCAACATATAGGAGTATACAGAATCATGAAAGAAGGTTGGGTTCGAGACACTCCACCTTAGCCTAGATCTGGATCCGGATCTGGAAACAAGAGACAAGGGAGATGAGATTGAGATCCGGTCACCCCACCACCACACGGCGCCGGCGAGGAGAGAGAGAGCGTGCAACGGCGAGGAGAGAGAGAGAGCGTGCAACGGCGAGGAGAGAGAGAGAGCGTCGCGCGGGAGAGAGAGAAGAGAAGAGAGACGGCGCAAGAGAGAAAGGGAGAGCTCTACGGCTAGGGTTTCTGGTCTCCAGGAATTATCTGCAGAGCTTCGCTTTAGTTTCTGTATGAGGCAAAAGGGAGGCTGCATCTCTTTTTATAGGAAAGGGGAAGAGAACCCTAGGTCTTTGCCATATGGGCCGTAGAGAAGCCCATATTCTCAAGGAAATTTTTATGGGCCAGGAACCGAGCCGTTACACAACTGATCTCCTGGGTTCTGGTGCAGCAAAGGACTTCTAGAATACCTCCTGATTGGTTAAGATAATCTCCTGGTTCCCATAAATAGCTCTGGGTCGAACCAAGTTGAATTGGTTGGAGACTTTCCATAGATGACGTCGGTTTGGCCGGTTCTGGGGAATTGATCATAACTCCTAATTTCCGTGGCCATTTCTCCTGATCTTGGGCTTTCTAGAAAGATGATAAACTCCTCTTGACTCCTATGATGGGCTTTGCTTCAGGACGCTCCTTAATTGAGCTTGAATTTTCTTCTAAAGTCGGGTACTCGCAGATGGACGGGTTGAGAAACCTCTGAATTGTAAAATTCATAACTTCTTGCTCCGTGAATATATTGGCCCAATTCCAATTGGCGTGGACTCCTTATTGAGTGTAGAATCCATAAAAATTATATTCGTGATTTAAACCCTCCTGGTTTGTAAGATATGGCATTTTTAGTGCACGTATATCCTGGTTGGCGCCTTGGCTGGTTGAGTAGGGTGTTGGGTCGACCTCTGGTTCAGCTGCTGAATTGCTGGCTGCAACATTCCCTCCCCCTTGAAAAGGTTTCGACCTCGAAACTTTATAACCTCCACCAAGATAGAGCAAGTCAGCTTTCATACTCTTTTGAGATTCTAAGGTCTTACCTTGATATTGTTTCGGTTTGGGGATGGATTGTGCATCAGGTGGCTCTTCTTTCAGAAAATAGGATAGGATCACGCCTCTGCTTTTGACTTTGGCATTTCTTATCTCCTTCAGTGGATGGTCCTTCTTACTCCTAGTAGGCTCAGTTCTGACCATCTTTGGGTTTGATTCTCCTAGCAACAAAAGATTATCCGGTGGGATTTCTTTGAAGCTTTCTTCTTTGCAACCTGAAATTTTTTCAACATTCTGGACAAATAACAAGTGAATTGTATCTGATACTAGAGTTTTATGAACAGAATGTGTTATGGCCAGATTTACCTTGGGTGCATCAGCATGATGAAGAATGATATTCTTCTTTGGACAGATTTGGTTAGATGGCCGCCTTTCTTGCAACTGTTTACCTTGGTTGGTATGACCATCTTTTTGTGATAGCTCAGCTCGGTTTTTATGTTCTTCTTGACTTATAACTGGATCAAAACATCTTGGCAAAGACAAGTATATTATACCAAAATAAAGGGATTTATAAAATGACATAAACATAGAACAATTAACCCTTAAATCAGTTGTGGCAGCAAGAACTTCTTGTTCTTTCTTTGCCTTGTACTCACCTTGGCTTCCTGTAATAATTTCACTTTTCCTTGGACAAGACAAGTACATTAATCTTGTCATGGAATTAATAATATCATGATGATCTAGAGTGAAATTTACCTCAGGTTTTAGCACTTGAACAATCTTTTGTTCAGTTTTCGGTTTCCACTTGTGGTGTGGATTTTGATTGAGCTCATGTTCTGGTTCGGTAAGAATGTGGCTCTCATCTGGTATTCCTGTACCAAGAATACAAATGTTTAAACCAGTATCTAAAGGTGTTGTTTGACACTTACCTTGGTTTGATACTATGATCACTGGTTTTGGTTTATTAAGCAACTTTGATTGTTTTGTGCTTTGAGCTTCCTTCTGGTCCGTGGGAAGGCTTGTGCCTGGGGTCTCTTCTTCTATGTACCTAGGCTCCTTTAGACCTGTAATAACACTCTTGGACAAAGACAAGTGCATCATACAAGTGGTAGATGATTTATGAAAAGATTTATCAAGTATAGGACTTACCTTAGCCTTTACTTGGACAATAGCTTGCTCTGGTTTGTCTTTGGACCTGATCAAAGTGTTTTGGCCGACACTTGTACTCATCTTCCTGACCTTTGGGATGTCACTCTTCTGGTCTAAGCAATGGACAATGGCATGCCCCTGGTTTGGCTGAAAGTTATCTTGTTGAGACAAGACTCTTTGACCCTCTTGTGCCACTAATCTTCTTGCTTCTTTGGGACCATGAATTGGATACCTCCTTGGATATAGTTCTTGGATTTCAGAACTTTTAAGATCTGGTGCAAATCTATCCCTCATGACTTCCTTAAGAGCTCTCCACGTTTTGATAGTTGGCTCATTGTAAAACCACCTATCATCTTCTTCTTGTACCCACCATTTAAAGGCTTCTTCTCTAAGTTGATCAATAGCATAAGCTAGCCTTTCTTTCCTCAGGATGTTGTTGAAGTGAAACCATTCATCAAGGTTCCTCTCCCATCTAAGATAACCTCTTTTTCCTGAAAATTTAAAGAGTTCAATTTTATCAGCAAAAGAGTTATAATCAAACCGAGAATTAACAACATGATTGTTGTGGGTTTTAGAAGTTGGAGTTTGATTGATCCTTGAAGGATCTGGTGGCTTGGGCTCGACATATACAGCCCCTGGTACATCTCCACATCTTGTTTTTCCTTGCTAGGGTCGTTGGCCTTGTGCCTGATTTCTTTTCTCCAGTTGAGCAATCTTAATTTGGAGCTTTTGTAGAGCTGCGGACTGTTGGCTCAATGTGGCCCTTAGGTTTTGGCCGTGTCCCTCCTCTTTCATTGCTTCCTGAAAACAATCTCAAAGAGCAAGTGAAAGTATGGGAAGTTTTGGTAGAACCAAAATAAGACAAATGCAATGATGCACTTTAACTAAACCGAGAAAATATGCAAATATGAACTGATATGAAGTAACTATGCAATAAATGATTTTTCTTTTGGTTTTCTGAATGTAAATTCGAAGTGAAACTATATGATATGATAAGAAACACAAATGGAAAGAAAATATGAAAAGCAAACTAACAATGAATTTTTTTTTGAAATTTTCTCTTAAGATGAAACAATTAAACCAAAAATATGCAAATGATCTAAACTATGGTTTTAAATTTTTTTTTTTTTTCTTTTCTGATGCAAGCACGAAATAAATCAGTATGAGATGCTATGAACAATAAATGGAGAGAAAAATATGGAAACAAACTAACAAGGATATTTTTTTTTTTGAATTTTCTTAGGATGAAATGCAAAAACAAAACAGGAAATGGAAACTAAAATGTATGATTGGACCAAAATGATATAAACTAAGCTGAATGATTTTTTTTTTTTTAATGAACATAAGAGACTTATGAAACAACTATGGTATGCACGAAATTAAAAAATGCTATGCCTTTTTATTTTTATTTTTATGCAAGATTCAAACAAGAAACAAATATGGAATGTAGATTTTTTTTTTTTTTTTTAAATGAATGCACAAAATCTAATAATGGAAAGTGGAGCTGGGGAATGAATGCAAACACAATATGAGATTTCTTTTTAAAATTTTCGTGAATCAAATGCAAGAAACTTTTTCTCTTTTGTTTTTCTTTTTTTTAAGAACAATAACAATGCAAAAACTGTTTTTATGGCTTTTCGGTTTATGATGAAAACAAATGCAAACAAATATGAATGATGCAAGGATGGAGTGACCTGATTCAGGAGCTTTGAGCTCTGATACCAAATGTTGCAGGCTGGAAATCAGGGATGACAAAATGGTTGATGGAAGCTTGATGGATCGACCAAAGATATGATCGGATGGGCGATAGGATGGAATGCAAGTTATGATCCTGAAAACAAATGCAAAAACAAATGAGATATGATTTCTAATATGATAAAACAAGATAAATAAAGATAGATAGGATGAAATTAGGCTGCTGGTCGTGTGACACTCTCAGCCTAATCAGTTGATGATTGAAGTGGAATTAGATGGTGTTTTGCTTGCTGGATGTGTATCACTCTTAAGCTTGGCAAACGAATTGGAATGGAAAGATGGGGGGGGGGGGTTGAGGACGCCAAAAGACTCTATGGAAAGGAGCCTTGATAAGTCAAGGTGCTTTGGAGTTGCTTCACACAAGCTCAAAAGACTTAAAACAATAGTTTTAAGAAAACTAGAAAACTGAATAATTCTTATTACTTTCAAAATGGGGTGATTTACAATGAAACAAAGACTAGAGCTTTATAGGCTCGACCAAGGACTCTCTAACAGTCATAAAGCCTTGATAAGTCAAGGTGCTTTGGAGTTGCTTCACACAAGCTCAAAAGACTTAAAACAATAGTTTTAAGAAAACTAGAAAACTGAATAATTCTTATTACTTTCAAAATGGGGTGATTTACAATGAAACAAAGACTAGAGCTTTATAGGCTCGACCAAGGACTCTCTAACAGTCATAAAATGACATAAGGAAAGAAATAAAATCGAAATAATAAACTTGGAAGCAAAGGAATTGATGGCTCCTTGAAAACTAGCCGTTGGAGGCTTAATGATGAGAATCTTGGCCAAATGAATGTAGATGGTGACCTCCTTGTATCTGGACGGTTTGAGGGGGTAAGTGAGCTTCCTGGGAATTTTCTTAATGGTCTGGAAGGTGCTGATGTCGTGCATAGGCTGAAGGAAAAAGAGCTGTTGGAGTTTTAATGCTTGAGACTCCAAATAAGGCAGTTTGGTGATAATGAGGATCTTCTTATTCCTATGTGGGCTGGTGTATAAGATGAAGTTGTAGAACTCTTCTGGCTTGTGTATAATGTCTCCCGGATGTCTTGGTTTTGTCTGGACGTCGTCTGGTTCTCCTGGTTGGATTGGAATTGCTTGGAAAGGATCAAACCGAAAGATTGTCCAATCTTTCCATAAATAGCTCCGGTTGGGTTTAAGTGATTCTCCATTGAACCAACTGATCTCCTGGGTTCTGGTGCAGCAAAGGACTTCTGGAATACCTCCTGATTGGTTAATATGATCTCCTGGTTCCCATAAATAGCTCTGGGTCGAACCAAGTTGAATTGGTTGGAGACTTTCCATAGATGACGTCGGTTTGGCCGGTTATGGGGAATTGATCATAACTCCTAATTTCCGTGGCCATTTCTCCTGATCTTGGGCCTTCTGGAAAGCTGATAAACTCCTCTTGACTCCTATGATGGTATTTCCTTCAGGACGCTCCTTAATTGAGCTTGAATCTTCTTCTAAAGTCGGGTACTCGCAGATGGATGGGTTGAGAAACCTCTGAATTGTAAAATTCATAACTTCTTTCTCCGTGAATATATTGGCCCAATTCCAATTAGCCTGGACTCTTTCTTGAGTGTAGAATCCATAAAAATTAGATTCGTGATTTAAACCCTCCTGGTTTGTAAGATATGGCATTTTTAGTGTACGTATATCCTGGTTGGCGCCTTGACTGGTTGACTAGGGTGTTGGGTCGACCTCTGGTTCAGCTGCTGAATTGCTGGCTGCAACACCTAGTGATACTATAATGCATCCCTTATCAATTATCATAACTGATATAAATATTTGTGACGCTTAGAATAAATGATTTAATTATGTGCATCGAGTATTCTAAACGTTGCAAGTACTTGCGTCAGGTTTTTTTTTTTTTTTTTTGAAAAAGGGCATTGCGTCAGGTTTTTTTGATGATGCATTTTTATATCATTTGAAATATGTGATGTTACTATTAGCATTACTTCTTATAAACGATGGAAAATGTGTTATCACTTATAACAATTGATACTATTTTTTTACCAAAAAAAAAAAAAAACAATTGATACTATTAATTGTAACGCTTTTGTTTAAGTGATTGGGAAAAATTGTTTCACTTATTTTAATTGATGTTAATATATCACTGTTGCATCATTTAATATACTTGCTACTAATACTCACGCATCAGTTATGTAACTGAAGTAAGATATTTTCATTCATTAATTACAAATTAAATACATTAAATATATTAATAATAAAAAGAAATTATTTTTTAGATAAATATCAAAATGGTTATAAAAGAGATGCTGCTAAAGTTTATTATTACTTATGACCAGAGGTCTATATTTATACAAGTATTAGACCGTCTTATTTAGACCGTCATAAGAGAAAATGAAATCTTATTCCTACTTATTCCTAATAGGAATAGGAAATACCTAAATACATATGGAAAAGGATAAACATCAAGTATAGATAAATGTAAACTCTCATTCACATAAGTCATTAGCGAATGGGTCGGATGGATAACTGATGGGCCGGACGGTTTGTGCCTGATATGGGTCGATCACCACTTGGTTTATAACACTCCCCCTTGATCGACACATCCGGTTCAGGGCTTGTAACATGCTTAATGTTGCCTCATTAAAACCTTTCCAGGAAAACCCAGTGGGACAAAACCATGGATAAGGAAAAAGAGTACAACACATGAACTCCTCCTGACTTGTATCCCCGTGTATGTTCTTCAAGTTGGCGCATGGACAATTTGATAGTTTAGCTTCATGTCCTGGTCAGACGGATGGCACTCGACCAATACTCGGATGGACCTCTAATCTGCGATCAAACTTTACTCGCAAGTCCTCTCATGTCCCACGTATCCTCTAGTCACATGGCTTTGCCATATCGTGGACACTTTAATATATATTGAGTCATCGACCCAAACACATACGAATCACTTGGCTTCTCACGGACATGCCTTTGTCCATTCGGACATACATCACCCGTATGTGCTAATGGCTTATCCATTATAGCCGATCTTTCTTCATTGGTCGATCCATGTTGAGTTATAGACCTTGTCTATGCTCGTCCATACCCCATGAGTGTCTAAGGTCATATCATTAATAATCATTGCTGCAATGAGTTTTATAATCTCATCAAACTATGGATCTGCAGTCAAATACACTCAAGGACCTTTATACATGGTTATCGATCTTTCTTGCCTTCAGCAATGCCATATGCATTTGACCTCGACCAGACATACTTCTGGTCACTCTCTTGGACCATTATGGTTTCCTTTTATCCACTGATATAAACATAATGGCTTGTGCTTACATTGCAGTCCCATACTATAATCTTATTACTTGAAAAACATCGCAGTCCACACTTTCTTTGATGGCATCTCATGACCTACTTGCAGTACTGATTTATTATAAACACAAGGGATTTCTTTTATATGGACTGATTTGGATTGTTCTTTATCGAACTCCTTCACTAAGTTTTACTTAGTCTTATCATATTCAATGCAACTGCTTTTGCTTAAGTCCATGAACAGCTTAGGAACAATGTTGTTCTTTGAGAACTTCTTTTCTCATCTTTCTGGTACATTTATTTTCTTTATCCAGTGATCAATATACTGCTTACTACATCATTATTTCTTTTGTTTCCAGACTTCATCAATTTCGATTTTGTGTAGTAGCATCCACCACATAGGAACATATTTCCTTATAATTTGTTCATTTGGTCTCTATGAGTATCTTTGTGTAACAAGCCATTCTTTGAATGCTGTAAGTAGTAATGTGAACGACCTCTTGACTACTTGGTCACGTTCGACATCTCACGATTTTCTTTCCCTCACAAGACCCATTTATCCACTGGTCTATATCATCAGGTGGCGTTTCTATATATTTGGCCAATACGCCCATCTCTTCTTTAAACTCTTTAAACCTCACGTTTTCTTTTAATATGATCTTTATTCTTTATGAGTACTCTTACGTGGGTTCATGATCCTCGCTTTATATCTTTAAACTCAAGTGCTACTTTCTTTTATGAGCTCTCTTATATGTAAATACATCATTGGTGTTAACACTCTTATGTAGTTCCATAGTGTTCCAGACATGATCTAATAGATTTGAGATCTTATTATCCAGGACTTTTACTACCTTGCAGTTTGGCGTCCCAAACTACATGGTTTGGTACCTTAGATGTTTAGCTGGCCAGCCTTATCTCTCTATCTGGACTGGTTTCCTTTGAACTCGGATTTGTATCATTCTATGCACCTTTCATTTCTTTCCGAGGTTTCTTATCTTTTGGAACTTATTGGTCTATCTTGTATAGACACTGTAGCAACTTGATTGTGTCTCTTAGGACATCAAATTCATGGTGCTAAGCTGGTATGACTTAGTCATTCTTTTCTTTTCGGGTCAATGTGTCTGGCATCTAGTTATGCTAGCTTTTGTATCATTTGATCACATTCTTTGGACGTCTTAAATCATATTTTCTAGTCTGAGGATCTTGCCAAGACAATGATGGTAAATACCATTATATTTCTCTTATTCTCTTTTACCAACTTATTTCTTTCTCACCCTGATGTTGGATAGTTGGATTCATCAGTCATGCGATCCGTGTACCTGGCCATAATTTGATCACCCATATTTGGCACAAGGTCTCTTAAAAACGTGGGAGAAAGACATGTTCCTATCCAACATATATTCCCAATCTTTTTCTCATCCTCTTCTGAGGTTCCATCCTAGACGGCACATATGTATGTGGTGGTTTATTCAAAATCTCTTAGGATAATATATGTCTGGTTTATGACCCGTATTCATTCTGAGATGGGATTATCTATGCTCACTTATATGGCCTGATGCATATTAACCTTACACATGTAAATCCTTGTGTCCCCAAGCATTAGGTAGTGGCCTTGGTAGTATAAAGAATTCGGCCAAGTCTTACTATGGTCATAGACCATGTCACACGGATTTGTAGTATGTTCATGGATCACAGTTTGTCCTCACTCCCCCTCATGGACATACTATAATCACGTGGTACTTGGGACAATAGAGCCTAATGAGTTTCCCTTGTGTACATGTTACACAACGTGAGATTTTATGGGATAACTCTTTGTGCCTTTTGCAATATGTGCATCAATTTTTAAAGACCTGGATGGCTAATCCAGTCATGCCATAAAGTGTATAAAATTTCGTGGGTATACAGGTTACCATGGCTTTTTCCTTTATCATACTGATCCTTGGCATAGTCTAGATCAATAGAGTATGTAGGTATAGTCTTGACCACTTTCTTATAAGGCCTTAGGCGATTTTCTTATAATCTGAAAGGAACTTTTGTTTCCTTTGCCCATTGGTTCAATGTGGAAACCATTCATGCTCAAGTCTTTATAACTCAATGGGTCTTTTATTGGGTGAATAGATTCGTGCCCCTTTAGGCAATGCCGTGGTCTATAATAGACTGACTATCCTTTTATTAAGTTTTCATTGTCATTTATCAATCAAGAAATCATCAAGCAAATCAAACATGATAACTAAAAACAACTCTTATTATTGCTATAAAATTGTAAATGACAAGCAAATCAAAGCAAAACATAAAACATAAAATCAGAATGTCGAAATCTCGTTTCTTTAGTCAATGTATAAGCCGGCCTCACAATCCATATATTTCCACACGACTTCCTTGGATTCCTCCTTATCATTTTTAGCCTCATTGGCTTTAGGAGGTCTCATCTCACTGTTTCGTTGCTCTATGTATTTTTTCTGAAGTTTTTCAAATCTGCTAATGGTATCTATAACTTTCTGCTCTCTTTGCTCAGTTGCCAATAGGCATGACAATAGGTCATTATAGGTGGTGAAACCCTTAGCCTTATGTGATAACAACAAATCCTTTGGATGGAATGTGGAATAGGTTTTATATAGTAAATCCTCATTTGTTACCACTTCACCGCATAGTTCAAGACTATATGCAATTTTCATCAGAGCAGAATTATATTCCTCCACGGATTCAAAATCCTGGAACCTGAGAATCTTCCATTCATTCATGGCTTTTCGCCATAATGCCATTGAGTATCTGGAATTTAGTTTTGTCCAAAGGTCACAAGGATCCTCAATATTTAAGTACTGATCTCTCAGATCCTCAGTGAGATGATAGCGCATAATTGTTATGGCTCTATGCTTTTCACTTTCAATTGCATTATTGCCATCAATGATACATTTCCCGAGTCCTCTAGACTTCAGGGCAACTGAAATGTTCATTACCCATTCTAGATAATTATCTCCAGAGAGATTTAGGGCAGCATAATCCGAAGGCTCAAATTTCGACATCTGAAACATATTATTAATCAGTTCAAGATGCAACCGAGTCAATAAAATCAATGCATACGGTTTCACAAGTCTCTCGACCAAACAATTAACTACTCGACCATGGTGCGAGAAAAACAAGTATGCGAGGTCTATATGATGCTTTAGGCCAAACGGCCTTATAAAATTGTGATGCAACAACCCTAGAGGTCGGATTTTATATCTGAATGCATTCAAAGCATCAATCATAACAACAATCATATTCAGACCGATTTTTAATCAATGTGAGACCAGGTCAATAATTCTTATGTTTTACTTTTCTTAAAACATTTAGTATGATCAAGCAATCAGAATAATAATGCAAGTATCATCAGATCATATTAGGGTTTCAAGGCTCATTTTTGTCGGTTTGATTTTATCAATATCAAGCTTTACAAAAGAATTAAATCAGATCAATCAGTCAATTTTAGCAATTCTCTAGCAATCCTAACAGTAAAAAGAAATTTTCCAGCAAGTAGAAAAGGAAATTTCAGGAAAAAAGAAATTTTCTACTTTTAGCAAAAAGGAAATTCACAATTCTGGACAGATTATGGTTTTAATCAAAACTATCAATTTTCCTAATCAGTTCATTCGATATTCAAACAATTAATCACAATATGGAAACTTGTTTATCAATCGATTTATGCAAAAAGGAAAATTAGTTTTTCAGCATTTTAACAATTTTAAGATCAAATTCGATTCTAAACAGTTCTATTTACTCAAACAATCATCAAAGATAATTCAAGGTTTTAATCTAGCAACCTAAACCTCAGATACATCAAAATCAATCAATCAGAACAGTCGGATCAATTTAGGTTTTTGATATTTCAGATTTTCAAAACATCATAAAGTAAACGGATCATATAATTTAGATTTAGGGTTTCAATGCCTTACTGATCAATCAATGTTCTAGCAACCCTAACAGCCATTGATCTATCAACTTAACAGGAAAACAATCTAACCAAAACTTAGTTCCATATGTTAGGGTTTCTATTATCCTAGATTAGGGTTCTTCAAATTTTAATGGTTCAGATCTTTATCAATCAACCAAATTCAGTGTAGGTTCTTTTAAGTTTTGAGTTTTACCTTTAGAAACTTATGGAGTGTAGATTTGGACCACCAAAGAGAGAAGGAGGCCGCGAGCTGATCGTTCTTCGAGTTGGGTCGCGGACGGGCTGCTTGCTTGGCCGGATCACGAACAGGGAAGAAGGAGAACGTCTGGTTTACTTGATCACGTCTAGAAAGAGCTAATGTTGCAGAGCGTGACGGCGCGTCAGTGATAGGATCGACAAGCGGTTTGCAGCGTCTGATTCATCTCGGCGAGAGATTCAATTTGATATATTGCTCGTCGTCTGGGTCTTCACGGTATGGGAGAACGATCTCTTTGAAGTTCCGCCGGAATTAGGGTTTTGTGATATTCGGCTGAGTTTAAGGAATTTCATGGGGGCTTAGGGTTAGAGGCTATCGTGCTGATAACGTGTTATAAAAGAGATGCTGTGAAAGCTTATTATTACTCATGACCAGAGATCTATATTTATACAAGTATTAGACCGTCTTATTTAGACCGTCATAAGAGAAATGAAAATCATATTCCTAATAGGAATATGAAATAGTATTTATCCTAAATACATATGGAAAAGGATAAACATCAAGTATAGATAAATGTAAACTCTCATTCGCCTAAATCATTAGCAAATGGACCGGATGGATAGCTGATGGGTCAGACGGTTTGGGCCTGATATGGGTCGATCACCACTTGGTTTATAACAAAAATGCATACAAAAGTCTAATATTAAAACGAGAACCAAACATAAAAACCATAGTAGCTAATAAAATAAATAATCCAACCAATTCTCTAAACTTAATTATTAAAAGTGCATGCGCCGTACTCTAATCCACATGATCTCTGTTTTGGGTTGCCTGTAAAAAAATATCAGATTAGATTTATTTCTTTTGAAAAAAGACTAATGCTTAAACTAAATAAATAAATGTTTAACAGAAAACTCGTAAAGTACCTCAGAATTTTGTTGGTTGACCAAATTTGATAAAATTTCAGCAAAATTTGGTTGATTGGCCAAGTTTGACAGAACACCAGCTAAATTTGGCACCGCTCCATTAGTCCGACATATAAAAAGTAATATTTAGTACACAATATAATACACCAATAAAATATAAAACAGTAACTAGTATAAAATAACCTGAACAGTAGTAGCACCAACTAGTTGTTGGATCATTCCTGCTGAATTCTGGACTTGACTTTGCAATCCTGAAACTTGTGACTTTAGCTCAAAAACTTCAGAATTTGACGCTTCTAAATTTGGAGTATTGGACATTTTCAATAGCTTTGAAGGTGTAGGTCCACGTCCTAGGCATCGGACTCGTCCTGATCGCTC
The DNA here is from genome assembly GCF_020379485.1 of Brassica napus. Lineage (NCBI taxonomy): Eukaryota > Viridiplantae > Streptophyta > Magnoliopsida > Brassicales > Brassicaceae > Brassica > Brassica napus. The sequence goes on from NC_063449.1 coordinate 13,201,251, forward strand.
TGGTCCAAAAACTTTGGAATATTCATCGTTTAAACTTGCAGTGATATTTGATCTTTCAACTGAAAGATTTTCACTCATCAAAAGTGTGAGTTCATCCTGAAATATTTAAACAATATAAACATGTATAATTTAATAATTTTATAAATATTAGTTATAGGTTTTTATATTTAAAGGAACTAACCGCACGACTCTTTGCTTCTTCACAAACAAAAGTTCCATCAGACTTCTTACGGCTTGCAATGAAAAATTCTGCTCTGCATGGTGTTCTTCCTGTTTGGTCTTTCTAAAGAAAATATAAGAAAAAAAAATATTTAACTTATTGTCCAATATAAACATAAATATGTACCTACATAATGGTTTGAAGAATCAACAAATCATGCAAACTCAAATTACTTACAATGTTGCGTCGCTTACTCGCAAAACTCTTTCTTCCGCAGACATGCGGCAAACACTGATGCAAATATGCGAACTTTGCTTATTCAGAATCCAAATAGAACCCCATAACATTAATTTCGAATAATTAACAACTGTCTGAACGCACCATTTTCGCGATTCGTCGAAGACTGTTCCAACCGGATCTTCAAAAGAAACGTTGTTTTGGATTAATTTCCTAATAATCCATGGCGGCGAAATATAGTCGATGGATTCTTATGCTATACAATCAAATAGAACATACTTTGATTCTTTGCTTGGAGGAGGAGGAAGAGAGGTGGAGATGATGTAACAATACATGTTGTGTTGTACTATTCTATGTTATCAAATGGAATTGTACAACACAATGTGTATTGTTCGTCTTCTCCAATAGTTTTACGCGTCTTCTGCTTTTAAATCCACATATATCGAAAAGTAGTAAAATTGTAAACCCAAAAGATATGAAAAAACGTTATCAGAAACATTGTTGGATCAGATGATTATACGATATGCAAAATATCACTTCCAAGAATTTCGTAAAACTTTTAAATGATCATGGAATAAAAAATGATTGCATTATTAATATAAATTTTGGAAAAGAAAAATAGTTTCAGAAGAATGAGATTAACAATGGAAATGAGAGTGGGATGAAACAGTAGAAGGAAGGACAATTTTTGTCTTTATACATATTATACAAAGAATATCGTAGCCAAAAAATTGTTATCGTTATAAAATTAATTTTTGGTGTTACTATGAATATGCAATCCAATTTCCCTACAATAACCCCCCCATAAATAGAACCCCATAACATTAATTTCGAATAATTAACAACTGTCTGAACGCACCATTTTCGCGATTCGTCGAAGACTGTTCCAACCGGATCTTCAAAAGAAACGTTGTTTTGGATTAATTTCCTAATAATCCATGGCGGCGAAATATAGTCGATGGATTCTTATGCTATACAATCAAACAGAACATACTTTGATTCTTTGCTTGGAGGAGGAGGAAGAGAGGTGGAGATGATGTAACAATACATGTTGTGTTGTACTATTCTATGTTATCAAATGGAATTGTACAACACAATGTGTATTGTTCGTCTTCTCCAATAGTTTTACGCGTCTTCTGCTTTTTAATCCACATATATCGAAAAGTAGTAAAATTGTAAACCCAAAAGATATGAAAAAACGTTATCAGAAACATTGTTGGATCAGATGATTATACGATATGCAAAATATCACTTCCAAGAATTTCGTAAAACTTTTAAATGATCATGGAATAAAAAATGATTGCATTATTAATATAAATTTTGGAAAAGAAAAATAGTTTCAGAAGAATGAGATTAACAATGGAAATGAGAGTGGGATGAAACAGTAGAAGGAAGGACAATTTTTGTCTTTATACATATTATACAAAGAATATCATAGCCAAAAAATTGTTATCGTTATAAAATTAATTTTTGGTGTTACTATGAATATGCAAAACAATTTCCCTACAATAACCCCCCCCCCCCCTCCCCCCCCCCCCCTGGTATTTTTAAAATTAGATAGATATATTTCTGGGATACTTTGCAAAATATAATGTTTATGATTTATAATTTGACAAATACATGTCTTTTTTTTTTTGAAAATTACACTTTCTTACATGTGATAAGCCACATTTATCCTAATTTCAGTTAAAACTAAAATTAAGATTTTTTCTTAAAAAATAAATACATATTAATTTTTTTACCAAATTGATAAGTTTTCTAAGACATTTTGAATATTTTTCTTAACCTTTTCAGTTTTCACAAACACAAAATTTGTACAACAGATACAATAAAATTTGTATTCCTGATCAATCATACGATTTGGTTGGTATTTTTTGTTAGATCAGTATTTCCAAATTACTTTTGGTATACGCTCAATTTAGGGTTTATTTGTCAAATAACCAAAAAAATAAAAATAGTATTTTATGGAGAGTGAGATGGTGTTTTAAGGGAAAAATCGCTTAAAAACATTCAAATCACTTACTCGCACTTTAAACCGTGAAGTTTTTTCACTAACACTTTTAAACTTCAAAATGATATTTGTATCACAAAAAACCTCCAATCAAAAAAATTGACTGGTTGTACATGTAAAAAAATGATGTATCAGGTTTCTTTTTCAAAATTTAATTATCTAATTAATAAAATAAACAAAAAATTAAATTAAAATTCTGAAAATTAAATAAATATTTATAAAATTAAATAAAAACTCATAAAATTAAATAAACATTCAAAATTTGTTTTAAAAAAAGTTCAGAAAATTAAATAAATATTTATAAAATTAAATAAATATTTCAAAATTAAATAAAAATAAATAACTAAAAATGCAAAAAAAAGAAGATTAAATTAAAATACAGAAAACTAAATAAACATTCATAAGTTTTTTAAAAATTATAAAATTCAAATATCAAATATTTTTAGGGAGTTTTTCAAAACCAACCCATTTTTTCAAGTCAAACCTAAAACCAACCATTTTTTGTCATTACTATTCCTATGTTTTCGAATTATTTACAAAATTACCATTATTTTTTAATTTTTTAATTAATTTTTAAATTAACAAAAAACCAAATACACCCTAACCATTTTTTCTTATTTACAATAATGCCATCATCATCAACTTTTCCAACCACCATGAACCACCATTTTTGAGCTCTTAAAGCCCTATAATTCAATTTTCAACCACTTTTTTTTCTCGTTCTAAACCAACAAATCTTCATTTTCTCTCATTTCCTGTACATTTCCATCTTAAAAACTCTCATAACTTAGATAGATCGGGTTTACCCAGACATGGAAAGACCACCTTTAATGTTTGGATCTACAGTTGGTGCATTGAAGGCGTCTTGTTGGATAATACAGTGCTCTCTAAAGATAAAACATTTTCTATGACAATTGGTGACATGGTGTATAGTAGTCAAGAAGAACATGAAAGCGCGAGGAATACAAGAGGGTATATGTTGTGCACGATGTGGAGCGGATGAGGAATCAATCAACCATGTGTTTTTTGAATGTCCTCCAGCACTTCAGGTTTGGGCTCTCTCCAAGATACCATCAAATCCATCTATTTTCCCAACAAGCTCCCTCTTTACAAATATGAATCATCTTTTTTGGAGAGTTTCACCACAGATGGATGATCATCAGTTTGCGTGGAAACTATGGTATATTTGGAAAGGAGGGAATAATAAAGTTTATAGCAATCTGGACATGGATCCTAGGGACACACTCAAATTGGCAGAAACAGAGTCAACACTCTAGGCTGAGGCACAAGTATTGAACAAAAATAGGATAGTATCATCGGTCGAGGTTACGACTATCCCATCAATACCAGGAAGATGGTGTTTCACATATGGTTCCTGGAAGGAGACACTACAAGAAAACACATGCTTAACGACGAAAATTAACGAGGAAAAACAATCCTCGTAAATTTGCGTCGAGTTTACGACGAATTTACGTGAAAAACTAAAGTCATCGTTATTTCCTCGTAACGTAACGACAAAACTGTTTCGTCGTAAAGTGGATGTAACTTTACGAGTATTTTACGAGGAAAAACTATTTCCTCGTAAATACGACGTAAACTTTGCGTGGTATTTACGAGGGAATAGTTTACGTGTATTTAGCGAGGAAATTTTTGAATCCACCAACTTTATAGGTGTTACACGTTTTTTTTGCCCACCTAATTAATTTTCGTCGTAAATTCATAGCAAAATTACAACTACCAGATTCGAATTTTCCTATAAATATGGATGTTTAAACATCATTTTAAACACACCAACAACAAAAAACGTGAAAGAAAAAAAAATGGCTGGCTCCGGGAATATTTACGAGTTGCGGAAGTGGATGTATATGCATAGAGATGCTAACGGGAGAGTGACGAAAGAATACCTTGCGGGTCTGGAGACATTTATGCATCAAGCAGATTCAACACCGCTCGCCCAAGAAAGTGGTAAGATGTTCTGTCCTTGTCGGAAATGCAACAATTCGAAACTGGCAAACCGTGAAAATGTTTGGAAGCATTTAATAAATAGAGGTTTCACGGCAAATTACTATATCTGGTTTCAACATGGAGAAGGTTTTAATTATGATCAGAATGAAGCTAGTAGTAGTAATAGCAATTTTCAGGAAAAAGAACCGGTTGATCATCATTTGCATAATGAACATAGTTACCAGCAAGAGGAGATGGTAGATTATGATAGGGTTCATGATATGGTAGCTGATGCATTCGTAGCTCATGATGGAGATGAAGAACCTAATATAGATGCAAAAAAGTTTTACGAAATGTTAAACGCGGCGAATCAACCACTTTACAGTGGTTGTAGAGAAGGTCTCTCTAAATTGTCGTTAGCTGCTAGAATGATGAATATTAAAACTGATCACAATCTACCTGAAAGTTGCATGAACGAATGGGCGGACTTGTTTAAAGAGTATTTGCCGGAAGACAATGTGTCTGCTGATTCTTATTATGAGATTCAGAAACTGGTTTATAGTCTTGGGTTGCCTTCGGAGATGATAGATGTTTGCATCGACAACTGCATGATCTATTGGGGAGATGATGAGAAGCTAGAAGAATGTCGATTCTGCAAGAAGCCACGATTCAAGCCGCAAGGACGGGGACGTAATAGGGTACCGTACCAAAGGATGTGGTACCTACCAATTACAGACAGATTGAAAAGATTGTATCAATCAGAGCAGACTGCTGGAAAGATGAGATGGCATGCCGAGCATACTCAGACGGATGGTGAGATGACTCATCCATCAGATGCAAGAGCCTGGAAACATTTCAACAAAGTACATCCAGATTTCGCTAGCAATATCCGGAATGTGTATCTCGGATTATGCACAGATGGATTTAGTCCGTTCGGAATGTCAGGGAGACAATATTCATTGTGGCCAGTCTTTCTTACTCCATACAACCTGCCACCGGAGATGTGCATGCAACGGGAGTTACTATTCTTGACCATATTAATACCTGGTCCGAACCATCCAAAAAGGTCCCTGGATGTTTTCCTACAACCACTGATAAAAGAGTTGAAGGATTTGTGGTCAACAGGGGTGAGGACGTATGACTGTTCAACGAAGACGAATTTTACGATGCGAGCGATGCTTTTGTGGACCATAAGTGATTTCCCTGCCTATGGGATGTTGTCTGGATGGACTACACATGGGAGATTAGCTTGTCCATATTGTAATGGAACGACAGATGCGTTTCAACTGAAGAATGGTAGGAAGACAAGTTGGTTTGATTGTCACCGTCGATTTCTTCCCATTGGCCATCCTTACCGAAGAAACAAGAATTTGTTTAGGCACAAAAGGGTTGTGAGAGACACTCCTCCTCCATATCTAACTGGAGAACAAATTGAAGCGCAAATCGACTACTACGGAGCTAACGAAACAGTTCGTTGGGGTGGTAATTGGCATGTCCCTCGTAATATGCCAGATTCTTACGGTGTTCATCACAACTGGCACAAGAAGAGTATATTTTGGGAGTTGCCATATTGGAAGGATCTTCTTCTGCGCCACAACCTCGATGTGATGCATATAGAGAAGAATTTCTTTGAGAACATCATGAATACAATATTGAATGTCCCAGGGAAGACAAAAGACAACATAAAATCGAGGTTGGACTTGCCGGATATTTGCTCAAGAAGCGAGTTACATATTAAAAGCAATGGACAAGTTCCCGTTCCGATATTCAGATTATCTTCAGAAAAAAAGTCGGTGTTGTTCAACTGGGTGGCATCAGAAGTGAAGTTCCCCGATGGGTATGTTTCGAATCTCTCTAGATGTGTTGAAAAGGGTCAAAAGTTCTCCGGGATGAAGAGTCATGATTGTCATGTATTTATGCAACGACTACTGCCCTTTGCATTTGCGGAGCTACTTCCAACAAACGTACATGAAGCACTTGCAGGTACGTAGTGTATTATATCACAATAATTTACAAAATAATATATGACTAACAATGTGTTTAATTTTTTTTTGAATATAAAAGGCATTGGAGCATTTTTCAGGGATCTGAGCACACGCACTCTTAAAGAAGAAGTTGTGGAACAGCTTCAGGAGAACATTCCCATCTTATTGTGCAACTTGGAGAAGATATTTCCTCCCGGATTTTTTGACGTCATGGAGCATCTAGCTGTCCACCTCCCATATGAGGCATTGCTTCGTGGACCTGTACATTACGGATGGATGTATCAGTATGAGCGAGCCATGAAATATTTGAAGGGAAAAGCAAAGAACCTCGCCAAAGTTGAAGGTTCTATAATTGCTGGAAGTTTGACGGAAGAAGTTTCTCACTTCACATCGTACTACTTTGCGTCAAAAGTACGTACACGGAGAAGAGCTCCAAGAAGATATGATGATGGTGGTGTTGCGCCAACATATGCAGTTGCTGGTGTTCCAGACATCTTTAGCCAGATTGGGCGACTCGGTGGGAAGTGTAAAGAGGTTTGGTGGTCGAGTGAAGAAGACGCTCATAGTGCACACACCTATATTCTACTCAATTGCGAAGATCCATTGATGCGTTATTTTGAAAGGTAACATATATTGACACTTCGAAACACATATAAGTATAATTAATTGTATAATTGCGAGAGATTCATTCCTATAAAATGTGATTTTACAGCCTATTTGTTTCTCAAGTCGAAGAAACATTTCCTGGTATATCCACAAGTGACGTAGACAAAAGGAAAGATCAACACTTCATTAAGTGGTTGCGGAATCAGGTATTAACTAAAACTTTTTTTTCATACATTATCTGTATTTCATTAACATTCTCTTTATTTTTGCAGGTTGATTATGACGACGACGATGCAGATTATCCTAAGTGGTTACACGAAGTAATTCAATCTCCACTTGTAAAGGTCACCACATCACAGATGTATTTCACACGAGGCTATACTTTTCATACATATGACTATGGTAGACAGCGGGCGACCAGTAACTATGGAATATGTGTGAAAGGGGAAACAGATTTCTACGGGATCTTGACGGAGATTATTGAAGTCGAATTTCCAGGGATACTGAAGCTGAAATGCGTCCTCTTCAAATGTGAATGGTTCGACCCCGTCGTCAACAGAGGTGTTCGGTCTAACAAATTCGGTGTAGTTGATGTCAACGGTGGACGAAGGTACAACAAATTCGAGCCTTTCATCTTAGCTTCACAAGCAGACCAAGTTAGCTTCCTTCCATACCCTCGGATGAGAGATTCAGGTATAAATTGGTTAGCAGTGATCAAAGTTACACCTCGAGGACGAATCATCAGTGGAGAAGAACCACCATTGCAAGAAGAACAGATAAATGAAGTCGAGGAACCTGAACAAGAAATTGATGACATCCTTCTCATTGATCCGCATAATCACGAGTACGAAGATCTTACCGATGATGCCACAGACGAAGCTGTTGAAGACGAGTTTAATGAAAATGATGATGTTTCTAGTGATGACGAGAATGTCGATGTATCCGATTGATGTATTTGTTTTATGAATAAGATGAGGGAGTTTGTTTTATGAATAAGATAATGTGGGGTTTGTTTTATGAATAAGGTAATGCTGGGAGTTTGTTTTATGAATAAGCAAATGTGGGATATTGTGGTTTGGAATGGAAATAAAGATGGAGTTTGGAATATATGAAGTAGAAAATAAGGAATATGGGGTTTCGGGTTTTTGGTTTCGGGTTTTGGGTTTTGGGTTTCGGGTTTGGGCTTTCGGGTTTCGGGGTTTGGGGTTCTAGGGATATATGAAGTAGAAAATTAAAGATGGGGGTTTGGAATATATGAAGTAGAAAATTAAAGATGGGGGTTTGGGTTTCGGGTTTCGGGTTTCGGGTTTCGGGTTTGGGGTTTCGGGTTTGGGGTTTCGGGTTTCGGGTTTGGGGTTTCGGGTTTAGGGTATGGGGTTTGGGGGTTGGGGTTTCGGGTTTCGGGTTTCGGGTTTCTGATTCTAGGGATTTAAACATAACACTCGTTAATTCCACGTAAGCACAAATCGTCGTAAAGTCCACGCAGGATGAAATCGTCGTAAAGTCCACGCAGGATGAAATCGTCGTAAAGTCCACGTAGGATGAAATCGTCGTAAAGTCCACGCAGGATGAAATCGTCGTAAAGTCCACGTAAGACAACGAGGAAATAACGACGAAACCTAAAATGAAATATGGGGTTTGGAATATATGAAGTAGAAAATTAAAGATGGGGGTTTGGAATATATGAAGTAGAAAATAAGGAATATGGGGTTTGGGTTTCGGGTTTCGGGTTTCAGGTTTCGGGTTTGGGGTTTGGGGTTTCGGGTTTCAGGTTTCGGGTTTGGGGTTCTAAGGATATATGAAGTAGAAAATTAAAGATGGGGGTTTGGAATATATGAAGTAGAAAATTAAAGATGGGGGTTTGGGTTTCGGGTTTCGGGTTTGGGGTTTCGGGTTCCGGGTTTGGGGTTTGGGGTTTCGGGTTTCGGGTTTCGGGGTTGGGGTTTCGGGTTTGGGGTTTCGAGTTTCGGGTTTCGGGTTTGGGTTTCGGGTTTTGGGTTTCGGGTTTCGGGGTTGGGTTTCGGGTTTCGGGTTTCGGGTTTGGGTTTCGGGTTTCGGGTTTGGGGTTTGGAATATATGAAGTAGAAAATTAAAGATGGGGGTTTGGAATATATGAAGTAGAAAATAAGGAATATGGGGTTTGGGGTTTCAGGTTTCGGGTTTCGGGTTTGGGGTTTCGGGTTTCGGGTTTGGGGTTTGGAATATATGAAGTAGAAAATTAAAGATGGGGGTTTGGAATATATGAAGTAGAAAATAAGGAATATGGGGTTTGGGTTTCGGGTTTGGGGTTTCGGGTTTCGGGTTTGGGGTTTCGGGTTTGGGGTTTCGGGTTTCGGGTTTCGGGGTTGGGGTTTCGGGTTTCGGGTTTGGGGTTTCGGGTTTCGGGGTTGGGGTTTCGGGTTTCGGGTTTGGGGTTTCGGGTTTGGGGTTTGGGGTTGGGGTTTGGGGTTTGGGGTTTGGGGTTTCGGGTTTCGGGTTTGGGGTTCTAGGGATTTAAACATAACCCTCGTTAATTCCACGTAGGATGAAATCGTCGTAAAGACCACGTAAAAAGATTTAAACATAAATCACGTTAATTCCACGTAAGCAAAATCGTCGTAAAGTACACGTAAAGAAAAACACGGGCCTTTGTGATTCCTCGCCATTTCCTCGTAAAAAAAAACACGGGCCTTTGTAACTGCTCGCTATTTCGTCGTAAATTTACGACGAATTTGCGACGATATGTAATCTTATATATACACCCGACCGCTCACTCTTTCTTTCCTCTCTACTTCCTCTCCATTTCGTAGCAATGGTAAGCCTCTCTGATTCCTCTCTAATTTGGTTAGTTTAGGATATATTAGGTGGTTAGTATAGGGAATTTAGATAGGTTTGCGGATTTTATGTTATTTAGTGTTGATTAGGTGGATAATGTTGAAAATATATTGTTGATGTTAATTTTAAAAATTTCATTTTTTTTTCCAGGTTCGAAAAGGAAGACTTACTGCCCATTACAGAGAGATCTTCGGTGAGCCGGGTAGTCGTTTAGACCCGGCCTCTTCTTCCGCTCCCAGTTCTTCGGGCCAGGAGACTGTCCCCGAGACTCAGTACACTCAGAGAGTCTCTGGGTCTACTTCTTCTAGTGCACCATCGGCTCCTCATGTGCCTCCTCCGATGCCTCCTCCTGTGCCTCCTCCGATGGCACCTCCGATGGTCGCTGATATTCATCCTGATCTGATGGTGCCTCCGAGTGCTCCTTACTCGCAGTACACGGTAGAGGACATTCTCAGTCTGCCAGGCAGAGAAGGTTTACCAGTCATCGACCCAGACCGACCGGACGGAACGTTGTGGTATGTTGCATTAATTTTTTTAATTCGTTTAAATATCTTTTATAACATTAAAAAATAATTTATATTTTAAATTTGTATTTTCCAGGTGGGGGGTTGACGGATGTCTTGCATCGGACGTAACCGACACGATCAAGGGTTACTTCTCCATGGCACATCCAAACTGGAGTAAGACGCCTCACTACGTCAGAAAGACGTGGTTCAAAATTTACGCTGTAAGTTTCTATTAATTAATTATATATTTTTTTTTTTTCATGATTTATATATATACTTTCTAAAAAACTAATTGTTAATTTATTTTTTCCAACAGCAAAAATATAATTGGGCTTTGGGGATCACTGAGAGGGTGAGGAAGAAGTTTAACGCGAAAGCGAAAGTTCGCTTGTTGGACACGGTCTCCAACTGGAAGGGTGACTGGATCGTGAAGGGGTATGAGCGTGGCAAACCCGCTGAGCTCACCACAGACGTGTGGGATGGCCTCATCCGTTATTGGCGCCTTCCTGATTCGATTAGAATCGCCCAGGCTTGCTCTAACTCCCGTAACACGGTCGATGAGCACGGGAACGGGCCGATGCTTCACACTACGGGCCAAAAACCCCACGCCGGTGTCCGTTTGGAAATGGTAATTAAATATTTTATTAAATAATTTTTTTAATAATTATATTAATTTATTCTAACTTTCTTAACTGTTTTTTAGGCCAAAGAGACGGGACATCTCCCGTCTCTTATGGAACTTTACGAGAGGACCCACAAGAACAAGGCGGGCGTATTTGTAGATGGCAAGTCCGAGCAAATCTACAACGACGTAGTTGCTCGGGTTGAAGACCGCCAGACTCAGCTGACCCAGCAGTCTACCGACGGATTACCCGTCACCTTATCCACACTTGAAGTGGATAAGATTTACGAGGAGGTAAATTTTCAAAAAAATTAATTTTTAATTATTCATTTAATTTAACTTTAAATATTTACTTACAATATTTATTTTTTTGTTTTTAAGGTTGTCCCTAAAAAAAAGGGACGGACATTGGGTATTGATTCCGTCAACGATGTTCCGAGAGCGACATCGTCTTATGGTCAGCGACGGGATGATGAAGTCACGGAGCTGCGTAGAGAGTCCGCTCAGTTGCGTAACGAGTTGACCGCGACAAAATCTCGTATGGGTGGAGTCGAGGGCTTCTTAGACGTTATTGCGGCCACAAATCCGGAATGGGAGTCCATGTTGAGGAACATGCGACAACAACATCCCATTCATGGCGAGTCATCCGGCGACGTACATAACGAGGCGGATGTTACGAGGAGGAGTGATGAATTCTACCGGGCGATGAATTTATATGAATTTATTTTTATTTTGAATTTTAATATGAATTTATTTTCATATGAATTTATTTTTATTTTGAATTTTAATTTATTATTAAATTAAATAATTTTAATTATTTTTTTATTATATTTTAAAATTCTGTAAAATAATAAAAACGAAGTAAATTCGTTGCTAATGTACGACCTCTTTACGTGGAAATCTTACGAGGAAATGACGAGAAACAGTTTACGAGTATTTTACGAGGAAGTATTTACGAGGAAATAACGAGGAAATGTTTACGGCCATTTTACGAGGAAATCATTTCGTGGTTGTTACGTGTATTTTGCGAGGAAAATCTTTCAAGGTATTTACGTGTAGATTACGAGGAACTGTTTTCGAGTTATTTACGAGGAATTGTAGCGACGTCCTTACGAGGAATTGTAGCGACGTCTTTACGACGAATCGTTCTACTTCGTCTTTACGACGAAATATATTCCTCGCTAAGTTACGACGAATTAGCGAGGAAATATGTGTTACGACGGACGTGTAACGAGCAAACGCGTTTCCTCGCTAATTCGTCGTAAAGCCTCTTTTACGACGAAATAACGAGGAAAACCGCCCTCGTTAAGATTATGTTTTCTTGTAGTGAGAATGATATTTTTTTCCGGACAAGGTTGGCTGAGTACTCTAGAAGGATTTGATTGTTTGTTGGGGGTGAGGAATGTCGGGGCTTGTCTACCTCCTCTGCATGCGAAGATAGAAGCACTACTCTGGGCAATGGAATGTATGAAGAACTTATGTCAATTTCAGGTTATGTTTGCAACGAATTGTTCTCAATTGGTGAAGATGGTTTTGGAACCAGAAGAATGGCCAGCATTGCAAGTTATTTTGAAGATATTAAGATCCTGAAAGGAAGCTTCTTACGATCAAAGATTATCTATGTACCAAGGACGCAAAATTCAATGGCGGATAGCCTATCACGCAGTGTCAGGAAGCAACCGTCTTCGTCATTCACATGGACCAAGATCTCCCGGTGTGGGCCACAGAGCCAATATGAGTCTGTATAAGTCGATGACAAAAAAACACTCTCATAACTTTCATTTTCATAATCACAAACTTCATATTTTCGAGTATCTTCATTAGTGAATCGTCAAAGGAGCTTATTTTTGCTCATATTTGGAGTTTGGACAGCTGAAAAGGTTGGAAACAAGCTTTACATAGGAAAAAAGTAACTATTTACATGATTTTCGTCCATTTTCAGATATGTGTTACGATAGTATACTGTTTTATATGTCTACGCCTATGTGTAGACGTACGATGTAGTCTACTTGTCAACGCACATGTCAGTTTTGACCTCTTTCAAAAAAAAATTCAAACATGTAGACTGCATATGAAGTCTACTTCTGAAAGTCAAATCCTGGGTGAATTCTGTTCAATAGCAAAAACTAACATTTTTAAAGTGTAGACTGAAATGGAAGTCTACTTGTATAAAACCGCAACCTTTTTTTCAAATATAAAAAGCAACCCGTAAAATTTGCAACTGTAAAAACCAACCCAAAGAGTAGACCTACTTGACAATCTACAGTAGTAAACTGAAAAGAACGTCTACATCTCTGTAGACTGAATATTAAGTCTAATTAGAAAAATCTATAAAAATGTGAATTTGTGTATTATTCATTAAGTTTTTTTTTAAAGATTTTTTTGTCTGATATTGAGTGTAAGTTAATCCTACTGGTCTTGAGTGATTTTGAAAAGAAAATCTGTTATAATTATGAAACTATCAACTTTTTGGTTTGACTATGTAGTTAACTAATACGTGTAGACGTCTTTGTAATTCGACTTCTGTAATTGGAGGTTATGTGAAACTTATGTTGAATTTAAGGATCTTGAGTCACTTTTATGTGCGACTCTTGTATTACATTGTTTTAGAGTTGTGTTAAGTGATGAACCTATGTTAAACTTGGGGATCTTAACTTTTTTTTTGTATTTTTTAAGGTTGTATTAAATAAGTCTGCTTTCTAACAGGTAGTTTGATACAAAATCACAATACAATGTAGTTTGGTACAGAAGTACAATACATATGTCTATTTCAGTATTAGTCTTTTGAAGTCTACTCCAAGTAAGTTATTACATAATACATCAGTTTGATACAAAGAGAACAATACAATGTAGTCTGGTACAAAAGTACAATACAAATGCCTATTACAAACATCTACAGATATTTTCTCTCAGGATAATTATCAAAAACTTCATCTATCTTCCAATTCTAGCAAAAAAAGTGGATGCACAATCACCAAAGTGGTCATCGCTGAATCTGTAGCTTGTGACATGCATGCTTGATTCTTATAATAAGCATGCTTTAAGACAATTTCGTTTATATATAAAAATACATTAAACACACATATTTAGAGAATATTGATCTAGAAAGTCAAAGTAGCACCCATATACGTAAATAGAAGAGGCCTAGCAGACACATTTTTTTCTTCTTACCCACATGATGGCTGTTAACCATGTGAATTCATAAAAAAAAAAGCTCTTCGCACCAGTATTTCAGTCCTGCGATCATAATATACAGCCTGTAGTAAATGAGACAAACAAGGGCATTGGTGCGTCAATGCCAAATAACACTCAGAGGCTAAACAAAAAAAACAACATGGATACAGTTACAGCCTTTTACCTTTGAGCAGCTTAGAATCAAGCACATCCCATATGCTTGTGATCAAGAAAATGAGGGACAACCCTATTAATGCATCCCAAAGTTTGCTGAATGAATATACAAAGAGTTATATCAGCTGAGATACATTATCTAACATGTTAGAACCTTTTGTTTCTAAACCATGAACATTATCTAACACATGGTTACCAAATTAGTATATACTCTTTAAATTGTTCAATTATATGAAATTTTAATTTATTTACTTCATATTATCCATTATATTGATGATTAATTAAAATTATCACAACAATTATTTTGTATACATTTTAAAAATTCAATTATTAGATCAAATTATGGTGTAGACTACATAATAAGTCTATAGGGTAGACTTCGTAGGAGGTCTACATATATGTAGACTTCTTTCTGTTACGTGTAAACTTACGAAGGACACAAATGTAATATACATTCCTGTTTTTTTTTTGGTCATAAGGGTTAAATAGTATTTTTACTACCCTTTTAGGTTGATTTTGCATTTGACTGAAAGTGGGGTACACTTTTATGTTTGACTTGAATATTTAGGTTGGTTTTAGCAATTCTCCCATATTTTATTATAAATTATAAGATGTTTAAAATAAAAATATCATATCATCGTTTAAAATAATGACGGCTTTTGGCATATCTCCAATGATAGTTTCCGATATCTTTTTTTTATAACAACTATTTTATTGATAGTTTCCGATATCATCATTGAAAATGGCAAAAAACTATCTCGAATTTGAATTTTCATTTATCTTTGAAGTTTATGATTTTTTAGTTTTTCTTTATTTTAATTTGGTCTTATTTATTTTTTTTAGTTTTAGTTAATTTTGTTTATTTTCTAAATCTTTATTTTATTTTCAGAACTGTTTTTTTTTTAAACATGAATGTTTTTTAAGTTTATTAAATTTTATTAAAATTGTTGATTTTGTTTTAAAAAAATCTGAATTTTATTTAATTTTTCGTTTATTTTATTAAATAAATAATATTTTTTTCTAAACAAATTGACAAAAAATTGACACATCATCTTTTTACATGTATTACTAATCTTTTTTTTTATTTTGAAGGTTTTTTGTGATACAAATGTCACTTTGAAAGTTAAAAATATTAGTGAAATAACTTCAAAATTTAAAGTGATAGTAAGTGAAAATTTAAGGTTTTTTATACGATTTTCCCGGTGTTTTTAGTTTGTTGTGAAATTTTTTTTTATTTTTTAGTGTCAGTGCGTGCACTTTTCCAATAAAGAAATTTGAGAAGACAAAAACACTCTAGGGTCCCCTGTTCGGGAACGCGCTAGGCGCTAGTCGGGCGGTCGGGTTGGGCCTAGCGCCTAAAGAGAAAATTGGGGATTAATCGGAAATTATGCGGGGAGGAATTTTTAGATTGTTTACTATGTTATAAAACATGTTAATCTTTAATTGTGTATAACATTAATACATTTTCATGTTTAAGATTGTATAAAACACACAAATAAAATACATAAACTTAATATAGTGTAATTTTCATCAAAATTATGAATAGAAATGATATTTATAAAATTTTAAATGAAATAAATAAATAAAAATATTATTAAAAATAAAATAAAAATAAAAAATAATTAAAAAAATAGATTAGGCGGAGAAAATCGGATATCCGATTTTTTAAACCGATTTGGCATAAATCCAGGTGGAATAGTGACGCGTAATAATAAGAAATTTAAAGTGCTAGTGTAAGTGACAATTTGAAGTTTTTATACGATTTTTCCAGTGTTTATAGTTTGTTGTGAATTTTTATTTTATTTTTTAGTGTTAGTGCGTACTTTTCCAATAAAGAAATTTAAATGGGCTTAGGGAGAAGACAAAAACACGGTAGGGACTAATGTGTAAAATAGCGAAACATATGTAACATCCGAAGACCCGCCGAAACCGTGTCTTCTCGACGCCGTCGTTGAACTCTTTCCTCTCCTATTCGTCCGGCGTCGGGAATCTCGGACGAATTCGGAAGTCATAACCTTCGTTAATCCCGCCTCTGAAACAAATGACTATGTCCGGCGGCGGTGGCCGAGACTCCGAATCAGCTATAGATAACGAATTAGCGTATCTCCGTAATCGCGTCAAGGTTAGCATCTCCGCTTTGCCTCTCGTCTTCACAGCTTAGAGGTTTTCTGATTCGATTGATCTATAGGTTGTTTATTCTACATATCTCACCAGGAGTTAGAGGCGGAGAATGCCAAATTGCTATCACAGGTTTCAAGCTGCCAGTGCCAACAGGTGCACTTGATTTGGCTTCACACTATTTTTGTGGTTCGAAAATTGCTAAGATTTTGTCTTCTATGTTTACTTTTGTAGATGGAAGTGAAGCATGATGTGCCTGTGTTAGATTCTGGGAATTTTGTTAGAAGAAGCAGGAGAGGTAGAAAACGAGTTGATAAAAGCATACCGATCCATCTTATCTCAAAGAGATATGTTGCTCTCAAAATCATGTATTTTGGCGAGAGGTATGATTGCCATATGTGTTTTCCTTAGTTTATTTCTCTTCTCCATGAAATGTCATGTGTTCCTAATCGTATGAATGAATGAACTTTTCTTGTTGTAGATTCTATGGCTTTTCTGCCGAAGCACAGATGGAACCAAGTATTGAGGTGTGCTTATGCTCTCTCTTTGTTTTGTTTTCTGTACTACTGATGACTGATTTGTGTTTACAACATGAGCAACGTGTGTACTTCCTGCTGCAGTCAGAAATTTTCAAAGCACTAGAAAGGACACGGCTTTTAGTTGGTGACATTAAGGAGTCTAATTACTCCAGGTGCGGGAGAACAGATAAAGGTGTTTCATCAACAGGTCAGGTGAGTTGCTTGAGCATCTCCTTCTGATTGTATTACCTAGTTTTCTCACTTGAACTCCGTGTATACCACCAGTTGTCTGTGCCGAATGATCTTGTGTGTTTTCTTACATAGATTCATCTAATCTCACCAACTTAGAAATCAATTTCTTTCTCATCATGCTAATCGTTTAGTGTCTCTAGGGTAGCATTTCGGAACCAGTACTCTCATATACGCATTTTATTGTTGATTCAGGTGATTGCTTTGTTTGTAAGGTCCAGACTGAAGACACCTTCTATAGACTCTGAAATTAATGCAAGTAAGTTCACTCTGAGAATGTAACTCAGTCTAGTTGTTTCTCCCCTCTCGTAATGGTGTTTATGTAAACTATCTGCTCTCTCTCTTGTTTAGGACCAGAATATGATTATGTAAGAGTGTTGAATCGTGCTCTCCCTGATGACATCCGAGTTTTGGGATGGTCTCCCGTTCCCGATGACTTTCATGCAAGGTAAGAGCGTTGCCTTCTTCATTTTCAGTCTAGTTGTGCATGCGCTATTCATCCTTTTAGACTCCAGAGTACTTTCTGAACTATTGTTGGAAGGTGCACGATTACCTTTTTGTTTCTTTGGGTACAGGTTTAGTTGCTCGGCTAGAGAATACAAATATTTCTTCTGGAGACAAAACCTAAATCTTTCGGTGCAGTGATCCTCTACACTTGTGATATAAAGTCAAAGCACTTCATGATAGAAACAATCTAAGATGCTTAATTTGATTTGTGTTTTCCTATAGGCCATGGACATTGCTGGCAAGAAGTTCATTGGAGAGCATGATTTCAGGAACTTTTGCAAGATGGACGTAGCAAATGTGCATTGCTATACACGACGTGTTACTTTCTTTGAAGTCTCTCCTTGTCAAAATAGGTCGGCTTTGGTAAAAAAATCACATTTAAGCAAGTTTTCTGTTTCCCAAATTTGATTACTGCTGGCTGCATGAGTATACTAACTGATTTTGGATGCTAGAAAGGCTAAGGTCAACTAAGAGTTTTGCTTAAGACCGCATGATTTTCAGGAACTAATGATAGACACCCACTAGGACTATAGGGTTTTATGACATGAATTGGGCAAATTTTAACAGTTGACATAATCATAGAAACAAATAAATTGTGCATCCTATTGGTATTAGGCACAATGGCACCCATTGTTAAGCTCTGGCTTGTCTTTGTGATCATTTTACTGTTGTCTCTTTTTTTTTTCCATTTAGTCCTAAAACCTCTGATGTACTTGTTTTTCTTCTTGTGAAGTCACGAGGGTGATCAGCTTTGCACATTTACAATGAGAGGCAGTGCTTTCCTTTGGCACCAGGTTCGCGCCATGGTCGCTGTGCTATTCATGATTGGACAGGGCGTCGAATCGGTTGATGTAAGTTTTAGGCGCCTTCATGTTCTTTTTTCTTTTCAGCTCAATCCAACTCTTTTACTTAAAAAGAGGGTTCATATTTTCAGGTGATAGATACATTGTTGGACACCAAAAAAACGCCAAAAAAGCCTCAATACCTCTTGGCCTCGGAGATCCCCTTAGTCCTCCGTACATGCGAATTCGAAAATGTGAACTTCATTTGTTCTTCAGGTAATGAGCTTTGCTCACGATATCTTGGCCTGAGATTTTAGAAGCTAAATGATCGTAACAGTTTCTTTTTATGTCTAAAAGGTGCTTTAGAGTCATTGAGGTCTCATTTCAAGAAAGAGTCGCTGACGTACCAACTAGAGTCCGTGATTTTCCAGGAGGCTCTCCGGAACTGTTTACCTATAGGCAATGGTACGGTATCAGTCTCCCCCTTTACCGTTAGTAGTAACCTGAGTTCAATGAAAGAGAGAATCAACTCAAAAAAAAAATTCATTTTTAACAGATGAAATCTCATGTAATATTGATGAAAAGAAGAAGAAAGCAGCAATACACGTTCCTCTATTATCTCGACCAACTGAGCGTAAGTCTCTCTCTCTCTATATCTCACTGCAAACATGTACAGATGCAAAGATGGAGAGCTCATGTATGATCCTCTGTATTTATTTCTGCAGCTTCGTATGAAGAACGATCTGCGAAATTGAAACCCAGACAAGAAGAAACATGTCCTGTTTAGTGTAATCGACCAAAGCGGGATCATCTCGGCGACCATCAAAGAAAAGAAAGGCTTCTCAATTTGTTTGTTGTAGCAGTTGATTGGGGATTTATGATTTGATGATATAAATTTTGATTTCATTATAAGATGATTCGAGTCTATTCAAGATTTTATGTAGATTCATATTGGGTTCAAACTTTTGTTTTATTTTCTTTTAACAGTTTGCATATGAACACAGTTTCTATATTATTATTTTAAAATTGTGAGCAAGGCAAACACTAAATCTTATGCCATACTATTACTAGTCGTCGATAACAACAAACCTAGGGAAGAAGTCTGTCGGAACAAAACGGCTTCGCAACGAAAACCAGAAGCGCGGTGAAACTGAAACATAACATCAAAGAGTTCAAAGTGAAACAAGAGCTTGTCACAGTCAGAGCTCGGTAACTACAATCTAATTCGTTTTGGTGAAGCCTCAAATGGAATGGCTCGAGTATACATGGAGACGCTGATACAGAGATGCGTGACTTTCTCCCACATCAAACAGCTCCACTCCCATTTCCTCACCGCCGGCCATCTCCAATCCTCCTTCCTCCGCTCTCGCCTCCTCGATCGCTGCGCCGTTTCTCCTTTCGGAGACCTCTCCCTCGCCGTACAGATTTTCCGCCGCATCCCTAAACCTTTAACCAATGATTGGAACGCAATCATCCGCGGATACGCCGCCAGCTCCCAGCCGTCGCTCGCGTTTTCGTGGTACCGCTCAATGTTGTCGCAAGCCTCGTCGTCATCGTCTCTGTGTAGAGTGGACGCTCTCACTTGCTCTTTCGCTTTAAAAGCCTGCGCGCGTGCGCTCTGCTCCTCCGCCACGCGGCAGCTTCACGCGCAGATTAACCGTCGTGGTTTATTCGCAGACGCGCTTCTCTGCACCACGTTGCTTGATGCTTACTCTAAAAACGGAGATTTGATAAGCGCGCATAAGCTGTTCGACGAAATGCCTGTGAGAGATGTCGCCTCGTGGAATGCTTTGATCGCTGGATTAGCGTCTGGGAATAGAGCTCACGAGGCGTTGGAGCTGTATAAACGAATGGAATTGGAAGGACTTCGAAGAAATGAAGTAACTGTTGTCGCTGCTCTGGGAGCTTGTTCTCACTTGGGTGCTATTGAGGAAGGTGAGAAGATCCATGGCTACGTAAAAGACGCCAACTTGGATCAAAACGTGTTTGTCAGCAACGCGACCATCGATATGTATACGAAATGCGGGTTTGTCGATAAAGCTTTTCAAGTGTTCGATCAGTTCACAAGCAAGAAGAGCATTGTTACGTGGAACACTATGATCATGGGGTTTGCTGTGCACGGAGAAGCACACAAAGCATTGGAGATCTTCAAGAAACTTGAGCTTAATCGCATCAAGCCTGATGATGTCTCCTTCTTAGCTGCTCTAACCGCGTGCAGACACGCGGGATTAGTGGAGTACGGTACATCAATATTCAACAGCATGCCTTGTAACGGAGTCGAGCCTAACATGAAACATTACGGTTGTGTGGTTGATCTGTTAGGCCGTGCAGGAAAGCTGAGAGAAGCTCACGACATTATATGCTCCATGTCAATGGTTCCGGATCCTATTTTATGGCAAAGCCTTCTTGGAGCTTCAGAGATTCACAAGGACGTAGAAATGGCTGAGATAGCTTCTAAGAAATTGATTGAATTGGGTGTTAACAACGATGGGGATTTCGTGTTGCTATCGAACATTTATGCAGCGCAGGGACGGTGGAAGGATGTTGGACGAGTGAGAGATGATATGGAGACCAAACAAGTGAAGAAGATTCCCGGTCTCAGCTACATAGAGGCTGAAGGAACGATACATAAATTCTACAATAGCGATAAGAACCATCAACAGTGGAGAAAGATCTATGAGAAGATCGATGAGATCAGGTATACATATTTTGCAATTAGTACACAACTGAGAATGGCAAATTCTATTGCTTCTGGTTTACTTTTTTTCCTGAGTTTTGATTTAATGAGATTAGGTTCAAGATAAGGGAAGACGGTTACGTGGCCCAGACGGGACTTGTGTTGCACGACATTGGAGAGGAAGAGAAAGAGAACGCTTTGTGTTATCACAGCGAGAAATTGGCGGTGGCTTATGGATTGATGATGGTGGAAGGTGGGGGAGAGGAGACTCCGGTGAGGGTTATAAAGAATTTGAGAATTTGTGGGGACTGTCATGTTGTCTTCAAACATATCTCGAAGATTTATAAGAGAGAGATCATTGTTAGGGATAGAGTTCGGTTTCATAGGTTCAAAGATGGCTATTGTTCTTGCAAAGATTATTGGTGACATTACAAAATAAAAGAGGCGATGATGTGTTTCTTTTAAACCAAAATCTTGGACTAGGCTTTTTACAGAAACACTAATTATAACTGACAACGAAACAGTCATTCATTCTATTCAGAAAAAGAAAAGAATCATACCATATTCCCTTTTAACAAGCATTGGCGAGAAAAAACAATCGAACGCCAAGTTGACATTTTTTCTTGATGAAACAAAATGTGCATCGTACTAGAACACAATACCTGTCCCACAATCTCGTATTCAAAAGTTTTAGTATGTTAGGTATGTGCAACAAAAGAGAATGTAAGATTCATGTCTAAGATAGCTGTCAAAATGGTAAGCATTAACTATATCAAAACACAGATTTTTAATTATTATTTTTTTTTGTCATCAACGTAAACAGACTCATATAGACTCTGTTAACCAAATGAGTGTCTCTGCATCCATGTGAACAACGTAAGACGATTGAATCCTTGCACTACGTGCTAGTTTATCCGCCTTTGCATTTTGCGTTCTTGGTACATGAATGATTTCCGAGCTGAGAAAGTCTTTCTTCATGGTCTTGATATCCTCCAAATAAGTTGCAAAAACCGGCCATTCTTCTGGTTCCGAAACCATTTTCACCAACTGAGAACAATCCGTTGCAAATGTGACTCGAGACTGACGTAAATTCCTCATACATTCTATTGTCCAAAGTAGTGTTTCCACTTCCACGTGGATGGGTGAAAGACTAGTCCTGGTGTTCCGTGCTCCCATCAAACCATCATATCCTGGTAGAGTACTATATTAACTTTGTCCAGAAAAATTATCATGTTCCTTCCATGAACCATCCGAAAAACACCAACGTCCAGGGATTGATGGTAGGGTTACCGAGCCTCCCTATTGTGTTTCTTGCCGGGCATGGACAACTTGTGTCTCAGCCCAAAGTGTGGATTCTGTTTCTGCTACTGAAAAAGTATCTCTAGGATCTACATCTAGATTGTTGAACACCTTATTATTCCTTGCTTTCCGTATTTACCAAAGTATCCATACAAACTCGTGATCATTCATATGTGGTAACACTCTCCAAAAGAGGTGATCCATGTTTATAAATAAAGATTCAGTCGGGAAAGTTGACGAATTGGAGGGGATCTTCGAGAGGGCCCAAACCTGAATTGCTGGAGGACATTCAAAAAACACATGGTTTATTGATTCATCCGGAGCCCCACACCTGGCATAGAATATATCTCCTTGTATCCTTCGTGCTTGTAGGTTTTTCCGGACAGCAATACAGCCTGATATCATTTGCCACATAAAATGTTTTATTTTCGGTGGGCATCATATTTTCCAGCAAAAAGCCTTCAATATATCCACCATAGGTACATACACTGCTGGCTGCCGGTATATTGGTCTGGATACACCCGCTCTACCTGATAACCTGATTTGACCGTGTATTTCCCATTGTTTGTAAAATGCCATCTATCTCTATCCACCATCTGAGTCCTACTCAGTGGTATACATTCAATGATTTTCACATCCTGAGGGTCAATCAAGGCTTGAAGTGCATGTACATTCCATGTCCGCGAAACTGGATTAATAAGGGAATCAACTGTAAGATCTGGGTATAAAGTAACTTGGTTTTTATTTGTTGGTCTCGGGCGAGTGGTTGGGAGCCATGAATTATTCCATACAGATATAGTTGATCCCAATCCCACCTTTTTGATTAGTCCTTTGCTAACCAGAGATCTAGCAGAAACAATACTCCGCCAGCCATATGACGGGAAGTATGATCTGATCGGTTGCAGGGGTGATGCATTCCTGTAGTACCGACCTTTGAAAACTCGAGCAAACAAAGTGGTGGGCTTTTTTATCAACCGCCATAACTGTATGCCAAGCATTGCCGTGTTAAAATCCGTGATATCCTTAAAGCCCAGTCCTCCTTCCTCCTTATTTGCACATACCTTATCCCATGATTTCCAGTGCATACCTCTCGTACTTCCACCTGGATTCCACCAGAATTGTGCTACTACACTAGTAAGTTTCTTGGCGATTGTTTTGGGCAAACGATAACAAGACATCAGATGGTTAGGTAACGCAGTGACCACTGATTTTATAACCACTTCCTTGCCACCTTTAAAAAAGAATCTAAACGTCCAACCATTAATCGTATTAGTCCATCGATTCTGCATAAAATAAAAGACTTGAACCTTAGAACCCCCCAGGTTTTATGGAAGTCCTAGGTAGGAACCCATGCCCCTTAGATTCTGTATTCCCATAATGTCTCGCACCTCTTGTCGGCAAGATTCGTCAATTTTGTGTCCAAATTGTATGGATGATTTTTGAAAATTAATTAGTTGACCTGAGACAACTTTATATTCCTGTAGAATCCTAAGAATGGTTTGACACTCATTTTTTTGTGCTTTACAAAAGAAAAGGCTGTCATCTGCAAAAAGCAGATTAGATATCGATAAATTAATTTTATTTTAAATTTTTGATTTTCACAAAAAAAAATTCAATTTTTTTTTTCTCTCACGACCAGATCTAGCCTATGCGTACTACGCTGGTCAACAAGTTTTGCGTCGGTGGTAGAGGCACTTTTCTTTCTCCTCCTCGTTTTCTCTTCTACTTCGTCTTTCCCTCTTCATTGGTCTTCCAAATATATGTAACGTTGCATGATTAAATATGTGGATAAAATCAACTTGCAATAGATTATCTACCAATTTTAGCATTTATTAATTTCTCATGAACAAGTATATATGTCCCTGAAAAATTATCGTATGATGATCCGAAGAATTTGAAATTATAATTCTTGGTTACATTTTTTATCCTTATATATTTATGTTAAAATGTTAGTCCAAATTTTCATTTTAGTTTTTGATAGGATAAATCACCACCTAAATGTACCAAATAATGAAGCGATATATATACATATATATATAGGTAACTTTGAAAGATTAAATAAATGGCCAAATAAAATTAGCAAAGAATTAGCCACTAAATGTTTTTTACTAATTTCGTATAGATGAAAAATATAGTCTTATATTATGAAAGTCGGGCATATGTTGATTGAAGTGAAACATTATTATAGGTTCTAGTTTAATTTACATAACAGTTCTAATTTACCAAAATCGATCAATTACGATTTTTTTCTTTTTCTAGCAAATACCACTCTTTTTGGTTTTGGATCTTCAAAATAATTCCCGCAGGAGATCCGGACCCATTTTTTCTGATCTAGTCTAATTCTGTTTTCGATCCACAAAGATCAAGATCAAATGAACATCTTTCTTTCCGTCGAAAGAAAATCTATGTGTTGAGCTACCAAGGAAGTAATAACTCCTAAGGAGGCTAGAGCAAGACCTTGGTCTCTAACTAGAAAAGTAAATGCTTGAGCTTGAGAAGCTTTTGGCACGGCTTCTCCTAGCAGCACGACGCTTTTATTGCTCTCCCACAACCCCGTAAAACATAGAGGAGGTATGATGGTCAGTTGGTCAGATCTAGTATTTTCTTATTGAGAAATAAATAAAGAAAAATATGTTCTTTATTATAGGCCAAATTATGTATTTAATAAGAACTAGCGCTAGGGCGGACATTATATTAGTTATTGGTTATCAAAATCACTTATTTTAATAAAACTGTACTCTAAACTACCATTTGCCAAGATACAAAATGACCACAATGTCAGTAATATCGTAAGCATTATTGGAACCTAATCTTAAATTCAATAACATAAACCTTTCTCATCAATAACCTGCTCATATCAATAATATATATTTTCATATAAGATGCATAAACACCAATTTATGTCTTTTCAGTTGTTCTTCAATAAAAACTCTGTAATTATTAATGGTGAAAATGTGATTTATTATTATTTTACCAAATTATCAGTTTTATCATTCATATATTTAAAAAATATTTCTGTATTTGTTTTAAAAAATCATTTTTAGTAATGGTTTATATATTAATTAATCTAAACTTTGGCTTTCATCTTGTTCTTGTTAGATACTTTGATGTATATAAGATATGGATTATATAATGCAAATGGGTTTTAGATGTAAAATGATATAACAATATAAAAATGTTTTGAATGGTTAATAATAATTAGCGACCAAATTAATTGTGAAAAAACAATGCTTTTTATATTTATAAAAAACATTTATACTAATTTTTATTATATAATTTTAATGGAACCATATTTGAGCAGACCCACACAACAATGGATTTTTTTACAGTATATTATCTTAACAGTTGTGTTATATTTTGAATTCGTCAAGTCTGAGACTAGTGAAAATTGTTAATTTTTGTGTTAATTAATTTATTTAATATTAATTTATATAATTTATACTATATTTTGAAGTTATATATTTTTATTTTATTTAATTTACCAGGTGCTTACAACATTTAAAATTCAGTTAAACAATCTACACTTGTTTTATAAACTTTTTTAAATATAATTGAAGAAAGGGAGAAAAACAACTATATATATTGATCTTTTAAAGAAATTCCAAAACATTTAGTACATAATACTAGCTGCTCCTATGGAATAGGAATTTCAATTTATTATTTAAATTTTTTGTAATAGA
Organism: Brassica napus; assembly: GCF_020379485.1. Taxonomy (NCBI): domain Eukaryota; kingdom Viridiplantae; phylum Streptophyta; class Magnoliopsida; order Brassicales; family Brassicaceae; genus Brassica; species Brassica napus. The sequence goes on from NC_063449.1 coordinate 13,227,314, forward strand.
AGTATGAAAATATTTGGCATATATAATTATAGAAATTATCTTCAGAAAAATTCAACGGCCCGAGATACTACCAGATAAAAATCTTCTCACAATCTGCTTTGGTGCTTCGGCAGTGTATAGTGGAACTGCAACACCAAACATTCTTTGATATTTAGAGCATGTTCCTTTGGACTTTTTTTCCAGGTTGGCACATGCATAAAGTTTAAAGAATAAAACAAATTAAAAGATGATGGAGGCAACCTTAAGTATGAACATATACATATATATATATATATATATATATATATAAGTCTTTGAATACTATTTTTAGAATTATTCAGAAAAACTGTTTTAATTTGATTGGTTAGTTTTATTTTCTTTATATCCTAAATATTTATGTTAAATTTTATTCAAAACATTCATTTTAGTTTTTGATACAATAAGTCAGCACCTAAAAAGACCTATTAACGACAACCATATATATATATATGTAACGTTGAATGATTAAATATATGGATAAAATCAACTAGCGATTGATTAGCTACCAATTTTAGCATTTACTAATTTCTCATCGATATCCTTAAATGTGAACATGTATATATGTCCCTGAAAAATTGTCGCATGATAATCCAAAGAATCTGAAACTATAATTATTGGTAACTTTTATTCTCCTTATATTCTAATATGTTTATGTTAAAAAGTTCCAAATTTTCCATTTATTTTTTTGATAGGATATATCACCACCTAAAAGTACCCAATAATGACAGCCATATATATATGGGTAAGTTTGAAAGATTAAATATGTGGCCAAATTAAATTAGCAAACAGTTAGCTACAATATTTTTTTACTAATTTATTTAGATGACAAAGTATAGTCTTCGATTCTTAATGGATTTATCTATATATATTATGAAAGTCGGGCGTATGTTGATTGAAGTGAAATATTATTGTAGGTACTAATTTACATAAAAGTTCTAATTTACCAAAAAGTATTTTTATAGAGCAATAAATAAAGAAAAATATTTTTATTATTATTTTCCAAACATAGATTTCCATACGAAATATATACAATAGTCAAAATGTTGTAAGGACTATCATAAGAGAAAATACAATAAATAAAATTATGTATCTAATATGAACTAACGCCTAGGTAGTAATTATATTATTTATTGGTTTTCAAAATGAAATATTTTACGTGAGAATTACTTAATAATAATAGTGCTATAAACCAACATTTTCCAAGATAAAATAGGAACACAATTTCAGTAATATCGTAAGCATTATTGAAGCTTCATCTTTAAATTCAATGAAAAACTTTTCTAATCACCTTTTTCATATCAATAAGATATTGTTTCCTGTAAGATGCATAAACACCAAGTTATGTATTTTCAGTAATTGTACAATAAAAATTATGTAATTAGTAATGGTGTAAATGTGATATATTATTTGTTTAGGAAAAATTCAATTTTATCATTTATATATTAAATAAATTATTTTATTTCAAATAAAAAACATTTTTTTCTTGGTTTATATGTTAATTAATCTAAAATTTGGCTTTAAACTTGTTCTTGTTAAATAATTCGATGTATATAAGATATGAATTATATAATGCAAATGTGTTCTAGAAATAAAATGATAAAACAATATCAAAATGTTGTGAATGGTTAAGAATAATTAGCGATTGAGTTCATGGTGGAAACAAAACAATGTTTTGTTTATATTTATACAAAATTTATATATTATTTTTTATTATAAAAATTTTAGTGGGACCATATTTGAGAAGACCCACACCATTATGGATTATTTTACAGTATATTATCTTATTATTGTGGGAACCGAAATTCGCAATGTCAATTTTCCGTAAAATAAGGAAAGATAGAAACCCTCAATTTCCCAGAGGTCTCGGATTATCTGCGTAAACACACGAAAAACGAAATAGACAGAGATAACAGAATATCGAAAGTAAAGTTGCACAGTGGCGTATTATTGATTGATAAAAGAACAAGGTTACAGGATTCGCGAGAGATAAGACGGACAGATTTTCGCTAGCCAAGTTAATCTTAGAACAAGAACGAAAAGAGTCTAAGTAAAATCGAGCCGCCTAAATTCTAAGTTTTCCTAAGCTAGCCGAGTTCTTCTAGGTCTAAGAATCTCTCCCCCTCGCCCCTGGCTTTAGCTCCTCTTATATATCCTTCTAGGTCGGTTCCCCCTTCCTTTTTTGCCCTCGGTTGAGTTTATCACTTCACGGAAACTTTCCATTTTCCTTCGATCTTTTTTGTTTATCCTTGGAAACTTAGCATTTATCTTCTGAACTTGACATTTATCTTCTTCTACAACATAAAAGATAAACCGTCGTATCGATTGGGCTTGATTTCGTACAAAGTTGCTAGTGGGCTGTTAGCCGCGTTCTGGGCCTTTTAGAGCCGTTTCTTGGCTTAAGCGTTTTTCACGACTTATCGAAGAGCGCTCTCGAAACGACGTTGATTCCGAAGAAAGCCTGGATTTTTAATACGGTTTAGGCAGTTCAAGGTGTTTAGTTAACCGTCGCTGTTTCATACGATACATCCGAACTTGATACGAGAAAACGAGTTCTTGCGGTTTTAAAGTCGTAAAGTTCCAACGGAGCCCCCGATCGAAGTGAGACAAGAGCAAGTTTGATCGAATTTCGGGGAAGAAGCTTTGCGGACGGGAGGAGGACAGCGCGTTCGATCCAGCTCGGCCATCTACCGAACTGGACTGGTCCAGCTCGGCGGATGGCCGAGCTGGTCCCGTGTTCGATCCAGCTCGGCCATCTGCCGAGCCGGATTGGATCAGTTCGTCGAACGGATGAGCTGGACTGTTTGTTTTTTAGTTCTGGGGTTCATCTTTCTTTGAAACTTACACTCGAGAACTTTTGTCGAGAGTGTGTCGTGAAAGTCTCCGTGAGGAAATGTGATTTTAGACGCTGATTTCGAAATAACCGTTTTTTACCCCAAAAGTTAGCCCCCCAGCTCGCAAGTTTCGAGTACGAATCTTGCGGGCGAGTGATGGTGTTAATTGGAATCCGTAATTAAAATCTCTTTTTCTCAAAACATTTCTTCCGATTATTTTAATACGGAAAAAATCCCTTAAACTCTTGATTTCTCTATAAGTAATGACCTCCCTTCTTCATTCTCTCCACAGTCTCTCAATTTCTCAAGTTCCCTTTGCATTTTCTCTCAAAAACTTATCTCCACCGAGATGTCTTCTTCCAGCAATGTCCAGAAGGATGGTAATGTTGAGATGAGCGACGCCGCCGGTGCAAGTCCGTCGGTTCTTCCTGCCGCCGGCTCTCCCTACTGCTGGAGATATTCCGGCTCACATTGCGGAGTTTCTCTGCTTCCAAAGTGAGATGGCTCGTTGCGAGGCTGAGGAGATGGAAAACCCCACATGTGGCGTATGTCCAAGACCTTAGGTTCCAGCCGAGGCCCTAACTCCCGAATTTCTCTGAAACACCCTAACCCGGAAATATTTGAAAAACGCATTGAAAATTCTAAGTAAAAATAGAGTAAAATGTTAACGGTAAAACGAAGAAATACTGCCACTTTATAGATAAAATACGAGACTAAATACTGAACATCTTTTAGTCAACAAGAAAAATATATTTATAAACTCCCAAACATTACCCAAATTCAAAACACTCTTTCCCGATGGTCTTCATAGCCTCACACTCCGGTCCATACAATCAACCTTACATGTATCGCAAAAGGAGGCATGAGTATACAAAATTACTCAGTGAGGACGCTCAAAACCGCCCACATGCAACTCAATAATCAGGCAGTCAAATTCCACGTTCCATTCTAACAAGCTAGCAATCTCATTCTATCAACCTAGCATCCGTTTCCATCATTCCTTACTTAGCCATTTTCGTATTACTTATCAATTTTTATTTATTCAAACTAACCACCTAGCATCCAGTTATATCATTCCTTTACTTTAGCATTTCCTAATATTTCGACCATAAGGTCCATCAACCTGCGGCGGAAGCCAAACCTGCGGCCGTAGCCAAACCTGCGGCCGAAGCCAAACCTGCGGTTGTAGCCAAACCTGCGGTTGTAGCCAAACCTGCGGCCGTAGCCGAACCAGCGGCCGTAGCCAAACCTCCTGCGGCCGAAGCCAACCTACGACCCCAAGGGCAATAACGGCCGAAGCCAAAACATACTTTCCTTATTTAATTCCATTGCTTAATCATGTATTTTCCTTATTTAAGTTCAATTTTATATTCCCGTTCTTTCCTTAATTAATTCATCCTTAGTCCATTTCTATTACGTTAACATACCAATTCTATTCAAGATCAATTCTACGTTCATTCACATAAACATATTAATTTAAACATCATCATCACGAAAATTTAACATGCAATTACCCTAAGAACGTAAGAACGTTCTTCGATCCTTTAGAACCTTTTCGAAGAACGAACCTTCCATAAATAATTAATCTAACACATAATATTTTTTCTAATAAACCAACTATGACCAAAATACAAATTACTTAGCTGCCACGAATCACGCCCTACCCTTATCCAATTTGGAAATGCGTCAGGAAAATCTCGAAAACGGATATGCCTCATATAACACGACTAGATTTTCATGACATGAAAATATTGTTTCCTGCACGAGAAACATGAAGGGTTCATAATCAAATGACATGCTTGTAGTGCAAGCAACATCTTAAACTCATAAGGTGCAACTTTGCTCACGTTCTTCTTTGTATGGATTTAATACGTACTCACAAAGAGACAATGTTAATGGCGTCCAATGATAACGATTAATCTCCAACAACATGGCTGTGTCTCCGGTGAAATGGGATGCACTTCCGGTGAGTTTAGGTTCACTGCGGTATGGATCGGTGGTGGTAGTGTTGTCAAGACGCGACGGCTATGGTTTCGCCTTAGTCTTGGCTTTGCTAATGCCCATCACTAGGACCCGGTTCATAACGTCCACAAAGGTCTCGTTGATGGACCTCCGTCAACACGATCTCAGTTCCGGTGGGCTATGATAAATCCAGCAACGAATGGTGCTGATAGGTGAAGAATGATGACTATGATGGCGGGACACGGCTTGATCTCCGGTGATGACGTGAACATAAGGAAAATACAGAGAGAAGGAGAAGGTGGTGGGTGAATGGGGAGGAAAAATAAAATGTGACTGAGCTGTCTCTCTCTCTCCCCCACAATGTTAGTGCTGTTCGTTTGGTTGCCGCAGCTTTCTGAGGCTGCGGCTGAGTTCTGCGGCTGAGTTCTGCGACTGCGTCTGTTCACTTGGTTGTTGTTCGTCTTGCAGACGCAGCCGCAGCTTGTTGTTAGTTTCGAAGACGCATGACATTGACGCAGCCGCAGACGCAGAAAGTAGATTTAAGTGCTGTTTGTTTGGTTCCCGCAGACGCAATTTTCATTTAGTTCATATTTTAATTTTATGAATTTTGTGAATTTGTAAAATTATATTTTAAATAAATAAAATGTAGATTTAAATTTGTAATATTTACATTCATCAAAATATTATATTTAATTAGTAATAAATTTAACAACATTTTTATCATAAACAAAAGCTAAATACATCAAGTCTTAAATAAATAAAAATATTTCAAATATCACATAGAACTGATAATCAAAGTTATAAGCAAAAAAAAAAAAATCAAGTCATTAACTAAAGTATTTAATACGGTAAACGATCTCTACCATATTCATTTGTGATGTTCTTACGCAAAGCTTCGATCGCTCTATCACCGGTAGGCTCATATACAATATGTTCACCACCACCACCACCACCACCATCCCCTTCTTCTTCATCACTGTCGCTATCAAGTTCTTCTCCTTCTGCTTCTCCTTCTCCATCACTTTGCCATTGTACAAAATCATGATCTTCCCGATGTGAATCACGTATGAAGTTGTGTAGCGCCATCGTCGCTTTCACGAGCTTAATCCACTTGACCAAACCATACTTTGGATGCTGACGATCCAAAATCCTCCATTTTTCTTTCCATACTCCAAATGCCATCTCAATCACCGATCGTAATCCTGAATGCTTTTGGTTGAACAACTCTCGTGCACTAACTGGTGGTCCTCCTCTAGCAAACTGACCAAGATGATATCGCATACTACGATGCGGACCAAGATACTCCGTCCTGGTCGGATATCCCGAGTCAACTAGATAATACTTTCCAGGAGGAGGATGTGGGAAAGAAGCCTCATTCCTCGCACAATGAGCCAAGACCTTTGTATCATGTGCTCTACCAGGCACACCGAGATATGCGTATATGAACTTCATGTCGAAGTTACATATAGCAAGAACATTCATTGTAACTCCTTTTCTGCCATTATATGCTTCTGCATTTTGACTTGGAGGACGAACCGACACATGAGTTCCATCAAGTGGTCCAACACAATCTCTGAAATGAGGCCAATACCGATCATCATTCCTCAAAACAAGACTTACTCTTCCAAACTCGCCTTCTTGTGGTCTTAGTGTATCCGCTGCAAACTTGAGAAGAGCACTCAAGACATCATCAAGCTTCCTTTGTACCGTATCCAATGATCTTTGATACCTTGCAGCAATATCCCGCTTAGTCTTATCTTGACCAACAGTCTCGAGAAACATCGCAACAGATTCCTCAAGGTAGACATGGTGAGTCTCTTTCAATCCATATCGCTCAGCTAGCATCTTGCACAAAACTTCAAAAGTCCTTTGATTCATTCGAAGAATGTAATAACATTGCTGATCAGATTCGTACATAAGTTGTTGAACATGTTGCCATCCTGCTCCTCGATCTGTTCTATGTCTCAATCTCTCAGTAATAGGCACATCAAACAAACCAAGTTCATCATCATAATCACCATCCTCATTTTCCAATATCCATCTTTCAAGCATCTACAACACAATACTGAATAAATCATCATTAAAATGGATAGTATTATAGGCAAACAAAACAGCCATAAGCTCAAGTTCTAATTATTATAGACCAATCATACAGACCTGTAAAACTAGACGCGGCATATATATAATTATATAATCACACAGACCTGTAATTCAATGATTAATAATGTGTATCTTTGGAAGTAACAATGCGTATCTTTGGGTCTTATTAAAACAAAAGACTTATGTTTTACAAAACTACACACGTATGTTTGGAAATATTCAGATGCAAAGGCTCACATTCAACAAGTGCAAAGATTCAGATGCAAAGGCTCACATTCTTTACGACAATGACTAACAAATATCTAGCAAACAAAAGCTACAGCCAAAACACAATGGAAACAAGATCAGAGCCAAGACATAATGGAAGCAAATGTAACAGATTTCTTATTAACATAAAACAAAAGGTAGTTTCATACAAAGATCAGACGCTGACGCAGGTAACTGTGGCAACCAAACGAACAATACTGTTGATGGCTCCAAAGGAAGACGACAATGTTTAGGCTTTTATATAATTAGGTATAAACGCACACGTACACGGTTAAAATGATTGATGAAGCTTTGGTTAGTCAATAATAAAACCATCAAACCGGTTCATTTCAATAAAATGAGGTAAAACTAAACCAATTTTGAAACTGGGTTGGTTCATAAACCTCTCGCGATTTTTTTGTTCTTCGAAATTAAAGATACTCCGGGAGCGGGTCCTTACATTCTCCCTGTATGTGACACCGTCCTTGCTGGTGGGGTGGTTGCCATGGACCTGTCGGCACCTGAGGTCGAAGTTCAGCCATCGGGTTCCTCCTCCCCAAGCCAAGAGAGTGATCGTCTTAGGGCTGCTTGCTCCGAGCGCGACTCTGGCTGCTGCGCCAAAGAGTCGCAAGAGGCCGAGCGCTAAATCGGACGCGGCCAAGAGGAAGAGATGCACCGAGGCTGGCGATTTGCCTGCCAAGGCATCTGGTTCGGGTTTGTCGTTGCGACATCGCACCAAGGTTTGTTTCGAGTAAACAAATTCTCTCTTTCTTAGTGTGCGCGTGTTGATCGCTTCTTGATCACCCCCTTTTGGCTTGCAGTTTGTTTTGCTGATTGACGGGATGATCAGCGAATGCGGATCGGAGGTCGAGCGTCTCGCTAAGGAGTTAGAGGAGTCGAGGGAAAATTCGTCGCAGCTCGAAGGGAAGTTGAAGGTCATCGAGGATGCTCATTCCCTCGAAGAGGCTCTGTTTGAGTCTAGGATCGGCGAGCTTGAGCATGATCTTGGGAAGACCGCGAGCTCTTTGCTTAAGGCTAAAGCGCAAGGTCAAGAGTGGAGAGGGATCATCGGTTTGCATGATCGGAAAGGCCAAGGAAGTCATGCGCGCTGAGTTTCAGACCTGTCTGGTGAGGATCGCCGATTCCCTTGACTCCCTATCGCCGATTCCCTTGACTCCCTAGCGGCCATGCACTTCGGGGGTATGGCCTTGGCCGGGGTTGAGGAAGGGACGAACGAGGTCGGTGAGGCGCCTCTTTCTCCGCGAGCCGAAGGGGCCACACTTCCCCTCCGTAGGGCGGAATTGGTTGATGCGGAAGGAGACTTTGACCAGATCCTAGTGGGCCTGAAGTCTGAGTGCATCCTTCCATCTTGTTCGCGTGAGCCTAAGGGTCAGGTTCCCGTAGCTGAGGACGGCGGAGGAAAAATGGCTCCGATCCTAGAAGGGGCGATTGGTGAAGGTGAAGCTCCGCATGCGGAGGATGATTGAGTTTGCAGTCTCGTGTAAGACTTTTATTTCTATGTTTTTGTTCCGGCCAAGTGTGGCTGTGTTTTTATCTTGGTACTGGCCGCTTGTGGCTTTGAATCCCCGTCGCTTCTGCGATTTTTAAATGAACTTTATTTTTGCGTTTTTAAGAGCTTTATTGAATAATTTATATGGGTGTAGAGGGAAGAATACGAGTTGTCATCTCGTAACCTAACTCTGGGTGTACTATTGTATCCATGATTTGTTTCGAGAGTTTTCCGCAGTAAACTGGCGGGATTTCTGAAGACGGTCGTATCAGGGTGTTTGATACTATGCCTAGAGATGTTAGAGACCAGTGTACTGGGTTTAGTGTAAGACATAGGTCTAATCACGGCTTTAGGGGGTGCGATGACTACTTCGACTTACGTTTCCCATATCGTTTTTGACCTGATTCCGTCCCACTTTAAAGTCCGCGATATATTCTCGGCTTACGTGACTTGTATGGTAGGAATCGAGCAACTCTTCGAGGACAATTTTTAAGTCTCCTGAAAGTGCTGACCAAAATTTCGGAATTTTTATATAGTGCTATTACCCTTGTGTCGGGTGTTTGAGAGGTATCTCTACGAGACGGCTTAGTCTGTTTAGGACGTTGAGAATTTGTTGTGATCAGCAACAAACTTATCGGTAGATATTACCGTTTTAGATTTTTCGCGAAGGATACGTGTTAAGAAGGAGTGTGTGTTTTATAGTCGTGGATGGACTGTTTTAAAGTCAGTGTTCCCTTCACTTGAAAATTTCTGACGAAAAAGAGTCCTTCGGGCGTTAGCGATGTCTCGCTTCGCCAAAGGTCAAATTTTTATGTCGTTATTTCAAGTGATGAAGTATTTTGATGTCATTCGTATTTTGGGAGGTTTTTCCGCTGCGTTTAAAAAGAAGTTTCAAAAATATCGAGTCTGAGATCGGATATTTCTTTTTGGGAGTATAAGAGTATCATATACGTACCTACTCTCCCCTCTTTTTAATGAGGGGGGGAGAGCTGAGCTTGTCGTATGACGAATTGCCTAGGTACCCTCTTCAGGGATCAAGCTGTCTTGTAGTTCTGTGCGAAATGTTGCTTAGTGTAGTATTTCTTGAGGTGCATCGCATTCCAAGTTCTCGGAATTTTGGCGACCTGCATATTTGCGATTTCGTACGCGCCTGGTCGGACTACTTTTATGACTTTGTAAGGTCCTTCCCAGTTGGTTCTGAGTTTTCCCGCATTCCGTTCGCCGGTGTTTTGAAAAAGTTTTCGTAAGACTAAGTCGCCTTCTTTGAATTGTGGCTGTGTACGTTAGTGTTGTAGTACTTTGCAGCTGCCTGTTGATAGTTTTGAATTCGTATAAGGGCTTGGTCCCGTCGTTCGTTGATTAGATCGAGTTCATCCAGCAACATTAGATTATTTGAATCTTCTCGCCCTGGGAGTGATCTTATGCGTACTCCCGGAAATTCGACTTCCGCTGGGATTATACATTCGCTTCCGGAAACGAGAGCGAACGGAGTTTCTCCCGTTGCGCGTCTCGGAGTTGTGCGATGTGAGCATAAGACTCCTTCGAGATCTTCGTCCCATCTGCCCTTTTTAGCGTCTAATCGTTTCTTAAGCCCATCGAGGATGGTCTTGTTAATTGTTTCGGCTTGACCGTTGCATTGTGTGTACCTAGGAGTCGATTTGGTCAGTCGTATCTTCCACTTTTCGCAGAAAGCCTCGAATTTGGTTGAAATAAATTGGGATCCATTGTCCGTTACGATTTCGTATGGGACACCATGTCTGCAGACGATGTTTCTCCACACGAAGCTTTCGACTTGGGCGTCTTCGATGCTTGCATAGGAGTCAGCTTCGACCCATTTTGAGAAGAAATCTGTCAAAACTAACAAGAATCGTTTTTGCTTTGACCTGTGCATGGGTCCGACTATGTCCATCGACCATCGCATGAACGAATATAATGCCAATATCGACGAGAGAACCTCTGTCGGCTGATGGATAGTAGGAGCATGCCTCTGGCATTTTTCGCATTTTCGCGCAAAGTTCTCGCAATCTTTGATCATCGTTGGCCAATAATGTCTGCGGCGTTTGATTTTGACTGCGAGGGATCTTCCGCCAGAATGGTTTCCGCGTGATCCAAAGTGGACTTCTTCCATTATCCTTCGTGCTTTCTCTCCTTCTACGCAGGTCATGAGTGGCCCGAAAAATCTCCACTTGTAGAGTTCTTCGTCGACCAAGACGTATCGCGCGGATTGGGTCTTAATCTTTCGGGCTGCCCATTTTTCTGCTGGGAGTTTCCCGTCGGCGATGTACATGAATAGTAGTTCTCCTTCTACGGGTTTTGTGAGCACTGGGGGAGTGGCCAAGTAGTGTTTCAGCTGTTGGAACGCTTTTTCACACTGTTCGGTCCACTCGAATTTCTTATTCCCCTTCAGGGTGTCGTAGAAAGGAAAACACTTATCTGTTGATCGCGAGATAAAGCGGTTGAGCGCTGCGACTCTCCCAGTTAATCTCTGTACCTCTCGCTTCATTCTCAGGGATGCCATTAGCGGTGATCTGTTTAGGGCTGGCCTCGATTGCGCGGAAGTTGACGAGGTACCCCAGGAATTCTCCCGATGCTAGTACGAACCGACACTTTGTGGGGTTAAGTTTCATATTGTGCATGTTTAGCCTTTCAACGCACTCTTGGAGGTGAGTGATATGATCCTGCTCTTCGAGGGATTTCACGAGCATGTCATCAATGTACACCTCCATTGTGTTTCCGAGTTGTTCAGAGAACATACGGTTGACGAGTCGTTGATAAGTTGCGCCAGAATTCTTAAGACTGAACGGCATCACTCTGTAGCAGTAAGTGCCGCGGTCAGTAATGAATGCGGTTTTCTCTTGATCGTCAGGGTTCATCATGATTTGATTATACCTGGAGAATGCGTCCATAAAGGATAAGAGTTTGTTCCCTTCCGTTGCTTTGACTAATCGATCGATGTGTGGCAGTGGGAAGTTATCCTTCGGATATGCCTTATTCATATCGGTGAAATCGACGCACACTCGCCACTTTCTGTTTTTATTTTTGACAACGACTGAGTTAGCAAGCCAGTCGGGATACTAATATCACTAAAATTACCCTAAAGAGTGAATTACTCTCTCAAATAAGAGGTTCAGTTGTAGTACTTAGGGATTGAATTCACATGGAGCTAGGGAACCTAATAAATCTAATTAAGTTGATTAAGCTAGGTTGATTTTTATTAAATGTAAAAGACAGGTTTGTGAGCAAGTTAATTGCTCGATTGATTGATTGGGGTTTTTGGTACTTAGATTAAAGTAGCTAGACTTAGGGCTTTTTTCAGGTAATCAGGATTAGGGCTTTTATTCAGGTAATCAGGATTATAATCCTACAGATGCCTAATAAGTTGTATGCATGATATTATAGAGCTCAACACTTAATAACAAACAATTAGGCTTTCGCTTTCTAGGTTTGTCTATTGACCGGTGTCGATCGATGATTCTACAGATCAATACACTTTCTGAAACATCGACTGATTATTCTATTGGAATATCGATCGCCGCTTTTGGTCAAGCGTTAATGCGCGGGTTGAATGTGCTCACTAAGCTCACTAGATCAGCTCTCGCCTTACTCTTAGCAAGACTTAGCTCAATTAGGATGGATTCAAGGTGAGATGCAAGATATCGCTTATGTCTACAACTCCTAGGGAAAGTTCTAGGTAGCTAATCTAGAAACATGCATTAATGACAATCCCAAAGATGAATAGCACAACTTAGCAATCTATAGTTGGGGCTAATCCCTCATAACCTATTTAAACCCTAAATCTAACAAAGAGAACTACTCAAACATGGCTAAGCAATTCATAACAACAATAAGGTATAGAAACTTCATAGATAAATAGATATATATCAATGGAGTTCCACTCACAAATCTCTTTGGATCTTCTCTCCAATCTACTAAAAATCCTAGAAAACGTTTGCTCTGAAATCAGTAAAACAAGAAAGCACACTTTGCCTCTAACATGTTGGCAAAGCTTATATAATTAGGTTAAAACTCGCCAGGGGTAATCTTGTAAATTGTTGAAGACTTGGGCTCTAAGTAGACTGAGACCAAACGGGCTTTCTTCGCTGTCGATTGATGTCAAGACATGAACATCGATCAATTATTCCTCTTCAATGTCGACCGATAGTCGTGCTCGATGGTCATCTCGGGTGCTCACTCTAAATATCTTCAAAATGCTCCAAAATCATCACTTTCTTCCAAATCACTCCTGATCTTATAAATATACTAAATAGACTCTATAATATAATAATTAGTAGTTAAAACACTATAAACCATGGGAAAAGTGGGTCAAATCCACGGTCTATCAACTGCCCCCGACTTACTCTTTTGCTTGTCCTCCAGCAAAACATACATGCAGTCTCTATGAAAGAGGTTTGAAAACAGTAGGGACTCACAGATTTTAAAAATTAGAATCAACACCTTAGAAAGTCCTAATCTGAGAAGCACACTATACCATATCCTAGTCTAGCAACCAGGTTCATCTAGTCAACAACTTAGCAAATCATGTCTAACAATCTCCTTTACAACCTCAATTCTTGCATAAAATAAAAGTGTACGCTTTACCTTGGGGTTATCGATCACAAGATGCAAGGATACTCAAACAAGTATCTGGACCTGTAGGTAAACAATAGTTCATATCCTCTCTCTCTACTAATTTCCCCCTAGTCAAAATCTGCTTTATTGCAAGATATTTGACCAAGGTTGGACATGCTTCAATTGAATCAAGCTTTAATGGTTTTAGCCACCAAACCATGTTCACTTCTTTTTAACCTATATCCTAGGATTATTGTGAATCAAGCCTTAATGGTTGTAGCCACCAAGTCTTGTTCTAATCCTTTACCTATATAATTCTTATGAAGCAAGCCTTAATGGTTGTAGGCACCAAGTCATGTTCGAATTCTTTCCTAAATCTCTCTATTTCTAATTATAAGTACAAAATATATATTTTTTTTAAAAAAAAACCTAAATTCAAAATTTAAGAGAGAGAGGGTGATATTTCTACACAAGGCTTTACCTTCCAGACTTGTTTGAAGAATCCGATCCCATGTATACCAAGCCCCAAGACAAGCAGAGTTGAGCTCAATTAGGTTGGAGGCCAGCTTTGGTTCCTTCAAACATTCTCAGCAAATGCAACATAGTTGACAGGTTGATCCACTTTGGTATCTTTAGTGCTATCTGCAACTAGTAAATCTAGAATGGTGTGGTTAGATAATAAGCAAAAATCAAACAAGTTCATTATCCCCTTCTTCACTCAATAAAAACTCTTTTTGAAAACATTTTAATAAGACTCATGAATAAACTAATATCAGTAAACATCCCCCCAGACTTAAACTACACTGTCCCCAGTGTAAATTCAGTCGTAGTTATGTGAATAACTAAAGCATAAGGAATCAATATAACAAGTAAGAACGATATACCAAACCAAATTAGATGTCGATCGATGTAAATGTGTTGTCATCGGTCGCGGCAGGTGATATTCTGTCGATCGATGTCGGCAGTGGTTCGTCGGTCGATACTCATGGTAATCGTCTACTCGGATCTTTTTATTTTGTTTTTTTATGACCTGCAATAATTAAAAACCAAAATAAATACCAAATCAATAAAAATCAATTAAATATTACCTAATAGTGGGTTGCCTCCCACTCAACGCTTTGTTATAGTCATTTAGCTTGACTTTTGGAGGTGATTTGGCTAGTAATGTGGAAAGCTGGAACTTGCTGGGAAACAAGTCTTCATCTCTTCGTTGCGCTTGTTGAACCATGTACAAGTGAAGTTTCTCACTGCTTCATCTCCTCTGCGCCATATGTCCTTCATTGATGCAGTTGCATTCTCTATCTTTTGCAATCTGTCATCAAGACTCTCAAGTTGGAACTGATTCCTTATGAGGGTGACGTATGCGTCGTCTGAGATCTCCTCTCCATGGTTGTGTGTATCAGACATGTCTGATTTCACCTTTGGTACTAGCCTGCCTCGGTTTGTAGCTTCGTCGACCGATGTTCGTCTGCGACTGTCGGTCGATTTGTTGTTGCGTCTATCGATCGATGCTGATGCTTCTGGCCGACAAGTGATGTATCCCTGAATCTCTACTATCTCCCTCTGTATTGCTTCTATCTTGGACATCAGAGAACTTATTGTAAGGTCCATCGGGAAATAGATGTCATCACATCTCCTATCAAGCCTCTCTTCTGTAGTTTCCAGAGTTTTATAGATCCCTTCTACCAACTGATCAATGTCTGCTCTGGTGTAAGAATATGGTTGAGACTACATTGGATCTGAGTGTGTGAAGTCGTCGTTGATCGATGTTGAGCGGTGTCTGTTGGTCGACGCTGCAGAGGTTGTTTCAGCCGCACGATGTGTGTGGATCTTGGCTATGTCTTGCCTCACCTCCTCCATGCATGTAGTTAAACAACTGATGATATCATTCAGTGGATAATAGACACCATCAAGCTTCATCTGGAAATAACCTTCATTCTTTTCTTGGGCTCCACAGACTCCATAGAAAATCTCATTGATCTCATCCTTAGTGTAGATCTCTGGTATTAGCTTGGTATGTGTGAATGACCTAGCATGTTCTGGAAGACATAGGTAGCTGTGCTCATCTCTTGAAGCTCTTTCCATAAGACTTCTGATATCTTCCTTGGATACACTGATGATGTGTCCATCTACATCTCTGGTGTGTCCATGATCATCTCTGTAGACTCCATACTCATCTTTCTCTTCCCAGTGGAATCTTCTGGTTCCATCACGGTCATAAGCTCTTTTTCCAAATTCTGGACGTCCGTCGATCGACGGTCGAGTATGCTGTCGAGATTTCTGCTTGAAACGATCATCTACTCCACCAGTTGTGTTATAGATCTCGCTTGAACCCTCTGCTGATGTGTTGGGCTGTTGCGTTGTTGCATGAAGAGATTATCTGCTCCATTAGCCATCTGAAGAATGTCTGCAATGTCCTCTTGGGATATTTCCAGTGCATGTCCATATATTTCTCTTGCATAGCCATCTGGGTCCCTGAAAATGCCAAACTCATCCTGTGTTAGATACTGATTATCATATTGAGGTTTTGCGCTTACAGTGGATGGTGGTCTTGGACGGATGTCAATCAATGATGTAGGTTTGTCATCGATCGACGGGCGGTTGACTCTCGAGTAAGGATGGCTGAAACGTGTTCTTTCCCAACAGGTTTCTGCTTGGTGTTGATCTGCTTCATCACGTCTTTGCATGTTAAGAAGTTCCTCATATGTGAAACACTCAAGAAGTTCATCTGCTCCTGGCTCATGTACTGCTGTTTCTACTGCATAGCTTTCGTGATGGTGATCATCTGCCTAACTTCCAATTGAGTAATATCCTTCTCGTACACGGTCGACTCCAGTGTCGATCGATGGGTAGTAGACATTGTCGGTCGATGCTCGTTTTCGGCTTGCCTGATGAGGATGAGTGTCGATCAATCTTGAGACTCATCTGTCGATCGACGGCGCATTCCTTTTCCAAGAGGATTGGTGGAGAAGTCTATCTTCCTCATCAAGAATGGCTCGGTACTCTACAGCTCGTTCCTCCTCATAATCTTCATCATACTCCTCTGTATGCATGGTGTCTTTGGTGTGTGTCGCCATGGTGGGATTGTAGTAGTCGTTCTCCCAATGGCGTGGACTACTGTCAACCGGTTCTTCCTTTGGACTATCAATCGATTTCTGGTGGGCACTATCGATCGATGTGGCGGTGTGAGTTTCGATCGACGCCGAATATTCTGTCTCATACTTAGCTCCACAGTGGCATGCTGCGATGAGTCCTGGATCATAAATTCTTCTGGAGGACGTATGTGGCTTACTGACTTGAATAGGATTGTAGTACACATGTGGATCTATGAGTGTCAGACACAACTGGTTGGTTTGCATGTTGCACACTGCTCCTACTGTTGACAAAAAGGCTTTCCCAAGCAACAGAGAAGAATTCCAGTTCAGCTTGATATCCAAGACATGGAAATCAACTGGAACTAGGGCATTACCAATCTGCACCTCTAGGTCTCTTACAATTCCTCTCGAGCTTCTCTGAGAACAATCCACAAAAGTGAATGACTCCTTGGAAGGCTCCACCTTCAGACCCAGATGGTCTGCCATAACCCTAGGTAGGATGCTGACTGATGCTCCTGTGTCACAAAGTGCATGTGGGAACTCAATACCCTTCACTGTGCATGGTACTGCAAACTTCCAGGATCACTCTTCTTCTTCAGTGTAATCCTATTCTTCATTTTTTCTCTGGCCTCAAACAACATTCTCCTAATGTCCTCTTCAGTTTCTCTGGTCTCTCTGAAGAACATATATAATCTGTGGGTAAAATAGGCCTCCTCGAATGGTTTTTCTAATGGAATCCTGAAAACTCTCTTTTGGAAACTTCCATCTCCTTCTCATTAGCTTCCCTTTTTAGATGTCTAGCAACTTTTCCTTTTTCTCTTCCTCAAGGTTCTCCCCATAGAGGCCTTATCAATCTCCATAGGCTCTGCTGCATCATCTGAATGTGTACTAGTGGTCTCTGGAGGGTTAGCTGAAGGTTTGGGTTGTGGCCTGAGTGCATTGAGATGGGCAACGTCTATCTTTGGCATCTGCACTCGGTATGTGAGAGGTGTGCGTCGATCGATGAGCACTGGAGGTTGCCGATTGATAGCGGTCTCTCTCTGTCGATCGATGGAAGGACCAGTGTGCTGACCAATATTGACATAAACAGGGCTGGGCGGATGTGGGTGTCTTGCTGTGAACTCCTCGTGAGTCATAATCCTCATGGCATTGAAAGATGTGGTCAACTCCGTAGCTGTCGTCGATCGATTTTGATTCACGTCCGTTGATCGATGTTCGAAGTTTAGCGTCGATCGACACCAATGCGATCCGCCGGAACTCATCGAGCTTTCCACTTCGAAATCTCCTTCTTGCAGCTTCTCCTGCTTCACCAGTTGCCACAAATAATCATCTATGATGGCATTCACGTGGTGCTTCATCACATCATCTCCTACCCCTTTTGTTAAGGCCTCTTTCCTCTTAACAGCTTCTCCTGTTTGAACAACCTGCATCTCCAGCTTCTTCACGTGAGTGCTCAAAGTTTCAAACTTTGTGTTCAGGTTGGTGTAAACAGAATCAATCTTCCCATTAAAGTCCACCGTCATCCTCTGCTGTCCCTCAAGAACCTTATCGAGCATCACCTCAATCTTTTTCTCCTGAGTAGGTGGTGGTGGCTTCTGGTAGAATGAGTTTCCATAACTCCTGTTGTTGACGTAGTTGTTGCTGTACGGTTTCTGTTGCCGCGAACTCTGGTTGAAATTACTTCTCTGTCCATAGAAGTTTCCAGACCTCTGAAATCCAGTTCCTCCAATGAAGTTCACATCTTCTTCTACTTCTTCTTTTCCCTGTTTGTCTACAGCCTCTGCATCCTCTACTAAGCAAGCCTGCTTTGTGAGAAGCTTGTGAACACTGTCCAGCTTTGCTCGGACTTCATCCATCTGGTCATTCCCAAGGATGGAAGCAGATCTCTTCCTCTCAAAGTCAGTGTTCTGGGTGCTGTTGCTGGATGCTAAGTTCTCAATAACTCTCACAGCCTCCTCTGGATTCCTGGTGTTGAAGTTTCCATCGCTGGAAGCATCAAGAGTCATCTGATACTACACTGCGATGTCTCTGAAGAAGGTGCTGAGTAGCTGCACCTCATTGAACCCATGGTGTTGACAGTCCCTCTGGTAAGACTTGAATCTGATCAAGGAGCTGTTGAAGGACTCTGTAGGCTCCTGAGTGAATGTGGCAATCTTGCTCCTCAAGTCTTCAGCACGTGCCTCATCAAAGAAATTGCATAAAAATGCATTCTTGATGTCGGCCCAGGATGTGAGAGATCCTGGTGGCAACTGCTTAAGCCAATGTGAAGCTTCTCCAGTAAGTGAGTACTTGGAGAGCTTGCAAAGTAGGTAGTCCTCAAGGACTCCTTTGACTTGTATAGCAGATATGAGATCTTCGAACCTCTCTAGATGGTCCATAGGATGCTCGTAAAATAACCAATAGTAGGGTGTCTGTCCCAAGAGTGTGTAGTACTGTGGCTTCAACTCGAAATCCCCTCTCTGGATAGTTGGAGCACGAATAGCTGATCTGTAATCAGCTAACGTTCTGGGTCGAGCAGCCTCATCTACAAGTAGAGTAGTTCCTGTAGCATCAGTATCAGACTCAGGGATTGCAGCCCCCTGAGCATCTATCCTCTGACCTGCTGCATTACATAGATGACCTTCCTGGTCACGCAAGTATCCCTTCTCATCACCTACAAGTATCAAAGTCGCAACCATGTCTCGCGGCTTAGTATCGATCGATGTTCGGACTGAAGTATCGATCGACGTCGGGTGGAAGATATCGGTTGACGGAAGAGTGTCTTCGGTCGACGGTGGTGAGCGAGTGTCGATCGACGAGACTGGTATCTGGGTCGACGGTGGCTGATGAAAATCGAGCGACGGACTAGTGTTGTTGTCAATCAATGAGGAGCGTATTCCTTTGTGGATTGAACGTTCCAAGCTTGCAGGATCTGATGAGAATAGCAGTTGGTTTTGCTTGTTGCTTCTGGTATTGCTAGGCATGTACCTGAAAAGACAAGAATTTTTTTTTTTTGTGTCAGAAAGTGGTTTTAAGAAGAAACTTAGACTAAATCGAGTTAAATCTATCAAGCGATCAAAGCTCCCCGGCAACGGCGCCAAATTTGATATCACTCAAATTACCCTAAGGAGTGATTTACTCTCTCAAATAAGAGGTTCGGTTGTAGTACTTAGGGATCAAATTCACAGGGAGCTAGAGAACCTAATAAATCTAATTAAGTTGATTAAGCTAAGTTGATTTTTATTAAATGTAAGACAGGTTTGTGAGCAAGTTAATTGCTCGATTGATTGATTGGGGTTTTTGGTACTTAGATGAAAGTAGCTAGACTTAGGGCTTTTATTCAGGTAATCAGGATTATAATCCTTCAGATGCCTAATAAGTCGTATGCATGATATTATAGAGCTCAACACTTAATAACAAACCATTAGGCTTTCGCTTTCTAGGTTTGTCTATTGACTGGTGTCGATCGATGATTCTATAGGAATATCGATCGACGTTTTTGGTTAAGCGTTAATGCGTGGGTTGAATGTGCTCACTAAGCTCACTAGATCAGCTCTCGCCTTACTCTTAGCAAGACTTAGCTCAATTAGAATGGATTCAGGGTGAGATGCAAGATATCGCTTATGTCTACAACTCCTAAAGCAAGTTCTAGGTAGCTAATCTGGGAATAGGCATTAATAACAATCCTAAAGATGAATATCACAACTTAGCAATCTATAGTAGGGGATAATCCCTCAAAGCCTATTTAAACCCTAAATCTAACAAAGAGAACTACTCATAGATGGCTAAGCAATTCATAACAACAATAAGGTATAAATACTTCATAGATAAATAGATAGATATTAGTGGAGTTCCAGTCACAAATCTCATTGGATCTTCTCCTCAATCTACTAAAAATCCTAGAAAACCTTTGCTGTGAAATCACTAAAACAAGAAAGCACACTTTGCCTCTAACATATTGGCAAAGCTTATATAATTAAGTTAAAACTCGTCAGGGGTAATCTTGTAAATTGGTGAAGACTTGGGCTCTAATTCGGCTGAGACCAAACGGTCTTTCTGTGCGCTTCGCTATTGATCGATGTCAAGATGTGAACATCGATCGATTATTCCTCTTCAATATCGACCGATGGTCGTGCTCGATGGTCATCTTGGGTGCTTACTCCAAATAACTCCAAAATGCTCCAAAATCATCACTTTCTTCCAAATCACTCCTGATCCTATAAATATACTAAATAGACTCTATAATATATTAATTAGCAGTTAAAACAATTATAAACCATGGGTAAAAGTGGGTCAAATCCACGGTCTATCAGATACCTCACTTCTGTTATGGATCCGACTTTGAGGAGTTTTTCGACCTCGTCTTTAACCGCACCTGCGCGTTCGGGTCCCAACTTTCGTCTCTTTTGTTTGACAGGTTTGAAAGTTGGGTCATCGTTCAGCTCGTGACATGTGACCTTGATGTCAATCCCCTACATATCCTCTGCGGCCCATGCGAACGTGTGCAAGTTCTTTTTCAGACAAGCTATGAGCTCGGTTTTTAGAGACTCACTTAGGTTCGCGCCGATTTCCACGCAGCGATCTGGGAATGTTTCGTCTAAGCATACCGAGATTACGGGCTCGCAGGCCAGCTCGCGTTTCGCTTCCAAAGCTTCGGCTACTCAAGACTGCCAAAATATTTCAGTCATATCTTGTTCTAGGGCGTTGTCAACGACAGACGATTTCTTTTTCTTTGGAGGCAGAAATTCAGCCGATGGGTTTTTTTGTTTCAATTCTGCAGCGAAGCAGACTCGCGAGACTCTTCGATCTCCCCATATGGTCTCGATCCCGTGAGGGGTTGGGAATTTGAGACACATGTGGTATGTTGACGGGATTGCTTGCATGGAATTAAGCCACGGAGTTCCTATGATCGCGTTATATGATGTGGGTCAATCGATGACCAAGAATTCCACCATTTTCGTCATGCTGCCAGCTTTAACCGAGAAGTTGATTGTGCCAAGAGTCATGGTAGCTTCTCCCGAGACTCCTACTATCGGGTTTGGATCTTCAGTGATCTCGGATGGATTGATTTCCATTCTTTCAAGGGTGTTTTTGAAGATGATATTGGCCGAGCTTTCTGTGTCGACCAATATCCTTGCGACATCGATTTTCTAGATTGTCAGCTCGACGACAAGGAGATCGTTGAGAGGTTTGATCGGATCGATCGTTGCTCTTCCCTTGAAGGCGATGACATTGCTACCCGTTTGATTAGGCATATCGTGTCTCAGTCGTTTTGTGGTTTTTGAGTTAGAGAATCCGACCTCCCCTCCTTCTAGCGCCAAACTGTGGGAACCGAAATTCGCACTATCGATTTTCCGTAAAATAAGGAAAGATAGAAACCGTAAATTTCCCAGAGGTCCCGGATTATCTGCGTAAACACACGAAAAACAAAATAGACAGAGATAACAGAATATCGAAAGTAAAGTTGCACAGTGGCGTATTATTGATTGATAAAATAACAAGGTTACAGGATTCGCGAGAGATAAGACGGACAGAGTTTTCCTAGCCAAGTTAATCTTTGAACTAGAACGAAAAGAATATAAGTAAAATCGAGCCGCCTAATTTCTAAGTTTTCCTAAGCTAGCCGAGTTTTTCTAGGTCTAAGAATCTCTCCCCCTCGCCCCTGGCTTGATCTCCTCTTATATATCCTTCAAGGTCGGTTCCCCCTTCCTTTTTTGCCCTCGGTTGAGTTTATCACTATGCGGAAACTTTCCATTTTCCTTCGATCTTTTGTGTTTATCTTTGGAAACTTAGCATTTATCTTCTGAACTTGACATTTATCTTCTTCTGCAACACAAAAGATAAACCGTCATATAGATTGGGCCTTTTATGTCTGTTTCTTGGCTTAAGCGTTTTTCACGACTTATCGAAGAGCGCTCTCGAAACGACGTCGATTCCGAAGAAAGCCTGGATTTCTTATACGGTTTAGGCAGTTCAAGGTGTTTTGTTAACCGTCGCTGTTTCATATGATACATCCGAACTTGATACGAGAAAACGAGTTCTTGCGGTTTTAAAGTCGTAAAGTTCCAACGGAGCCCCCAATCGAGGTGAGACAAGAGCAAGTTTGATCGAATTTCGGGGAAGAAGATTTTCGGACGGGACGAGGACAGCACGATCGTTCCAGCTCGGCCATCCGCCGAACTGGACTGGTCCATCTCGGCGGAAGGCCGAGTGATATCACTCAAATTACCCTAAGGAGTGATTTATACTCTCTCAAATAAGAGGTCGAGTTGTAGTACTAAGGGATCGAATTCACAGGGAGCTAGGGAACCAATTAGATCTAATAGTTATATGATTAAGCTAGACTAATAGTTTATAAAGCAGTAAATAAATATAGTAAAGCAGTAAATAAAGCAGTAAACAAGTTGAACAATACAATTGTTCAGCTTGGCAGATAGTTGTTTGATGGAAGGATGGTTTGATAGATCTAGGGTTTATATTCAGGTAATCAGGATTATAATGATATAGAAGCTAATTGTTGCTTGCAAGATATTATAGAACTCAACTGGGAGTACAAATCTAACAACTTCCGTTGTATAGACAGTCTAATATCTAGATCTTGGATCTCAACTCTCGTTTATTGATCACAAGAAAGTGTCAATCAATTATTCTGTAGGAATATCGATCGATACACCTTTCACAATATCGATCGATTAATCTATTGGATCATCGATCGATATCACTTCTAGCAAGCTTTTCGATCGGGTTGAATATGTGTTCACTAGGGTTCTTAAATCAACTCTTGTATGTTTCTAGCAATCCTAGCTCAATAGAATTCAGTTCAGAGAAAAGACCAAGCGTTCGCAATTGTGCCTAATGATTCTAAGATCAGAGTTCTAGTTCATAACTCTAGAACACAAGCAGTAAGAACAATCCTATGATGAATATCACAACTTAGCAGTTCTATATTTTGGGTTAATCCTTCATAACCTATCTGAACCCTAAACCTAACATGTGGATCTATTCAGACATGAAGTTTGTCACATAAATCATAGATGAATAGATCAAAATCATAAATAATATAATACCAAAACCAATGGAGTTCTAGGAGGACTCTGATGGAGTTCCTCCCTTCTCTCCCAACTAAGAGAAACAATAGAATAAAGCTTAGATAGCGTGTAGCCGTCAACAATGGCTTAGAAATACATAAATAGGGTTTTAGGTCATCCAAGGGTATTCTGGTAATTTGTAGTTGCTTCTGGGCTTCAGTCGGTCATAAAATATGCTCAGCCCACATTCTGGAATCCATGTCGATCGACATCAAGAGTTCTTCATCGATCGACATACATTCTTCTTCTCGACAGCTTCCTCTCGCGAGGCAGACTTACCTCTCTTTAGTAAAACATGCATAATTTACGCTACAGGATGCTGATTGACCTCAAACCGGTGGCATTGGAAAGCTAACTCAAAGATATATCTCGTGACAAAAGATAGGATCAAGATAATGGTGGTAAGGTATCCATCCATAGTTAAACATCTGACGCGTCTGTGCAGCTCTGCACATCAAAAGGCTCCAAAAGACACCAAAATAACCACTTTCCTCCAAATCTTCCCTGAACCGGTAAATACTCTAAATAGACTCCATATAGTAGTAAATATATATTAAAACACTTATACACCATGGTTAAAAGTGGGTAAAATCCATGGCCTATCGCCGAGCTGGTCGCGCGTTTGATTAAGCTCGGCCATCCGCCAAACTTGACTGGTCCAGCTTGGTGGATGGCCGAGCTGGTCGCGTGTTTGATCCAGCTCGGCCATCTGCCGAGCCGGATTGGATCAGTTCGTCGAACTGATGAGCTGGACTGTTTGTTTTTAGTTCCGGGGTTCATCTTTCTTTGAAACTTACGCTCGGGAACTTTTGTCGAGAGTGTGTCGAGAAAGCCTCCATGAGGAAAGGTGATTTTAGACTCTGATTTCGAGATAACCGTTTTTGACCCCAACAATTATCTTAAACAATTGTGTTATATTTTGAATCAGTCAAGTTTGAGACAGTTGAAAATTGTTAACTTTTGTGTTAATTAATTTAATTAATATTAATCTATATAATTTATAATATATTTTAAAGTTATATATTTTTAGTTTACTAAAATTAAAAAGTGGTTACAACATTTAAATTTCAGTTAAACAGTCTACAATGGTTTTATCCTCATTTTCTATAAGATTTATAAACTTCGTAAATACAATTGAAGAAAGTTAGAAAGAAAAATATATATATTGATCTTTCAAAGAAATTCCAAAACATTTAGTTCATAATACTAGCTTCTTCTCATGTGGAATAGGAATTTCTATTTATTATCTAAATTTTGGATAATAGAAGTATCAAAATAATTGGAATATATTATTATAGAAATGCTCTTCAGAAAAATTCAACGCCCCCTAGATACCACCAGATACAAATCTTCTCACAATCCGCTTTGGTGCTTCGGCAGTGTTGTTAGACTCAAAATCGGTCACGACGGAATCAAAGTCAGAAAATTCCCGAGAAATGTCTTCTTCGAAAAACATAAAAGATAATTCTCAAAGGAATATAAAAATCAAAGAACTAAATCAAGTTTCATAGCAAGTCCGAAAGGAATTTACAAGATAAGCCTTCAAGGAAGGATGCTCGAAGCCCCGGACAACGGATCCCGGACAATGAAACACCAACGTCCAACCCACCAAACGGGAGGATTAGATCGAGCAAGCCGTCCAACTCGTCCATTTGGTCCAACTCGCCAAACAGGCGAGTTGGACCAAACGAGCATTCCAACTTGCCCACTCGGCGAGTTTGACCAGTCCAACTCGCCCGTTGACCAGTCCAACTCGCCGAACGGGCGAGTTGGACAAAACGAGCAGTCCAACTTTCCCGCTCGGCGAGTTTGACCAGTCCAACTCGCCGAACGGGCGAGTTGGACCAAACGAGCAGTCCAACTGGCCCGCTCGGCGAGTTGGACTAAACGAGCAGTCCAACTTGCCCGCTCGGCGAGTTTGACCAGTCCAACTCGCCAAACGGGTGAGTTGGACCAAACGATTAGTCCAACTTGCCCGTTCGGCGAGTTTAGCGAGTTGGACCGAACACGCTGCCTTCATCCCATTCACGTAGATCCCTCTTCTGTGATCGAATCGAATCAACTCTTGTTTCGTCTCAATCGGAGTCACCATCAGAATTTTACAACTTGAAAACTGCAAAGAACTCGTTTTCTCGAAGAATATTCAGATTTCCGTATAAAATGACAACGATAAACTAAAACACCTAGAAGCTGCCTACGGTATACGAGAAATTTGGATGTTTTTCGAAATCGACGTCATTTCAAACAAGCTTTTTCTATAAAATCGTGAAAAATGCTTAAGTCCGAGAACGGCCCGAAAGGGTCCAAAACGCGGCAAAAATCCCACTCGCGATCTTATGCGAAATCGAGCCTAAATTGTGATGACGGTTTATCATTTTTTTTTTGCAGGAGAAGATAAATGTCAAGTTCGGAGGATAAATGTCAAGTTTCCGAGGATAAACAGGAAGATCGAGGAAAAAAAGAATATTTCCGCGAAGCGATAAAGTCGGCCGAGGGCAGAAAAGGAAAGAGCAAACCGCCTCTTGGAGAGTATATAAGGATGTCGAAGGTGGAGGAACAGAGAGACGCAATTCTTTTTACTCTT
The DNA here is from genome assembly GCF_020379485.1 of Brassica napus. NCBI lineage: Eukaryota > Viridiplantae > Streptophyta > Magnoliopsida > Brassicales > Brassicaceae > Brassica > Brassica napus. The sequence goes on from NC_063449.1 coordinate 13,253,296, forward strand.
AGAACTCTTTGCTCTTAGAAATTTTAGGCATTATTCTTGACATGTTCTGTTTCTACGACTGGCACCCGACTACGAGACAAACTCGCACAGGCAGTTCGATCACTTGGATCAATCTTTCAATCGAACTACGTTCGGCTTGATCCTCGAAAGGGGTACGTAGGTAGCCTTTCATAAGGTTCAGTCCGAAATCAAATAAAAACCTTTTTCGTGTCTTTTTTGTCTTTTTGTTATCGAGCTGCGACTCAACTAGGTTTAAGGTTTTAGGTTGCTAGAACTATGTAACTCGCTGACAGCTCTTGCAGCCAAAGATTTTATAATCTCTTGTAATGATCACAACGCTCTTACGCGGATTTGAAATAAGATCTACCTTTTCTATAAATTCGTTTTGTTATCTATTCATATTTTCCGCAATTATTTGGTCACTTGTCGTTAGCTCTCGCAGAGAATCTGGGACCTCAGGGAAACTTAGGGTTTCTTGACTTTCCTCCGATTACGGAAATCGACGGTGTGAATTTCGGTTCCCACAAGTGTGTAGTGCAACTGCAACACCAAACATTCTTTAGTGTTTTAGAGCATGTTCCTTTGGGCTTTTTTCCAGGGTTGGCACATGCATAAAGTTTAAAGAATAAAACAAATTAAAAGATGACGGAGTATATTAATATTAATTTAATGGAAATGATGCTAGAGGATTGGATGGAACGTAAGCTATATATGACATACATTCATGAAGACTACCAAGACAAATCAGAACAATATAAAATATAGCAAATTTCTATGCCGACATTGTAAAACTCCACAGTAAAAAAATGCTTTGTGTGTTTATTGTAGGGAACCTATGAACATATACATATATATAGGTCTTTGAAGACTATTTTTAGAATTATCCAGAAAAAAAAACTGTTTTAAATTGATTGGTTAGATTTTTTTCTTTATATCCTAAAATATTTATGTTAAATTTTATTCAAAACATTCATTTTCGTTTTTGATACAGTAAGTCAGCACATAAAAATATCTATTAACGACAACCTTTTATATATATATATATATATATATATATGTGTGTGTGTGTAACTTTGAATGATTAAATATGTAGATAAAATAAACTAGCAATAGATTAGCTACCAGTTTTAGCATTTACTAATTTCTCATCAATATCCTTAAATGTAAACATGTATATATGTCCCTGAAAAATTGTCGCATGATAATCCGAAGAATCTGAAAGTATAATTATTGGTAACTTTTATTCTCCTTATATTCTAATATATTTATGATAAAAAGTTCCAAAATTTTAATTTAATTTTTTTGATAGAATATATCACCACCTAAAAGTACCCAATAATGACAGCCATATATACATGAGTAACTTTGAAAGATTAAATATGGGCCAAATTAAACTAGCAAAGAGTTAGCTACAATATATTTTTTTTATAACTTATTTTAGATGAGAAAATATAGTCTTCGATTCTTAATGGATTTAAAGTCGGGCATATGTTATTTGAAGTGAAATATTATTGTAGGTACTAATTTACATAACAGTTCTAATTTACCAAAAAGTATTTTTATAGAGAAATAAATGAAGAAAAATAAGTTTTTTATTATTTGCCAAACATAGACTTCCGTAAGAAATATATATAATAATCAAAATATTGTAAAGACTGTCATAAGAGAAAATACAATATAATAAAAATTATTTATCTAATATGAACTAGCCCCTACGTAGCCATTATATTATTTATTGGTTTTCAAAATGACATATTTTATGCGAGAAATACTTAATAATAATAGTGTTATAAACCACCATTTGCCAAGATAAAACATGATCACAATGTCAGTAATATCGTAAGCATTATTGAAGCCTCATCCTTAAATTCAATGAAAAAACTTGTTCTTCCTTGTTCATATCAATAATATATTGTTTCATGTAAGGTGCATAAACACCAAGTTATGTATTTTCAGTTATTGTACAATAAAAAAAATTGTAATTAGTAATGGTGTAAATATGATATATTATTTTTTTAGAAAAAATCAGTTTTGTCATTCATATATTAAATAAATTATTTTATGTCAAATAAAAAAATCATTTCTTTCCTGGCTTATATATTAATTAATCCAAACTTTGGCTTTCAACTTGTTCTTGGTAAATAATTTGATGAATATAAGATATGGATTATATAATGCAAATGTATTCTAGAAGTAAAATAATAAAACAATATAAAAATGTTGAGAATGGTTAAGAATAATTAGCGATTGAGTTCATGGTGGAAACAAAACAATGTTTTGTTTATATTCATACAAAATTTATATATTAATTTTTATCATAAAATTTTAGTGGGACCATATTTGAGAAGACCCATGTCCTTATGGATTATTTTACAGTATATTATTTTATTAACTTAAACAATTGTGTTATATTTTGAATCGGTCAAGTCCGAGACATGTGAAAATTGTTAATTTTTGTGTTAATTAATTCATTTAATATTAATTTATATAATTTATAATATATTTTGAAGTTATATCTTTTTATTTTATTTAATTTACAAAGTACTTACAACATTTAAATTTCAGTTAAACAGTCTACAGTGGTTTTATTCTGATTTTGTATAAAATTTATAAACTTCTTGAATACAATTGAAGAAAGTGAGAAAGACAACTATATATATTGATCTTTCAAAGAAATTCCAAAACATTTGGTACATGATACTAGCTGCTCCTGCTCATGTGGAATGAGAATTTCTATTTATTATATAAATTTTGAATAATAGAAGAATGAAAATAATTGGAATATATAATTATAGAAATTCTCTTCAGAAAAAAATTCAACGGCCCCAAATACTAGCAAATACAAGTCTTCTCACAATCCGCTTTGGTGCTTCGGCAATGTGTAGTGGAACTGCAACACCAAACATTCTTTGGTGTTTTAGAGCATGATCCTTTGGGCTTTTTTTCAGATTGACACTTGCATAAAGTTTAAAGAATAAAACAAATTAAAAGATGATGAAGTATATTAATACTAATTTAATGGTGCTAGAGGATTGGATGGAAGTAAGCAATATATCACATACATTCACGAAGACTAGCAAGACAAATGAGAACAATACAGAATGTAGCAAATTTCGATGCCAACATTGTAAACCTTCACAGTAAAAAAATGCTTTGTGTGTTTATTGTAGGGAACCTTAAGTATGAACATATACATATATATATATATATATATATATATATATAGGTTTTTGAAGACCTATTAACGACAACCATATATATATATATGTAACGTTGAATTGTTGTATATGTGGATAAAATCAACTAGCTAGCTACCAATTTTAGCATTTACTAATTTCTCATAAATATCCTTAAATGTGAATATGTATATTTGTTCCTGAAAATTTGTTGAATGATAATCCGAAGAATCTGAAAGTATAATTATTGGTAACTTTTATTCTCCTTATATTCTAATATATTTATGTTAAAAAGTTCCAAAATTTTCATTCAATTTTTAGATATGATATATCACCACCTAAAAGTACCCAATAATGACAGCCATATATATATGAGTAACTTTGAAATATTAAATATGGGGCCAAATTAAATTATCAAAGAGTTAGCAACTATATATATTTTTACTAACTTATTTTAGATGAAAAAATATAGTTTTCGATTCTTAATGGATTTATCTATATATATATTATGAAAGTCTGGCATATGTTGGTTGAAGTGAAATATTATTCTAGGTACTAATTTACATAACAGTTCTAATTTACCAAAAAGTATTTTTATATAGAAATAAATAAATAAAAATAAGTTTTAAATTATTTGCCAAACATATATTTCTGCAAGAAATATATATAATAATCAAAATATTGTAAGGACTGTCATAAGAGAAAATACAATATAATAAAAATTATGTATCTAATATGAACTAACGCCTACGTAGCCATTATATTATTTATTGGTTTTCAAAATGACATATTTTATGCGAGAAATACTTGATAATAATAGTGCTATAAACCACAATTTGCAAAGATAAAACATGATCACAATGTCAGTAGTATCATAAGCATTATTGAAGCCTCATCCAAAAATTCAATGAAAAAACTTTCTTATCAAATTAAAAGATGATGGAGTTTATTAATATTAATTTAATGGTAATGATGCTAGAGGATTGGATGGAAGTAAACTATATATCACATACATTCATGAAGACTAGCAAGACAAATGAGAACAATACAGAATATAGCAAATTTCGACGCCGACATTGTAAACCCTTCACGGTAAAAAAATGTTTTGTGTGTTTATTGTAGGGAACCTTAAGTATGAACATATACATATATATAGGTCTTTGAAGACTATTTTTAGAATTATCCAGAAAAACTGTTTTAAATTGATTGGTTATTTTTTTACTTCATACCCTAAAATATTTATGTTAAATTTTATTCAAAACATTCATTTTCGTTTTTGATACAGTACGTCAGCACCTAAAAATACCGATTAACGACAACCATATATATATATATATATATATATAGTGTAGCTTTGAATGGTTAAATATGTGGATAAAATCAACTAGCTAGCTACCAATTTTAGCATTTACTAATTTCTCATCAATATCCTTAAATGTGAACATGTATATATGTCCTTGAAAAATTGTCGCATAATAATCCGAAGAATATGAAAGTATAATTATTGGTAAATTTTATTCTCCTTATATTCTAATATATTTATGTTAAAAAGTTCCAAAATTTTCATTTAATTTTTTGATAGGATATATCACAACCTAAAAGTACCCAATAATGACAGCCATATATATATGAGTAACTTTGAAAGATTAAATATGTGGCCAAATTAAATTATCAAAGAGTTAGCTACTATATTTTTTTTTACTAACTTATTTTAGATGAAAAAAAATGTAGTCTTCGATTCTTAATAGATTTATCTATACATATTTTATGAAAGTCTGGCATATGTTGTTCGAAGTGAATTATTATTCTAGGTACTAATTTACATAACAGTTCTAATTTACTAAAAAGTATTTTTATATAGAAATAAATGAACAAAAATAAGTCTTTTTATTATTTGCCAAACATAGATTTCCGCAAGAAATATATATAATAATCTAAATATTGGAAGGACTGTCATAAGAGAAAATACAATATAATAAAAATTATGTATCTAATATGAATTAACGCCTACGTAGCCATTATATTATTTATTGGTTTTCAAAATGACATATTTTATACGAGAAATACATATTAATAATAGTGCTATAAACCACAATTTGCCAAGATAAAACATGATCACAATGTCAGTAGTATCATAAGCATTATTGAAGCCTCATCTTTAAATTCAATGAAAAAACTTTCTCATCAATGACCTTTTTCATATCAATAATATATTGTTTCCTGTAAGATGCGTAAACACCAAGTTACGTATTTTCAGTTATTGTACAATAAAAAAATATGTAATTAGAAATGGTGTAAATATGATATATTATTTGTTTAGCAAAAATCAGTTTTATCATTCATATTTTAAATAAATTATTTTAGGTCAAATAAAAAAACATTTTTTTTCTTGGCTTATATATTATTTTATCTAAACTTTGGCTTTCAACTTGTTCTTGTTAAATAATTTGATGAATATAAGATATGGATTATATAATGCAAATGTATTCTAGAAGTAAAATGATAAAACAATATCAAAATGTTGTGAACGGTTAAGAATAATTAGCGATTGAGTTCATGGTGGAAACAAAACAATGTTTTGTTTATATTTATACAAAATTTATATATTAATGTTTATTATAAAATTTTAGTGGGACCATATTTGATAAGACCCACGTCCTTATGGATTATTTTACAGCATATTATTTTATTATGTTAAACAATTGTGTTATATTTTGAATCGGTCAAGTCCGAGACATGTGAAAATTGTTAATTTTTGTGTTAATTAATTCATTTAATATTAATTTATAATATATTTTAAAGAGATAAATTTTTATTTTAATTAATTTACAAAGTACTTACAACATTTAAATTTCAGTTAAATAGTCTCTTGTGGTTTTATTCTCATTTTGTATAAAATTTATAAACTTCTTAAACACAATTGAAGAAAGTGAGAAAGACAACTATATATATTGATCTTTCAAAGAAATTCCAAAACATTTAGTACATAATACTACCTGCTCCTGCTCATGCGGAATAGGAATTTCAATTTATTATCTAAATTTTGAATAATAGAAGTATGAAAATAATTGGAATATATAATTGTAGAAATTCTCTTCAGAAAAATTCAACGGCCCCAGATATTACCAGATACACATCTTCTCACAATCCGCCTTGGTGCTTCGGCAGTGTGTAGTAGAACAGCAACACCAAACATTCTTTGGTGTTTTAGAGCATGTTCCTTTGGGCTTTTTTTCCAGATTGGCACCTGCATAAAGTTCAAAGAATAAAACAAATTAAAAGATGATGGAGTTTATTAATATTAATTTAATGGTAATGATGCTAGAGGATTGGATGGAAGTAAGCTATATATCACATACATTCATGAAGACTAGCAAGACAAATGAGAACAATACAAAATATAGCAAATTTTGACCCCGACATTGTAAACCTTCACAGTAAAAAAATGTTTTGTGTGTTTATTGTAGGGAACCTTAAATATGAACATTGAAGACTATTTTTAGAATTATCCAGAAAAACTGTTTTAAATTGATTGGTTATTTTCTTACTTCATATCCTAAAATATTTATGTTAAATTTTATTCAAAAAATTCATTTTCGTTTTTGATACAGTAAGTCAGCACCTAAAAATACCGATTAACGACAACCATATATATATATATAGTGTAGCTTTGAATGGTTAAATATGTGGATAAAATCAACTAGCTAGCTACCAATTTTAGCATTTACTAATTTCTCATCAATATCCTTAAATGTGAACATGTATATATGTCCCTGAAAAATTGTCGCATGATAATCCGAAGAATATGAAAGTATAATTATTGGTAACTTTTATTCTCCTTATATTCTAATCTATTTATGTTAAAAAGTTCCAAAATTTTCATTTAATTTTTTGATAGGATATATCACCACCTAAAAGTACCCAATAATGACGGCCATATATATATGAGTAACTTTGAAAGATTAAATATGTGGCCAAATTAAATTATCAAAGAGTTAGCTACTATATATTTTTTTACTAACTTATTTTAGATGAAAAAATATAGTCTTCGATTCTTAATAGATTTATCTATACATATTTTATGAAAGTCTGGCATATGTTGTTCGAAGTGAATTATTATTCTAGGTACTAATTTACATAACAGTTCTAATTTACCAAAAAGTATTTTTATATAGAAATAAATGAACAAAAATAAGTCTTTTTATTATTTGCCAAACATAGATTTCCGCAAGAAATATATATAATAATCTAAATATTGTAAGGACTGTCATAAGAGAAAATACAATATAATAAAAATTATGTATCTAATATGAACTAACGCTTACGTAGCCATTATATTACTTATTGGTTTTCAAAATGACATATTTTATGCGAGAAATACATAATAATAATAGTGCTATAAACGACAATTTGCCAAGATATAACATGATCACAATGTCAGTAATATCATAAGCATTATTTAAGCCTCATCTTTAAATTCAATGAAAAAACTTTCTCATCGATGACCTTGTTCATATCAATAATATATTGTTTCCTGTCAGATGCATAAACACCAAGTTATGTATTTTAAGTTATTGTACAATAAAAAAATATGTAACTAGAAATGGTGTAAATATGATATATTATTTGTTTAGCAAAAATCAGTTTTATCATTCATATATTAAATAAATTATTTTAGGTCAATTAAAAAAATCATTTTTTTCTTGACTTATATATTATTTAATCTAAACTTTGGCTTTCAACTTGTTCTTGTTAAATAATTTGATGAATATAAGATATGGATTATATAATGCAAATGTATTCTAGAAGTAAAATGATAAAAAAATATAAAAATGTTGTGAATGGTTAAGAATAATTAGCGATTGAGTTCATGGTGGAAACAAAACAATGTTTTGTTTATATTCATACAAAATTTATATATTAATGTTTATTATAAAATTTTAGTGGGACCATATTTGAGAAGACCCACATCCTTATGGATTATTTTACAGTATATTATTTTATTATCTTAAAAAGTGTGTTATATTTTGAATCGGTCAAGTCCGAGACATGTGAAAATTATTAATTTTTGTGTTAATTAATTCATTTAATATTAATTTATAATATATTTTAAAGTGATATATCTTTATTTTATTTAATTTACAAAGTACTTACAACATTTAAATTTCAGTTAAACAGTCTACAGTGGTTTTATTCTCATTTTGTATAAAATTTATAAACTTTTTAAATACAATTGAAGAAAGTGAGAAAGACAACTATATATATTGATCTTTCAAAGAAATTCCAAAACATTTAGTACATAATACTAGCTGCTCCTGCTCATGTGGAATGGGAATTTCTATTTATTATCTAAATTTTGAATAATAGAAGTATGAAAATAATTGAAATATATAATTATAAAAATTCTCTTCAGAAAAATTCAACGGCCCCAGATACTACCAGATACAAATTTTCTCACAATCCGCTTTGGTGCTTCGGCAGTGTGTAGTGGAACTGCAACACCAAACATTCTTTGGTGTTTTAGAGCATGTTCCTTTGGGCTTTTTTTCCAGATTGGCACCTGCATAAAGTTTAAAGAATAAAACAAATTAAAAGATGATGGAGTTTATTAATATTAATTTAATGGTAATGATGCTAGATGATTGGATGGAAGTAAGCTATATATCACATACATTCATGAAGACTAGCAAGACAAATGAGAACAATACATAATATAGCAAATTTCGACGCCGACATTGTAAACCTTCACAGTAAGAAAATGTTTTGTGTTTTTATTGAAGGGAACCTTAAGTATGAACATATAAATATATATAGGTCTTTGAAGACTATTTTTAAAATTATCCAGAAAAACCGTTTAAATTGATTGGTTATTTTTTACTTCATATCCTAAAATATTTATGTTAAATTTTATTCAAAACATTCATTTTCGTTTTTGATACAGTAAGTCAGCACCTAAAAATACCGATTAACGACAACCATATATATATATATATATATATAGTGTAGCTTTGAATGGTTAAATATGTGGATAAAATCAACTAGCTAGCTACCAATTTTAGCATTTACTAATTTCTCATCAATATCCTTAAATGTGAACATGTATATATGTCCCTGAAAAATTGTCGCATGATAATCTGAAGAATATGAAAGTATAATTATTGGTAATTTTTATTCTCCTTATATTCTAATAAATTTATCTTAAAAAGTTCCAAAATTTTCATTTAATTTTTTGACAGAATATATCACCACCTAAAAGTACCCAATAATGACAACCATATATATATGAGTAACTTTGAAAGATTAAATATGTGGCCAAATTAAATTATCAAAGAGTTAGCTACTATATATTTTTTTACTACCTTATTTTAGATGAAAAAATATAGTCTTCGATTCTTAATGGATTTATCTATACATATTTTATGAGAGTCTGGCATATGTTGTTCGAAGTGAATTATTATTCTAGGTACTAATTTACATAACAGTTCTAATTTACCAAAAATTATTTTTATATAGAAATAAATAAACAAATTATTTGCCAAACATACGTTTCCGCAAGAAATATATATAATAATCAAAATATTGTAAGGACTGTCATAAGAGAAAATACAATATAATAAAAATTATGTATCTAATATGAACTAACGCCTACATAGCAATTATATTATTTATTGGTTTTCAAAATGACATATTTTATGCGAGAAATACTTAATAATAATAGTGATATAAACCACAATTTCCCAAGATAAAACATGATCACAATGTCATTAATATCATAAGCATTATTGAAGCCTCATCTTTAAATTCAATGAAAAAAATTTCTCATCAATGACCTTTTTCATATCAATAATATATTGTTTCCTGTAAGATTCATAAACACCAAGTTATGTATTTTCAGTTATTTTACAATAAAAAAATATGTAATTAGAAATAGTGTAAATATGATATATTATTTGTTTAGGAAATATCAGTTTTATCATTCATATATTAAATAAATTATTTTAGGTCAAATAAAAAAATCATTTTTTTCTTGGCTTATATATTATTTAATCTAACTGTGGCTTTCAACTTTTTCTTGTTAAATAATTTGATGAATATAAGATATGGATTATATAATGCAAATGTATTCTAGAAGTAAAATGATAAAACAATATCAAAATGTTGTGAATGGTTAAGAATAATTAGCGATTGAGTTCATGGTGGAAACAAAACAATTTTTTCTTTATATTTATACAAAATTTATATACTAATGTTTATTATAATCTTTTAGTGGGACCCTATTTGAGAAGACCCACGTCCTTATGGATTATTTTACAGTATATTATTTTATTATGTTAAACAATTGTGTTATATTTTGAATCGGTCAAGTCCGAGACAAGTGAAAATTGTTAATTTTTGTGTTAATTAATTCATTTAATATTAATTTATGTAATTTATAATATATTTTGAAGTAATATATTTTTATTTTATTTAATTTACAAAGTACTTACAACATTTAAATTTCAGTTAAACAGTCTACTGTTGTTTTATTCTCATTTTGTATAAAATTTATAAACTTCTTAAATAAATTTGAAGAAAATGAGAAAGACAACTATATATATTGATCTTTCAAAGAAATTCTAAAACATTTAGTACATAATACTAGCTGCTCCTGCTCATGTGGAATAGAAATTTCTATTTATTATCTAAATTTTGAATAATAGAAGTATGAAAATAATTGGAATATATAATTATAGAAATTCTCTTCAGAAAAATTCAACGGTCCCAGATACTACCAGATACACATCTTCTCACAGTCCGCTTTGGTGCTTCGGCAATGTGTAGTGGAACTGCAACACCAAACATTCTTTGGTGTTTTAGAGCATGTTCATTTGGGCTTTTTTTCCAGATTGGCACCTGCATAAAGTTCAAAGAATAAAACAAATTAAAAGATGATGGAGTTTATTAATATTAATTTAATGGTAATGATGATAGAGGATTGGATGGAAGTAAGCTATATATCACATACATTCATGAAGACTAGCAAGACAAATGAGAACAATACAAAATATAGCAAATTTCGACGCCGACATTGTAAACCTTCACGGTCAAAAAATGTTTTGTGTGTTTATTGTAGGGAACCTTAAGTATGAACATATACATATATATAGGTCTTTGAAGACTATTTTTAGAATTATCCAGAAAAACTGTTTTAAATTGATTGGTTATTTTTTTACTTCATATCCTAAAATATTTATGTTAAATTTTATTCAAAACTTTCAAGTTCGTTTTTGATACAGTAAGTCAGCACCTAAAAATACCGATTAATGACAACCATATATATATATAGTGTAGCTTTGAATGGTTAAATATGTGGATAAAATCAACTAGCTAGCTACCAATTTTAGCATTTACTAATTTCTCATCAATATCCTTAAATGTGAACATGTATATAAATCCGAAGAATATGAAAGTATAATTATTGGTAAATTTTATTCTCCTTATATTCTAATATATTTACGTTAAAAAGTTCCAAAATTTTCATTTAATTTTTTGATAGGATATATCACCACCTAAAAGTACCCAATAATGACAGCCATATATATATGAGTAACTTTGAAAGATTAAATATATGGCCAATTTAAATTATCAAAGAGTTAGCTACTATATATTTTTTTACTAACTTATTTTAGATGAAAAAATATAGTCTTCGATTCTTAATGGATTTATCTATACATATTTTATGAAAGTCTGGCGTATGTTGTTCGAAGTGAATTATTATTCTAGGTACTAATTTACATAACAGTTCTAATTTACCAAAAAGTATTTTTATATAGAAATAACTAAACAAATTATTTGCCAAACATAAATTTCCGCAAGAAATATATATAATAATCAAAATATTGTAAGGACTGTCACAAGAGAAAATACAATATAATAAAAATTATGTATCTAATATGAACTAACGCCTACGTAGCCATTATATTATTTATTGGTTTTCAAAATGACATATTTTATGCGAGAAATACTTAATAATAATAGTGCTATAAACCACAATTTGCCAAGATAAAACATGATCACAATGTCAGTAATATCATAAGCATTATTTAAGCCTCATCTTTAAACTCAACGAAAAAAATTTCTCATCAATGACCTTGTTCATATCAATAATATATTGTTTCCTGTAAGATGCATAAACACCCAGTTATGTATTTTCAGTTATTGTACAATAAAAAATATGTAATTAGAAATGGTGTAAATATGATATATTATTTGTTTAGCAAAAATCAGTTTTATCATTCATATATTAAATAAATTATTTTAGGTCAAATAAAAAAATCATTTTGTTTCTTGGCTTATATATTATTTAATCTAAACTTTGGCTTTCAACTTGTTCTTGTTAAATAATTTGATGAATATAAGATATGGATTATATAATGCAAATGTATTCTAGAAGTAAAATGATAAAACAATATCAAAATGTTGTGAATGGTTAAGAATAATTAGCGATTGAGTTCATGGTGGAAACAAAAAAAATGTTTTGTTTATATTTATACGAAATTTATATATTAATTTTTATTATAAAATTTTAGTGGGACCATATTTGAGAAGACCCACGTCCTTATGGATTATTTTATAGTATATTATTTTATTATTTTAAACAATTGTGTTATATTTTGAATCGGTGAAGTTCGAGACATGTGAAAATTGTAAATTTTTGTGTTAATTAATTCATTTAATATTAATTTATATAATTTATAATATATTTTGAAGTGATATATTTTTATTTTATTTAATTTACAAAGTACTTACAACATTTAAATTTCAGTTAAACAGTCTACTGTGGTTTTATTCTCATTTTGTATAAAATTTATAAACTTCTTAAATACAATTGAAGAAAGTGAGAAAGACAACTATATATATTGATCTTTCAAAGAAATTCCAAAACATTTAGTACATAATACTAGCTGCTCCTGCTCATGTGGAATAGGAATTTCTATTTATTATCTAAATTTTGAATAATAGAAGTATGAAAATAATTGAAATATATAATTATAGAAATTCTCTTCAGAAAAATTCAACGGCCCCAGATACTACCAGATACAAATTTTCTCACAATCCGCTTTGGTGATTCGGCAGTGTGTAGTGGAACTGCAACACCAAATATTCTTTGGTGTTTTAGAGCATGTAACTTTGGGCTTTTTTTCCAGATTGGCACCTGCATAAAGTTTAAAGAATAAAACAAATTAAAAGATGATGGAGTTTATTAATATTAATTTAATGGTAATGATGCTAGAGGATTGGATGGAAGTAAGCTATATATCACATACATTCATGAAGACTAGCAAGACAAATGAGAACAATACATAATATAGCAAATTTCGACGCCGATATTGTAAACCTTCACAGTAAGAAAATGTTTTGTGTGTTTATTGAAGGGAACCTTAAGTATGAACATATAAATATATATAGGTCTTTGAAGACTATTTTTAAAATTATCCAGAAAAACTGTTTTAAATTGATTGGTTATTTTTTACTTCATATCCTAAAATATTTATGTTAAATTTTATTCTAAACATTCATTTTCGTTTTTGATACAGTAAGTCAGCACCTAAAAATACCGATTAACGACAACCATATATATATATATATATAGTGTAGCTTTGAATGGTTAAATATGTGGATAAAATCAACTAGCTAGCTACCAATTTTAGCATTTACTAATTTCTCATCAATATCCTTAAATGTGAACATGTGTATATGTCCCTGAAAAATTGTCGCATGATAATCCGAAGAATATGAAAGTATAATTATTGGTAACTTTTATTCTCCTTATATTCTGATATATTTATGTTAAAAAGTTCCAAAATTTTCATTTAATTTTTTGATAGGATATATCACCACCTAAAAGTACCCAATAATGACAGCCATATATATATGAGTAACTTTGAAAGATTAAATATGTGGCCAAATTAAATTATCAAAGAGTTAGCTACTATATATTTTTTTACTACCTTATTTTAGATGAAAAAATATAGTCTTCGATTCTTAATGGATTTATCTATACATATTTTATGAGAGTCTGGCATATGTTGTTCGAAGTGAATTATTATTCTAGGTACTAATTTACATAACAGTTCTAATTTACCAAAAAGTATTTTTATATAGAAATAAATAAACAAATTATTTGCCAAACATATATTTCCGCAAGAAATATATACAATAATCAAAATATTGTAAGGACTGTCATAAGAGAAAATACAATATAATAAAAATTATGTATCTAATATGAACTAACGCCTACATAGCGATTATATTATTTATTGGATTTCAAAATGACATATTTTATGCGAGAAATACTTAATAATAATAGTGCTATAAACCACAATTTCCCAAGATAAAACATGATCACAATGTCAGTAATATCATAAGCATTATTGAAGCCTCATCTTTAAATTCAATGAAAAAAATTTCTCATCAATGACCTTTTTCATATCAATAATATATTGTTTCCTGTAAGATGCATAAACACCAAGTTATGTATTTTCAGTTATTGTACAATAAAAAAATATGTAATTAGAAATGGTGTAAATATGATATATTATTTGTTTAGGAAATATCAGTTTTATCATTCATATATTAAATAAATTATTTTAGGTCAAATAAAAAAATCATTTTTTCTTGGCTTATATATTATTTAATCTAAACTTTGGCTTTCAACTTGTTCTTGTTAAATAATTTGATGAATATAAGATATGGATTATATAATGCAAATGTATTCTAGAAGTAAAATGATAAAACAATATCAAAATGTTGTGAATGGTTAAGAATAATTAGCGATTGAGTTCATGGTGGAAACAAAACAATGTTTTCTTTATATTTATACAAAATTAATATACTAATGTTTCTTATAATCTTTTAGTGGGACCATATTTGAGAAGACCCACGTCCTTATGGATTATTTTACAGTATATTATTTTATTATGTTAAAAAATTGTGTTATATTTTGAATCGGTCAAGTCCGAGACAAGTGAAAATTGTTAATTTTTGTGTTAATTAATTCATTTAATATTAATTTATATAATTTATAATATATTTTGAAGTGATATATTTTTATTTTATTTAATTTACAAAGTACTTACAACATTTAAATTTCAGTTAAACAGTCTACTATGGTTTTATTCTCATTTTGTATAAAATTTATAAACTTCTTAAATAAAATTGAAGAAAGTGAGAAATACAACTATATATATTGATCTTTCAAAGAAATTCCAAAACATTTAGTACATAATACTAGCTGCTCCTGCTCATGTGGAATAGAAATTTCTATTTATTATCTAAATTTTGAATAATAGAAGTATGAAAATAATTGGAATATATAATTATAGAAATTCTCTTCATAAAAATTCAACGGTCCCAGATACTACCAGATACACATCTTCTCACAGTCCGCTTTGGTGCTTCGGCAATGTGTAGTGGAACTGCAACACCAAACATTCTTTGGTGTTTTAGAGCATGTTCCTTTGGGCTTTTTTTCCAGATTGGCACCTGCATAAAGTTCAAAGAATAAAAAAAATTAAAAGATGATGGAGTTTATTAATATTAATTTAATGGTAATGATGCTAGAGGACTGGATGGAAGTAAGCTATATATCACATACATTCATGAAGACTAGCAAAACAAATGAGAACAATACAAAATATAGCAAATTTCGACGCCGACATTGTAAACCTTCACGGTAAAAAAATGTTTTGTATGTTTATTGTAGGGAACCTTAAGTATGAACATATACATATATATAGGTCTTTGAAGACTATTTTTAGAATTATCCAGAAAAACTGTTTTAAATTGATTGGTTATTTTTTTACTTCATATCCTAAAATATTTATGTTAAATTTTATTCAAAACTTTCAAGTTCGTTTTTGATACAGTAAGTCATCACCTAAAAATACCGATTAATGACAACCATATATATATATATATAGTGTAGCTTTGAATGGTTAAATATGTGGATAAAATCAACTAGCTAGCTACCAATTTTAGCATTTACTAATTTCTCATCAATATCCTTAAATGTGAACATGTATATATGTCCCTGAAAAATTGTTGCATGATAATCCGAAGAATATGAAAGTATAATTATTGGTAACTTTTATTCTCCTTATATTCTAATATATTTATGTTAAAAAGTTCCAAAATTTTCATTTAATTTTTTGATAGGATATATCACCACCTAAAAGTACCCAATAATGACAGCCATATATATATGAGTAACTTTGAAAGATTAAATATATGGCCAATTTAAATTATCAAAGAGTTAGCTACTATATATTTTTTTACTAACTTATTTTAGATGAAAAAATATAGTCTTTGATTCTTAATGGATTTATCTATACATATTTTATGAAAGTCTAGCATATGTTGTTCGAAGTGAATTATTATTCTAGGTACTAATTTACATAACAGTTCTAATTTACCAAAAAGTATTTTTATATAGAAATAAATAAACAAATTATTTGCCAAACATAGATTTCCGCAAGAAATATATATAATAATCAAAATATTGTAAGGACTGTCATAAGAGAAAATACAATATAATAAAAATTATGTATCTAATATGAACTAACGCCTACGTAGCCATTATATTATTTATTGGTTTTCAAAATGACATATTTTATGCGAGAAATACTTAATAATAATAGTGCTATAAACCACAATTTGCCAAGATAAAACATGATCACAATGTCACTAATATCATAAGCATTATTTAAGCCTCATCTTTAAATTCAACGAAAAAAATTTCTCATCAATGACCTTGTTCATATCAATAATATATTGTTTCCTGTAAGATGCATAAACACCAAGTTATGTATTTTCAGTTATTGTACAATAAAAAATATGTAATTAGAAATGGTGTAAATATGATATATTATTTGTTTAGCAAAAATCAGTTTTATCATTCATATATTAAATAAATTATTTTAGGTCAAATAAAAAAATCATTTTGTTTCTTGGCTTATATAGTATTTAATCTAAACTTTGGCTTTCAACTTGTTCTCGTTAAATAATTTGATGAATATAAGATATGGATTATATAATGCAAATGTATTCTAGAAGTAAAATGATAAAACAATATCAAAATGTTGTGAATGGTTAAGAATAATTAGTGATTGAGTTCATGGTGGAAACAAAACAATGTTTTGTTTATATTTATATGAAATTTATATATTAATGTTTATTATAAAATTTTAGTGGGACCATATTTGAGAAGACCCACGTCGTTATGGATTATTTTACAGTATATTATTTTATTATCTTAAACAATTGTGTTATATTTTGAATCGGTCAAGTCCGAGACATGTGAAAATTGTAAATTTTTGTGTTAATTAATTAATTAAGTATTTATTTATATAATTTATAATATATTTTGAAGTGATATATTTTTATTTTATTTAATTTACAAAGTACTTACAACATTTAAATTTCAGTTAAACAGTCTACTGTGGTTTTATTCTCATTTTGTATAAAATTTATAAACTTCTTAAATACAATTGAAGAAAGTGAGAAAGACAACTATATATATTGATCTTTCAAAGAAATTCCAAAACATTAAGTACATAATACTAGCTGCTCCTGCTCATGTGGAATAGGAATTTCTATTTATTATCTAAATTTTGAATAATAGAAGTATGAAAATAATTGAAATATATAATTATAGAAATTCTCTTCAGAAAAATTCAACGGCCCCAGATACTACCAGATACAAATTTTCTCACAATCCGCTTTGGTGCTTCAGTAGTGTGTAGTGGAACTGCAACACCAAACATTCTTTGGTGTTTTAGAGCATGTTCCTTTCCAGATTAGCACCTGCATAAAATTTAAAGAATAAAACAAATTAAAAGATGATGGAGTATATTAATATTAAATTAATGGTAATGATGCTAGAGGATTAGATGGAACGTAAGCTATATATGATATACGTTCATGAAGACTAGCAAGACAAATGAGAACAATACAAAATATAGCAAATTTCGATGCCGACATTGTAAACCTTCACAGTAAAAAATTCTTTGTGTGTTTATTGTAGGAAACCTTAAGTACAAAGAATATTTTTAGAATTATCCAGAAAAACTGTTTTAAATTGATTGGTTAGTTTTTTTTCTTTATATCCTATAATATTTATGTTAAATTTTATTCAAAACATTCATTTTTCGTTTTTGATAAAGTAAGTCAGCGACTAAAAATACCTATTAATGACAACCATATATATATATATAACGTTGAATAATTAAATATGTGGATAAAATCAACTAGCAATAGAGTAGCAACCAATTTTAGCATTTACTAATTTCTTATCAATATCCTTAAATGTGAACATGTATATATGTCCCTGGAAAATTGTTGCATGATAATCCGAAGAATGTGAAAGTATAATTATTGGTAACTTTTATTCTCCTTATATTCTAATATATTTATGTTAAAAAGTTCCAAAATTTTCATTTAATTTTTTGATAGGATATATCACCACCTAAAAGTACCCAATAATGACAGCCATATATATATGGGTAACTTTGAAAGATTAAATATGTGGCCAAATTAAATTATCAAAGAGTTGGTTACTATATTTGTTTTTCTAATTTATTTTAGATGGAAAATATAGTCTTCGATTCTTAATGGATTTATCTATATATATATTATGATAGTCGGGCATATGTTGATTGAAGTGAAATATTATTGTAGGTACTAATTTACGTATCAGTTCTAGTTTACCAAAAAATATTATTGTAGAGAAATGAATAAAGAAAAATAAGTTTTTTATTATTTTCCAAACATAGATTTCCGTAAGAAAATATATAATAATCAAAATATTGTAAGGACTATCATAAGAGAAAATACAATATAATAAAAAATTATGTATCTAATATGAACTAACGTCTAGGTAGCCATTATATTATTTATTGGTTTTCAAAATGACATATTTTATGTTAGATATACTTAATAATAATAGTGCTTTTAGCAATTATATTATTTATTGGTTTTCTTTTTCTTTACACCAAAGAACCATTTCATTCATACTTTAAAAGTACCGAAACCAATACAACCCTATAACAAGGGAATTCACCCCAATCAAACTCCACCAAAAGGGAATAACAGCTTGTGAAACCTTAACAAAAAAACCCGCCAACCAACGAGGATGACTACGAGCAACATATGATTGAGGTAAATTCTCAGAGATAACGCTTTTAGCAATCAAAAAGGCAGAGAGGTTAGCCTTTCTAGCGATCAACTCTAACTTCCAATGACCAACAGAATTCAACGACCCAATGATCCTATGAGAGAACCATCTAAACGATGGCCAGGCAGGAGGCCTAACAACTGTGCCCAACAGATCCGATGCTTCCACTGTGAATATTACCTTATTCTTTCGCAAGCTACACATGCTCTCAATAGCCCAAATCCACCCAGATGCGTTAGCATCGATCCCTGATTGGACATTAGCAAAGGATGATCGACTATGTAGAAGCACCACTACATTCCTATCTCTCAGTATCCAAGCCACACCAGCAATGAGGGAGTTATTACACGTTTAAGCACGCACCAATTAACCTAATGTGCCAACAATACCACAATCGAATGGTATGTCATTGTAGCATTTTAGGATCGAATCCACAAGGAACTAGAGATCTACAACCCCAAGAATACACAAACTTTCCTAATCCAAGCAAACAAGAAGATGGATGATTTTGTAACAAGCTAATGTCCTAGAAATATAAACAAGGTGATCTCAAATCCAATCAAGAAATAAGTGCAATAACTTTCAATCAAATGCTAAGGATGGATCCATGGGCAAAGATAATTGATATAAGGTGATCAAGGTTCAATCTAGGATGTTCAAACAAAACAATCAACAAGTCTATAGGTCTAGATCTCATTCAAAATAGATTAATCCACTCCCGTGATAATAATCCCTATGCTAGTAATGCATTAAACATTAACTCACGTTGGCTAACACATTCAAGCATGCATAAATCACAAGTCTACTAACCACTTAAACATCTCGGACATCAACTGCCGTTGGCCGAATATGTAAAAGACAATGCTAAGTTCATTCAAGCATTTTAACAAACACTTTCTGGGCGTAAAATAGCTTAAGGTCTAGATGAGAGTGATCAAGTCTAATCTAGCATTAAGAACACTTAGCAAGCATAGAACAATGTTAATCAAGAAATAAACATCCTAAATGTCCACTTAATCACCCTAATCTATCTAACCCATGAATCACAAGTTCACTACTCAATA
This sequence comes from Brassica napus, assembly GCF_020379485.1. Classification (NCBI taxonomy): domain Eukaryota; kingdom Viridiplantae; phylum Streptophyta; class Magnoliopsida; order Brassicales; family Brassicaceae; genus Brassica; species Brassica napus. The sequence goes on from NC_063449.1 coordinate 13,273,749, forward strand.
ATCTCCATGAGAAACCTTAAATCCATGTAAGGATCAAGGCTAATCATGTTAATGAGCAAAAGAAACACAAATATAAGATGAAGTACTTCCTTAGATTATCAAAAAAATCAAGCTTTTACAAGTTTAGACAAAGTCTTGAGAGAAAATGAGATAAAATTAGGATTTTTAGGTCTAAATCTATTTATAGGAGAGTGAAACTCGTTCTGGTTCAGTTGAATTAAACTGGATCAAACCGGAATAAACCAGTCAACAATTTAATTTCGCAAATGGGTCACCACAGCGGCTTCTTCCTCCCGCTCCACTAAGCCGCTCCGAGCTCGCTACGTTGCGCGCGGTTGGGCCATGTCGCAACACCAAACCGCTCTCATCCATAGTTGACTTACAGCGGCATTTCGTCGTCGCTCTCGGAGGTCGTTGTGAACCACGCTCAAGACTCAACGGCCTCCCTCTCCCGCTACATCAAGTCACCATGCTCGAACTCCATCTTCATCTTCTTCACTTACTTCTCATGTCTTCAGCTCGAGCTGTGGCTTGCTTCGTGATCCACCACCGCAGGTTCTCGTCTCCTCCGCCGTGACCAGCTTCCTCACGTATTTAGCAGCCGTGACCACCGTTCCAAGATTGTCGCAGTTCTCCACCACGGGATCTCTGGTCCAAGTCGTCTCTTCCCCGCAGTGCTCAACCTCATCCTCAATTCACTCCTCGCCGAGCTCTATCGTCGCGGCCATCTTCAGATCGTGAAGCTCGTGAGCTCCAATGGCGACTTCTCTCATATTTACACAGCAGGTCTGGCTCCGTGGCCGTGCTCAGCTCCACCATGACCGTGCTCAGCTCCACCGTGGCCATGCTCGTCGTCTCCGTCAAAGAAAAAGCTTCGATCCTCTCCAATGGTGAAGTTTTAAGTATTTGCAAGACTGGTCCCTGAACTTATGATTCTTTACAAAATGGCCCCAATCTTTAGAATTTGCAGACACACCCTCTAAAATCAACCTCAATCTTTCATTTGTGCGATTTAGCCCTCGTGTAGTTGCAAGATGGTCCCTTGGTTTCAGATTTCTTTCAAATCGGCCACAAACTCCATAACTTGCAAGAACAACCTTGCGATTTCTCCCCCAAACTTCTCAAGTGTGCACTTTATACCCTATTTATGCAATTATGCATGTAAATGCAATATTAAGACCTAAATGCAACCTAGAATAATCATAATGAGCTAAAATATGAATCTAAAACCTATTAAAATCATGAGATATCAGGGAGTTTCTACACCAATGGATACCAATATCACATTTTAACCACCCCTCAATCGGAGGTTCCGACAACGGCCGTTCTTCTGCGTTTGATAGGTGATTAGTATCTGCACACGGGTCTGCCACCATTTGAGCCTGAGTCCAATCTCTCCAGTCATCAAACGCTTTGTTCACCATATCGATGGCTTCATAGATCTTTCCTTAAAAATAAAGCCATTTCTGTTTTTCCAAAGTCTCCAAAGGATCCACGGGAAAGCCTTATAGTTTTCATCTTCCAGTCTTCTACCTTCCCCCAACTTAGGAGATGATTGATGTTTTGGAAGATGGATTCCGGGTGACAGCCTCCACACTGTAGAGGGACATTAGCTTCAGACTAGACACGCCTAGCAAGAGGACAAGGGAAGAAGATGTGATTAGCAGTCTCCAGTTTCTCCCCACACAATTGGCACCTCTCATCAATCTTCATTCCTCTCCTCGCAATACCCTCTGCCACATGAAGAGCATTGGAGAGGCATTTCTACAAGAAAACCTTCAGCTTCTGAGGGATTTTAAGGAACCAACAATTTTCCTTCAACGGAATCAGCGAAGGGAGGGCTTCTGCCTCAGTCCTAACCAATGATTTGGCGGAAGAAGACCCTAACCAGTACCCTGATTTGGCTGAATAAGCTCCATTCTTATTGTACTTCCAGACACTGAAATCCTCTGACTCTGGAGCAACTTTCATCTTTAAAATCAGTGATACATCTTCTGGGTAGAATAGCGCATTCAGGACCTCGGTGTCCCACTCTCCTGTCTGGTGATTTAACATGGAGGAGACACGCATGTCGATCTCAGTAAGTTGGTTCTTCATCAGTGGAGCTCTCAGTCGCACGCCATCGTCTATCCAAGTTGAGGTCCAAACAAATGTTTTCCTGCCATTGCCAATCATCTTCTTTAGGCCTTTGTCCAGTAGTTCCTTCCCAAAGAGGATACTCCTCCATCCAAAAGATGGCCTTTGCCCAATTCTTGAATCTTCAAACTCCTTCTCCTCATAGTACCTACACCTTAGGAACCTGGCCAGGAGGCAGCTAGGCTCATTCAAAAGTATTCACGCTTGTTTGGCTAACAAGGCTTGGTTAAAGATATGGATATCCTTGAAACTCACTCCTCCCAGTCGCTTTGGTAGGCACATCTGTTCCCAACTGACCCAATGAATTTTCTTTCTTTCCTCAACTGAGCTCCACCAGAAGGAAGACATCACACTATTTAAGTTATCACAAATCGTTTTGGGTAGTTTGAAGCAACTCATAGCATGGACTAGCATGCCCATCGCAACAGACTTTATGAGGACTTCCTTTCCTCCTTGTGATAGCATCCTTGAGAACCAACTTGAAAATTTGACTTTCATTCTCTCCTTAGCAAAGTTCAACATCTCCACTTTGGATCCGCTGAAGCACTCAGGTAGACCAAGATAAGAGCTTGCACCACCCACATTACTAATTCCCAGTCTAGAGTGAATCGCCATCTTGATGTCCTCCTCAACATTCTCTCTAAAAGTGATTGAAGATTTGTCTAGGTTGACCGCTTACCTCGTAAAGTCTCCATACCTCCTAAGGATTTCCTGCATCTTGTTGCATTGCTCAATCGAAGCCTCCAACATAAACAGATTGTCGTCTGCAAAAAGAAGATGATGGATGGAGGGACCAGCATTGGAGAATCTTATACCACTAATCTGTCCATCTTTCTCAGCCCTATTCATCATGTGGGTGAGTCCTTCGGTGCAGAGAACAAAGAGGAAGGGGGAGAGAGGATCCCCTTGTCTAAGTCCTCTCTCTGGTTCCACAAGGTCAAAGGGTTGCCAATTCATCAACACCATATAGGTTACTGTTGAGATGCAGAACATAACCTTCTGAACCCAACTCTGATCGATCCCATCGAAAGAAGCAAAACCTTGACATATTCCCATTCAACCATGTCATAAGATTTGGACATGTCGGTCTTGACGGCTATAAAATTCTTCGAAATCTCTTTGTGTGTTCTGAGATTGGGCACTGCTTCATGTGCGATCAAGATATTATCTGATATTAGCCGATCGGCCACAAAGGCAGACTGATTAGGCGCTACCAAAGTAGGTAGGAAGGGCTGAAGTCTTGAAACAATTATCTTGGAAACAATCTTGTACATCACTGAACACAGACTGATCGGCCTCAGATCCTTCGTGGGAGTTGCTGGGATCTTCTTCGGGATGAGGCATATTTTGCGTAAAGTTCCATTGGAGAGGGAACTCCCCTGTTCTGAATAATTCACGCACCTCCAGAGTGACTCTCTGACCCACAACACCCTAGTATTTTTGAAAGAAGAGGCCAGACATTCCATCGGCACTAGGAGCGCTGGTGGGTTTAATAGCAAAGGCTGCTCTCTTCACCTCTTCCATAGAAACCTCCTTAGTAAGGGCTTCATTCATGGAGCTTGAAACCCCTCAATGAAGGAACTCAAGTTAGTCGGGTGGGAAGATTTGAACAATGAAGAAAAGTACTCCACCAAAGGTTGCCCTTTGGAGGCTTCAGCTCTATGTGTAATATCATCCTCATCGATAATCTTATCAATACCATTCCGTTTCCTTGCCACTTTGACAGACGCGTGGAAGAATTTCGTATTCCTGTCTCCAAAGCCACTCCACGTATCTCTGCATTTCTGCTTCCAAAATCTATCTTAATCTTTATAAGCTTTCACCAACTGTACTTTAAGGTCATTCATAACCTAAAAGGAAGGGTTGATTTTCGACTGCTCCTCATCATACCAGCCTTGCAGTTTAATGATTTTCGATTTCGAGTTTGCTTCGCTACTTCTCTTCCACCTGCTCAAAGCCACTCTGCAATCTCTTATCCTATCAAAAACCGAAGCTCCATTACCAACCCCTATAGCACTCCAAGCTTTGCAGACCTCATATTTGACTTGAGGATCATTCAACATTCTGCTGTCAAACCTAAAGGAGCCTCTATATACTTCATGCGACGATTTGAGGCTCAGAAGAACAGGTCTAGGGTCAGAACCTCTATTTTGTAAGAAGGTTTGGCTAGAGCTCGGGAACATCAAAGTTCATTCTCTGTTTCCTACACATCTATCAAGTCTGCATTGGATCCACTTGTTGTTACGCTTTCCTCCCCAAGAATAGGAGTTCCCTGTGCTCATCAAGTCTCTCATACGACAGGATTTTAGCATATCACTGAAGTCTTAAAACAACGAGCCTGGTCTCAGAGGGCCACCAAGCTTATCATCATTACTGAGGATTTCATTGAAGTCACCCACCATAGCCCACAATAATCTTCTTTGAACCCCAATACGACTGATCCTCTCCCACACCGGGCCTCTTTTTTTAGCGTTAGGATGACCATACACGCAAGACAAGAAGAACTTCATGCTACCCCACTGTACACTAAGGTCCATCAGATTCTTATCTACAAAGTTGAAAATAATGTCTGAACTCTTCTTCCAAAATAGTGCCAGTCCGCCACATCTTCCAACAGGATCCATCGTATGTACAAAATCATAACCAAGCCAAACTTGCATATCTACAAGAGCATTCCTACCATTCATAGTCTCCATCAGAAACAGTATCTCCGGAAAATATTTTTAACGTATGTTCCCCAATCTGGGAATTGTCAAGTCTTGAGGCCACCCCAATCCTTGGCAATTCCAAGCCACTATACTTATTACGCGTTGGACAGTCCCTCATTTGGGACCGCCTCGTTTGGCTTCCGCCAGTTAGCTCTTCCATCACTGTTTTCTGATTCTGAAATTCTTTTCTTACTCCCACCTTCACTAACAGACCCAGACTGGCTCGACCCAGCCTCCTGCTCCATTTCCTCTCCCAGCTTCCTCAGTCTTCTTTTCTTTACGTAAGGCCTTTTCCTAGATTTCCCTCTCTTCTTAGTTTTCCCGGAAGATGTGGCCTCAAAAAGACCAATCTTATAAACCGTCGGATCACCAGAAGTGGGTACTATCCCAAGAAAGACCCTAGACATTTCTTGCACCAGATTATCAACTGGCTTAAAGACTACCAACGACGAGGAAACTTCTGATCTGATTGCATCTCCAAGGAGCTTCTGACGGCCTCTGCTTCCTGACTTCGCCGACGTTGAGTCAGATGTTTCATAACCAAAAACCAGACCTTTACCTCTGTTAAGGTCTTTAGTTACAATAGGAGGATCTTCCAATCTGAGAGCAATCCGTTCTGTCACTGGGTCTTTCTCTACCTCCCTCACCGACTTCCTGACTTTATCCTCTCTGATTTTTCTTTCTTCACCATCTGCCAACAGGAGGTACTGGCGCATCCCCTCTAAAACGTCAGGGGCAGTTCTTGGTCGTCCCAAAACCAGATGGATTCCAACCTGACTTTCCTCCAGGACCCCAAAAAGCGGGTCATTGGGTTTGATGATAAGGTCTTAAGCAGGCTTTGAGGGCCCCATACCCTGTCTTCTCTTCAACGCTTCATGCTTTCCCTCTCTCACTAGCAAAGGACAGCTTGATTTCTCATGAGTCATTCTCTGACAGTGGTAGCATCGTTTCTGAACCCTTTCATGGAAGTAGAAGATCTCAGCCGAGCCCCCTCCATTAGGAAGGTTTATAATCTTCGACTTCTTAAGCGGGTTAGCCACATTGAATCTTATCTGAGCTCGGACGTAGTCCTGCCTCTGAGATTTTTCCGGATCAAAGGCCACCACTGTTGTCTTCCCCACTAGGTCACCAAGAACCATTATCGCCTTTTCTGTGTAGTGGTTCACCGAGATGTTCTTAATCTGGACTCAGATGTCCACATATTGCAAGTAATCTGGGGGGGGGGGGGGGGATTCTCCACCCACCGCTCCATCACTATCGGCCATTCCTCGTAGGTATGGATACCTTTGTTCAGGATTTCCTCCATCTCATACTCATGCTGAAAGATGAACTGAAACCTTTCTTTTGACAAAGCTCTTCCAATTACTCTTTTTTGTTTTTGCCATTTCCGAGGCATATCAAGAATCAAACTAGCCATATCCTGGCAAGCAGGACTGAGAAGCCTTCCAATCAAGCTCCTCGAGTTACTGTCACTAGATTTGAAATGTGGTAGAGATCTGGCATATCGAAGGGAGCATCTTCTTCCTCCAGCGACATTGCCATTACGCCAAATCCATTGCTGCAGACATCTTCAAGAGCCAAAGTCTACGAGAACTTCACAGAATGCCTTTGTCTATCCAAGAATATCACCTGTCTCACGATCGATTCACCTGAGCCACCAACAAGATGCGTTTCTTCAATCTTCAAACTTGTAGGAACCCTAGAACGGACGACTGAGATTTGATGAGAGAAGATATTTTGTGGAGATCAAGTGTTGAAAACAAAAGCCCACTATTCAGAAGGAATTGAATAGAGAGATATGTGAGAAATACTTAATAATAATAGTGCTATAAACCACCATTTGCCAAGATAAAACATGATCACAATGTCAGTAATATGGTGTGAATGGTTAAGAATAATTAGTGATTGAGTTCATGGGGGAAACAAAACAATGTTCTGTTTATAGTTATACAAAATTTATATATTAATTTTTATTATAAAATTTTAGTGAGACCATATTTGAGAAGACCCACGTCCTTATGGATTATTTTATAGTATATTGTTTTATTATCTTAAGCAATTGTGTTATATTTTGAATCGGTCAAGTCTGAGACAGGTGAAAATTGTTAATTTTGTGTTAATTAATTTATTTAATATGAATCGGTGAATGTCTTTTTGTCAAAAAATATATTAATTTATTTAATATTAATTTATATAGTTTATAATATATTTTGAAATGATATATATATATTTTACAAAGTACTTACAACATTTCAATTTTAGTTAAATAGTCTACTGTTGTTTTATTCTCATTTTGTATAAAATTTATAAACTTCTTAAATACAATTGAAGAAAGTCAGAAAGACAACTATATATATTGATCTTTCAAAGAAATTCCAAAACATTTAGTACATAATACTAGCTGCTCCTGTGGAATAGGAATTTCTATTTATTATCTAAATTTTGAATAATAGAAGTATGAAAATAATTGGAATATATAATTATAGAAATTTTCTGCAGAAAAATTCAACGGCCTCGTATACTACCAGATACAAATCTTCTCACAATCCGCTTTGGTGCTTCGGCAGTGTGTAGTGGAACTGCAGCACCAAACATTCTTTGGTGTTTTGGAGCATGTTCCTTTGGATTTTTTTTCCAGATTGGCACCTGCATAAAGTTTAAAGCATAAAACAAATTAAAAGATGATGGAGTATATTAATATTAATAATGCTAGAGGATTGGATGGAATGTAAGCTATATATAACATACATTCATGAAGACTAGCAAGACAAATGAGAACAATACAAAATATAGCAAATTTCGATGCCGACATTGTAAACCTTCACAGTAAAAAAATGCTTTGTGTGTTTATTGTAGGAAACCTTAAGTATGAACATATACATATATATATATATATATATATATATATATATATATAGGTCTTTGAAGACTATTTTTAGAATTATCCAGAAAAACTATTTTAAATTGATTGGTTAGTTTTTTTCTTTATATCCTAAAATATTTATGTTAAATTTTATTTAAAACATTCATTTTCGTTTTTGATAAAGTAAGTCAGCGACTAAAAATACCTATTAACGACAACCGTATATATATATATATATATATATATATATATATATATATATATATGTATATAACGTTGAATAATTAAATATGTGGATAAAATCAACTAGCAATAGATTAGCAACCAATTTTAGCATTTACTAATTTCTCATCAATATCCTTAAATGTGAAAATTTATATATGTCCCTGAAAAATTGTTGCATGATAATCCGAAGAATCTGAAAGTATAATTATTGGTAACTTTTATTCTTCTTATATTCTAATATGTTTATGTTAAAAAGTTCCAAATTTTCCATTTATTTTTTAGATAGGATATATCACCACCTAAAAGTACCCAATAATGACAGCCATATATATATGGGTAACTTTGAAAGATTAAATATGTGGCCAAATTAAATTATCAAAGAAATAGCTACTATATTTTTTTTACTAATTTATTTTAGATGAAAAAATAAGTCTTCGATTGTTAATGGATTTATCTATATATATTATGAAAGTCGGGCATATGTTGATTGAAGTAAAATATTATTGTAGGTACTAATTTACATAACAGTTCTAATTTACCAAAAAGTATTTTTATAGATAAATAAATAAAGAAAAATAAGTTTTTTATTATTTGCCAAACATAGATTTCCGTAAGATATATATAATATTAATCAAAATATTGTAAGGACTATCATAAGAGAAAATACAATATAATAAAAAATTATGTATCTAATATGAACTAACGCCTAGGTAGCCACTAAATTATTTATTGGTTTTCAAAATGACATATTTTATGTGAGAAATACTTAATAATAATAGTGCTATAAACCACCATTTTCCAAGATAAAACATGATCACATTGTCAGTAATTGTTTGGGGTCAAAATCGGTTGCGACATAATTAATGCCCAAAAGTATCGGAGGAACAATCCGCGGGAAAAATAAAGAAAGGACTTTTTAAGAATTCAAAAGAGAATTAGACGACAAGTCCTCAGAAAAGAATTACACGACAAGTTCTCGAGAAAGATTACTCAATCTTTCGAGCAAGCGATCCACGAGCATCGAAATAAGTAAACAAGCATCGTCACACCATCAGGAAGCCAACCCAAGTCGCCATTGGGCGAGTTAGACAAGGTCTATCTAACTCGCCAAATGGTGAGTTGAACTGACCAGACCAACTCGTCATTGGGCGAGTTGGAGAAGCTTCATCCAACTCACCCAATGGCGAGGTCGACCGATCGATTCAACTCGCCAATGGCGAGTTGGATCAACGAACCAACTCGCCATTGGGCTAGTTGGATCGTACAATCTAACTCACCAACTCGCCATTGGGCGAGTTGGAGCACCAGCAACCAACTCGCCATTGGGCGAGTTGGAGCACCAGCAACCAACTCGCCCTCCAACTCGCCCAATGGCGTGTTGGACTGCTCAAGCATGCATAATCTCTAAACCCTCGTAGCTTCCTCTTTCGAGCCTCGACTGAACTGTCTCTTGTTTCATCTCGATCGGAGTTACCATTGGAAACCTACGACCAAAACCGTAAAGACTTGTTTTCTCGTAGAAGTTCAAATTGATCGTCTAAAACGAAGACATTTAACGTAACACCTCATTCATACCCTTGTTGCGATCAATTTGAGTCATTTAAAGAATCGACATCGCATCGAAGGCTGTCTTTTGATAAAATCGTAAAAACATATGAAGTCGAAAAACAGCCCAAAGGGTCTAAAACTCGACTAAGAGCATGTTAGGGGATTTTTGTGTAGGATCTTTGTGAGTAATACAGAAAGATGGATAAGCCTGGTATTTAGTGAGAATTATAGGGAAATAGACTTAAACAGACGTTTTACTAGATAGAACCAGCAGGAACTACAAAGTATTGAACAAAAACCCTAGCACTAGCCGCCTATCTATAGTCTCTAAGTCTTGAAGTGTCGATCCCTTGTTCTAGGGTCTGGGCTCCCCTTATATAGTCGTCTGTAGGTCGATCTTGGTCAGCCAATAGGGTTAAACTCTTCCATATTCGGAAATATGGAAGGATCCCCTTATCGGAATATTTCCATTTCCCGGAGGAAGGGGGTGGTTCCTGGGATCGGACCCAGAATGCTTCCCAGCGGGGACCCGGGGCATATCCTAGCGGGGACCCGGAGGCCGGTGTCCTGCCTGGGGTCTGGAGGAATTCAATACCTAAGTATTTTTTCCCAACAGTTTGCCCCTTATTTCTCGATTTCGTCATCGAACTCGGGGAATAACCTGTGCACTCAAGTCAACCGGAGTTGCTCATTCTCAGCAGGCTTCTCCTAGGCAGGACATCGCTCCAGTAATCCTGCTATCCCGGGTTCCTCTCAGGCCGGAGTCATACTCTGAACCCAGGGGAGGACCGATTCCCTTTTAGTAGACCGAGGCCTGGCGGTATCTTTTTGAACTGCTGATTTCTTGTTTAAGATGGCGAAGCTCGGGCCTTTTAGCGGTATCTTAGAGATGATGGGGCCTGGAGCTTTGATAATCACTGAAGAGGAGGCCTGAGCATTTGAGCGTGATGCGTAGAGGCAGGTCTGGAGGGTTCCGAAAAAGGCGTGAGACTTGTCAGAGAGCCTCGAGATTCTCATTCTTCTTCTTCACCACGACCACGTTATTTCAATAAGACCTTGGTCTTTCCCTTTAGAGTGGTGTGGTAGCAGGAGCGGGAATTCTCTTGATCTCCTCTGGTTGCTCTTATGCCCCAGGGCGTCGGGAATTTCACCATCTGGTGAAGAGTCGAAGGGACGACTCACATGTCATGAATCCAGGGCTGTCCCAGGATCATGTTGTAAGACGATTCGCAGTCAACGACGAGGAACTTGGTCGACAAGTTAATCCCTTCGGCATACACTGGGAGGGTCACCTCTCCAGCGGTCTGCTTGACTTCTCCGCTGAATCCTATGAGTGGGGTTATTGTCCGTATTAGAGTGCTTTCCTCCAGTCCAAGATCCCGATATGCGGCTTGGAAGATGATGTTGCCGGAGCTTCCATTGTCTACCATTATCTTCTTCACCAGGCAATTTTTTACAGTGAGCGATATGACCAAGGCGTCGTGGTGTGGGGCTAGGACCTTTTCTTACTCCTTGGCCGTGAAACTTATTTCGTCCATACCCAGGAGCAGGCCTTTTGGCTGACTGCCTCTAGGCCATGCTTGGCGTTCCAGGTGCTCTTCTTCGTGGGGGCATGACTTATGCCGCTGAATTCCAAGCCTCCTGTTATCACATGGATCACTCGGTCCTGTCGAGGTGACAGGGCAGCTTCAGTGGGCTTTCCTGATGTCTCTTTGTTTAGATGGCTCTTGTCCTTCTCGGAAAGGAACTCTCGGAGGTGTCCTTTCCTGAGTAGTTCGTTGACCTCGATCCTTAGTGCGACGCAGTCCTCCATTTTATGACCGTGGTGCAGTGGAAGTCGCACCAAAGACTAGGGTTCCAGAAAGAATCGGGTGCTTTCATCTTCTGAGGCCACTTGACCTGTTGGCCCATCTGCCTCAAAAAATTGACCAGCTCCGGCTTTGAGATAGAGAGGTGAGAGATGTCTGGCCACGTGGACACTGCCATCCCTTCTACTTTCTCGATCGGCCGGTTCTGGTATCTGCCTCGACTTCTATTCCCGGAATCCTTTGTTTGTCTTGGAGAGGGTCTCTCGTCTCGCTCATTTTGGTCTGGCCTGACCGCCTTGGTGTCTTGCTTCTGTTGCGCCTTAGCACGACTGGCGACATCTTCTTCCCATTTTACATGTGCCCAGGCTCGGGATAGCACATCTTCCATGGTCTTGCACTGATATTTGGCTAGCTCTTTATAGAGGTCTCTGTCGGGGAGAAAGCCTCTCTTGAAGGTAGAGATTGCAGTAGGGATGTTGCATTCGGGAATGCCCACCTTCTCTTGATTGAAGCGGGCTATGTCGCCTCGCAAGGGTTCTGCCCGATGCTGGAGTTTTTCATATAGGCCATCCGAAGTTTTCTCCAGGTCTCTACTGCTGGCGAACTGCTCCAGATTTAGGTGTCTCCAGAGTCGGCATGGGTCAGATCTGAGTCCGGAAGCGACGCTTCTTGTTACTTGTCGTGTTGAGGGCTTGGTTTTCGTCTCAGAGGGTTAGGTTCTCTGATTCAAGCTGGCTGAGGTTCTCGGCGCTCTGCTCCAGTTGCTTGGAATGTTCGTCGAGCTTCTCCTTCAAGCTCTGGACTTCTGAGGAGAGCTCGGGATTCTCCACAACCTCTTCTCGAGCATTGTGCAGCTCGGTTACTTGACTTTGTAGACCATCGAGTTGCCTTTGGAGCTCGGCTTCTCTTTGGATAGCTTCGGGTAGCTCGTTCTGCTCATCCACCGCCATTATCACGTAGTTTAGATTACTACCCTCCTTCTAGCGCCAATCTGTTACGGGATTTTTGTGTAGGATCTTTGTGAGTACTATGGAACGATGGATAAGCCTGGTATTTAGGGAGAATTGTAGGGAAATAGACTTGAAGAGACGTTTTATTAGATAGAACAAGCAGAAACTACAAAGTATTGAACAAGAACCCTGGCTCTAGCCGCCTATCTATAGTCTCTAAGTCTTTAAGTATCGATCCCTTGTTCAAAGGTTTGGGCTCCCCTTATATAGTCGTCTGTAGGTCGGTCTTGTTTAGCCAATAGGGTTAAACTCTTCCATATTCGGAAATATGGAAGGATCCCCTCATCGGAATATTTCCATTTCCCGGAAGAAGGGAGTGGTCCCTGGGACCGGACCCGGAATGCTTCCTAGTGGGGACCCGGAGGCCGGTGTGCTGCCTGGGGTCTGAAGGAATTATATACATGAGTATTTTCCCCAACAGAGCCCACTTGCGATCTTTATGGAATCAAGCCCAAGGATGCTATGACGGTTTAACTATTAACTCGCAGGAGAGGATAAAAGTCAAGTTTGAAGATAAATGTCAAGTTTCCGAGGATAATCATGAAAATAGAGAATAATGGAATATTTCCGCAAGAAGATAAAATCGACTTGGGGCAAAAAAGGAAGAAGGTAAACCGACCTAAGGAAGAGTATATAAGGGATGCTAGAGCAGAAGGCGCAAAAAAAGAGAGAGACACACAGAAAATTCAGCACTTAGAGCAATTTAGACATTTTTTTCCTTTTTTATTATCGAGTTTCGACTCAATTAGGTTTTCAGTCTTAGGCTTTAGAACTAGGAACCGTCTGACAGCTCTTGCAACCAAGGCTTACCTATTGTAAAACCCTCATACGCAGATTCGGAATAAGATCTTCTTGCTCTCTTTTTGTTTTTATCAATTCATTATTTTCGTCTAATTTTTATTATATGATTGCTTGACGTTGGCTTAGCAGAAATCTGGGACCTCTGAGAAAGTTAGGTTTTCTTGATTTTCCTTATTTTCACGGAAATCGACGGTGCGGATATTGTTTCTCACAGTTTGGCGCTAGAAGGAGGGTGGGTATGGATAAATCTAGCTCTCAGCCGCAAACGCTCAATCAGACAAGGCAACAGACGACCAGAAAACTCGCATTGGTGGAGACATCGGCGACAACGCTAGCACCACTCCTGCAGCGAACGTGTCTGCAGTTAAGGCTAATGCTAACACCGCAGTGTTTGAGGAGATGTTCACCGAGTTCAAAAAGAAGTCGGAAGAACAGGAAAAGCTCATTGGTTCTCTCGCCAAACAGGTCAAAACCCTAACGGCAAGAACCATGGCTGTCATTCCCCGCGGAGCCACAAAGCTTCCCAGAAGAAGACTTGATTTCGCGACTCCGCTCGACAGACCAGAGACCACCCCTGCTGCTGCGCGGAAAAACTCAGAAAACCTTCCACCTCCCGTGCTGGAAACGGAGGATAACGAACGTGAACAAGTCGATTTGGATCTGAGCAACCAGTCCTATGAATTTAAGCTGAGTATATATGATTGTTAAATTTTATGATTTGGAATATAGAGATTATGTTTAGAGTTTAGGGTTTCAAATATAATGTTTGGATTTAGTTTTAAGATTTGGGGTTCGGGTAGGGTTTAGAGTTTCTCGGACGAAGACGTTGATGCGCATCCGAGAAGAACCAGAAGCCGCCCCGATACGATTCTTCGTTCGAGAACCCATGACCGAAGAAGACGAAAATATATTCTAGGTGGAACAGGAGAAGCTATCCGAGGAGCAAGTCCAAATCACCCGCAGCAAACGCAGACAAGCTCGGAAAACTGCTGACGGTGATTCTGGAGAAATCCGCGATCTTCGCTATTACATCGCATAAACAGCAGGGGAGGTGAAAGCGGCAAACTCTCAAATCCACCATGCTACCAGTGCCGCGACCGAAATCGATAGGATGCTCGAAGAGGCCCGGAAAACCCCTTTTACCGCTCGCATCACCGAGGTCAAAACCTCGGATCCAAGAAAGATTAGGTTTCCCACTTACGACGGCACCACCGATCCTAAGGCGCACCTGCAAGCCTTCTCGATCGCGATGGGACGGGCTAGATTCAGGGAGAGCGAAAGAGACGCTGGTCATTGCCGACTCTTCGTCAAAAACTTTCGAGGAGCAGCGCTCGATTGGTTCTCCCGACATAGGAAAAATTCCATCGAAAGTTTCCTCCAGCTCTCTTCAGAATTTCTCAAACATTACTCTATGTTCATAGACAGATAAACCTCTGACGTCGATCTTTGGTGTCTATCCCAGAGAGAAGACGAACCTCTCCGCAATTTCATGAGCAGATTCAAACTCGTCATGTCGAGAGTTAGCGGAATAAGTTACCAGGTGGCCATAGACGCGCTCAAGAAGACGCTCTGGTACAGCTCAAGAAGACGCTCTGGTACAAGTCAAAGTTCAGGAAGTGGATAACCCTCGGTAAGCTGCAGTCAATGCAAGACGCCCTCCATAAGGCCACAGATTACATCACCATCAAAGAGCAGACTAAAGTCCTGTCGTAAAAACATAAGACGGCAAAGACATCCTCAAAAGACGCGGCGTCAGACTAGAGATCGAAAAAGAAAACTCTCGTAACGACAAGTATATCCATCAAGAGGGAGAGGAGCTTCAGGGGGCGCAAAATTATGCCATCAACACATGGACCCAAAATTCGAGTTATGACAAGAACACCTTCTGCGACTTCCATCAGACCAAAGGCCACTCAACCATCAACTGCAAAGTTGTGGGGGCAAGATTGACCGCAAAGTTGCTCGAAGGGGAGCTCTCCGGTGTAACCAGAGTGAAGGATCTATCCACGATTCTGACCATCCTCCGAGAACCGATAAATCTCCGCAAGCGGAAAACCCTCCTCAAGGAAATCAAGCGGGTGAGAAGCGTGGACGGAGACAGGACGAGGGAGGCAATGACAATAGTCGTCGCAGAATAAACATGATCATCGGAGGATCACAGTACTGCAACGATACGATGTCATCCATCAAAGCCTATCAGCGGAAAGCAGAGACTACCGCAAACTGGCCGACCTGGTCTCAACCCCGTGATGCACCAACGAGCTCAATCACCTTCGAAGACGAGGAAGCCAGCGGAATCGACCAGCCTCATTGCGACCCACTCGTCATTGAACTCGTAATCAGAGACATCGAAGTCACGAGAATCCTAGTGGATACGGGGAGCACGGTCAACGTCATCTTCCACGACACTCTAAGAAGAATGAATGTCGAGCTGGGAGAAGTCGTGCCAACGCCAAAGCCGTTAACCGGTTTCTCGGGCGTAACATCGATGACTCTCGAATCGATCCAACTCCCGTTCATGGCAAAAGAGGTCACCAAGATCGTCGATTTCGTGGTCGTCGACCACCCACCCATTTACAACGTGATCATGGGCACGCCTTGGATAAACGCCATGAAGGCAGTCCCATACACGTACCATCTGGGCATAAAGTTCCCGACTCCAAACAGAGTCGCCGAGATCTAGGGATGCCAGAAACAGTCGTGTCTTTGCTTCCTAGTAGAGCATAAGCTTTGACAGATCACGAAGACCTCTATGGTCAAAACCAAGCGAGCAAATTTAACTCAGACCATGTCTGAAAACACTTCGGAAGAATACGACCCAGCATCGTCTACTCAAGCATCGGCTGCGGACAGCAAGCAAGCTTCCAAGCCAGACGCTACATCCCAACCGGAGGAGACAAACCCGGAAGAAGATGTCGATCCTACCACAGTCATCGCGACCAAGGTGATCGTCACTGCCGCAACAAACGAGTAAAAATACTCGCGGCACATACTGAACTACGAGATGGATTGATCCTCGAAAGGGGTACGTAGGCAGCTTGTCGAAACACGAGTTCAGCTATCCCCCTCTCTAAAAAAGGGGGGGAGAGCGAGTACATATACTCGTATACTCCTGCGTTTTTAAATATCCGTCCTTGTACTCGATATTTTTAAAACTTTTTTGATAATAAGAAAACGCAGTAAGATTTCCAAAAATCCTCGCAAATCTCTTTTATCGTCTAAGTATTTCTTCACATTACTTTATTGCTATAGCAGCAATCCACGATTTGCTCGAATACGCCCAAGAACAAACCAACCATTATCGTATAACCCGTATAACGGAAATCTCACGAAAATTAACTAATTAAAATCCTAAGTACTTTAGAAGTAGCTCACGGCATTTCCCAAAATCTAAAATCCGCAAATCTGTCATCCAGAAAACTGGTACGACACTGCGACCGAGAAGTTGGTCCGACTCTCGACCAAAAATGTAAAACAACCATATCACCAAAAACACGAAGACATCTCGCGAGAAAAGAAAACTAATGTCGGAAGATTGCGAGACGTCGTAAAAACTTCAAAAATATATTCTCGACAAATAGTCCATCTACGACTAAAAATAACTCATTCATTAACATCCACTTACTCTCAAAAAACCCATTCGTCGATTGGCCCCAACGAATACATTAGCCATCTTAAACAAACGCATATCGGCCTCTCTTTTGATTGGTCCTCATACATCCGACTAGGATAAATAGCGCGCTATAAAAGAAATCCGAAATTTTGGTCAGCAATTCTAGGATAGTTAGAAATTGTCCTTGGAGAGATGCTCGATTCCTACCACACAAGTCATTTAAGCCGAGAACCTATTGCGGTCTTTAAATAGGTACGAATCAGGTTAAAATCGCAACAGAACATCCGAAAGCCGATTAGCCATCGAATAACCTTAATCTGAAAGTAAACCTAGGTCTTGCCCTAAACCCAACACACTGGTCTTTAACATATCAAGGCATGATATCTAACCGATATGAGATCCCAAAACATGTCTATTCGTTCATATCTAGACTCTCGCGAACACTTTGCAAAAATAATTTTTTTCAAACACTCACGAGTAACGAATAGAACTATTCATAAAGAGTTAGATACGAGATGACAGCTCGTATTCTTCCCTCTACGCCAAAACAAAACATTCCTAAAAGACTCTTTTTAAATCAAGCATAGTTCATTAAGATAAAGCCGCAAAGCGGCAGGGATTCAAAGCCACACACGGCTAGTCCCGACAAACATAAAAACAAAGCCACACTCGGCCAAACCAAAGATAAACGGCCACACTCGGCCTAAACGGATACAGATCTAAACATAAGATATGAAACTTAGGATATCTTCAAACATCAATGCCATCAGGCTAAAATCTATGACGGATCAGGTTCATAATTCCCGGACTTTGACCTCCCAAGCGAATAGTTGTCTGCCTCCGGCGGAGCAACAGGCTGGTTCACTTCGCCAAACTCGCAAGGAGGCCCCACCCCGACTTCTTCCGAATCGGGCGACACGGGAATTGGAGCCCATTGACCCCAAATCCTTTCTTCAATCTGCGGGATCATCTACTCCATGTTCGCGTAGTTGTTCATGCGCCATGACTGCTTGGCCATCTCCGACTCAAGAGAGTATTCGGAGCCAATCGTGAGGTATAACCCGCCAACAGTGCCGCGACACTCGCGATATTCGCCCATAGACTAATAAGATCTCTTCAGCTCTCCAAACTCATTTCTAAACTGTGCAAGGCGATTTTTCACAATCTCGACGACCTCCTTCTTTCCCTTAAAGGGGAGTAATGGTTAGAGTTTATAATGGAGTGACCCTCCATTGTAGTCTATGTTTAAAAATTTTCCTTTTAAAATTAATAACTTTTAAAAACAAATCTATGAAATAATTTTTTTAGGGCATCTCTCAAATACACATTTTTAAGTTTTTGTCACAAAAATAGACCTCAAAAACTAAAATGACCAAAATAGCATTTTTTATTTTGAAAATTTTAAGTTTTTTTTTTATTTTTTAAATTTTGAAATCATATCCCCAAAACTCCACTCCTCATCTCTAAACCCTAAACCCTAAACCCTAAACTCTAAACTCTAAACCCTAAATTCTAAACCCCACCCCTTAACTTTAAACCCTAATGTCTAGATTAATTAACCGTAGGGTATAAGTGTATATTTCCTTCTTTTGATAAAACATTTAAGTCTATTTTGGTCATTTTTATTTTTAAAGTCTAGGGGTATAAGTTATTTTTTTGTTCAAAGTTAACGAGTGCAGTAGCTCAGTTTTGGTGGAGTCCAGGAGGAAGGACAAAAGGCATGCATTGGAAATCATGGGATAAATTATGCATACCTAAAGATAATGGTGGACTAGGCTTTAAGGATCTTATTGATTTTAACACGGCGATGCTTGGAAAGCAATTGTGGAGGCTGATTGAGAAGTCAAATACTCTTTTTTCAAGAGTCTTCAAATGACGGTACTACAGGAATGCTTCACCATTTGGAACCGATCCGTTCATATTCTCTGTCATATGGCTGGAGGAGTATTATCTCTGCTAGATCTCTGGTTTGTAAAGAACTAATTAAAAGGGTGGGAACATGTTCATCTATTTCAGTATGGAATGATCCTTGGATCCCAGCCACTCGCCCGAGACCAGCAAACAAAAACCATCAACACAGTTACCCGGACCTCACAGTTGATTCTCTCATTAACTCGGAATCCCGAACATGGAATTTACAGGCAATCAGGGCTTTGGTGGATCCTCATGATGTAAAAATTATTTGAAAGTATTCCATTAAGTAGAAATCAGATGGAAGATAGGAATGGATGGCATTTCACTAACAATGGAAAATACTCGGTCCAATCAGGTTATCAAGTGGAACGGGACTATCCTGATAAGGAAAAACCACCCGAATTTTATGGTCCAACAGTGGATATACTAAAAACTTTCTGCTGGAAAGTGTCGTGCCCCCAAAGATAAAGCATTTCTTATGGCAAATCTTTTTAGGATGTATAGTGGTAATAAAAAATCTAAAAGCCAGAGGAATACAAAGGGATATATGCTGTGTTTGATGCGGAGATCCGGAGGAATTAATAAACCCTGTGTTTTTTGAATGTCCTCCAGCACGTCAAGTGTGGGCATTATGTAAGATACCATCGAATCCCAATATTTTTCCTATTAGTTCTTTTTTCGCTAACATGGATCATCTTTTTTGGAGAGTCAACCCAAAGATGGATGACCAGCAATTTGCATGGATATTATGGTATATATGGAAAGGTCGGAATAACAAAGTGTTTAGCAATCTGGATATTGATCCAAAGGACACGCTTAAAATAGCAGAATTGGAATCATCACTTTGGGCTGAGGCACAAGTAGTAAATGATCAAACAACGGGGCATCAGGTAAAGACCAGACCCGCACTAGCGATTCCAGGACGATGGTGTTTTATAGATGGTTCATGGAAAGACAATGATTTATTTTCTGGGCAAGGTTGGTATAGCACTTTACCAGGTTTTGATGGTTTATTAGGGGCAGTGAATGTAAGGGCATGTCTTTCCCCTCTTCATTCGGAGGTGGATGCATTAATTTGGGCAATGGAATGTATGAAGAATTTAAGACAGTTTCAGGTTACGTTTGCAACGGATTGTTCTTAATTGGTGAAGATGGTTTTGGAACCAGAAGAATGACATGCATTTGAAAGTTACTTGGAAAACATTAAGCTTTTAAAAAGAAGTTTCTTCAACTCAGATATCTTTCATGTACCCCGGACGGAGAACATACGGGTGGATAGCTTAGCACGCAGTGCTAGGAAACAACCGTCTTTCGTCGTTCACATGAATGCAAGTCCACATGAGTCTGTAAATGTTTGTTGTTGTCAAAAAAAAATATATATATATATTTTTAAAATCTATATTTGTGACATAAAAAAATTTAGGTCTATCCTAGGGAATTTTTCTTGTATTTAACTAAATCTATAAAGTTGTTGTTTCAA
The DNA here is from genome assembly GCF_020379485.1 of Brassica napus. NCBI lineage: Eukaryota > Viridiplantae > Streptophyta > Magnoliopsida > Brassicales > Brassicaceae > Brassica > Brassica napus. Next base: position 13,293,855 of record NC_063449.1, read on the forward strand.
TATTATGAAGCTTATATCGTTTGATATAGAATCTGTCTAAATATTACACTGCGTATATGCATTTACAGTGCTATGATTTATAAATAAAGAACTTAATTTGGAGTGACTACGTAGGTGGCTGATTAGTCGGGACTCGGGAGGAAAGTTAAACCTCAAGATCACTGTGACTAAATGCAGAGGAATAACTATTAATAAATAACATTTCGTGTTTACATTTCTAATTCAAACAACATTTATATTAAAGGAGAAATTCTATGTTTACCATTTTGATAGTACTATTTTTCATTTTTTTACCATTTTGATAGTACTATTTTTTATTTTTACCACCACTAAAGAAATATTTTCAAAAATATCTTCTTCGTTAAGTGGCAAAATACTCTAATATATTTGTTATCTATATATATAATAAATCATTATTTAAATAATAATAAATAAAAAATAAAAATAAATAAAAAGATTAAAAAATTATGTTTTCGAATTATACTTTTTCAAATTCGAACTTTAAAAAAAAAAACTTTTGAATTTTTTTTTTCAAAATTTATTTTTGAAAATCAAAAATTATGTTTGAAACTATTTTTTTTTTAAATTATATTTTTAACTATTTATTTATATATTATTATAATCCTAAATTTCACATTCCAATATTCCACCCCTCGACTTTAAACCCTAAGTCTAGATTAATTAACCATAGAGGTATAAGTGTTTTTTACCGTTCATTAAAAGTGAGGGTAAAAATAACTAGTGTAAACATACAAAGTGGTATTACGAATATAGTATTTGCGGCAATTTCTCTACTGTATATATAGGTTTATAGTAAAAAATAATATATATATATATATATATATGTAGGTTTATAGTAATTATGCTTCCTACGTTTATATGCCTGTCATGTTTTTTAGTGAGTAGGCGCTCACTGATCCCTCATACTTGCATCGTCTTCTTTGTATGAAACTTAACTTGCTTTTTAAGCAAAAAAAAAAAACTTGACTTTTTTTTTTGTAACTGCAAAAAAAAAAAAAAACCTTGACTTGCTTTTTTTTTTTGCAACAACTTGACTTGCTTAGAAGAAGAAAAATAAGTTATATCTTTTTTTGGTGCAAACATAAGATATATTTCCGAACATTTTTTTAACACATTAGCTGATACCAGAAAGCATAAAATACGTACATATCATGACGACATACTTCAAATAGTTTTATGTATAACCTCTCTAGATATTATATTACACATGCATTTTAAAACTTTCTAATAGGTTCATGATTAAATATGTGTTGGTTTGTTCTTTTTTTCCTTTGATTTTTTTGATTTTTTTCTTTTACTTTTTTGAATTTTTCTTTTCTTCGACTATTACTCCATGGATTTAAAATGCTTTATATGTTTACATGCCTAAGTCATGTTTTTTTAGTGAGTAGGCTGAGCTTAATCCTCACGTCTTTTTATGTGAAATTTGACAGCTTTGAAGAAGAGAAATAAGTTATATTTTTCCAATTTTGTTTAAACCTATGGGCTTTGTAAGATACCACAAACTAGGGCCGTTCAATATGGTAAAATCGAACCGTACCGAACCGAACCGAAATAGATAATATGGTTTGGTTTTGGTATATACCATATAAACCGAATGAATATAATTTTATAAAAACTGTAGGATTTGGATATGGTTTGGTGTATAATCGATTAAACCGAATAAACCGAACAAAACCGATTAAAAGTAGAAACATGTAAATATGTATCTATTTGTTACATAAGTTAAATTTGTGTTAATAACTATTACCATAATTTTATAGTAATAAAGAACCTTAATTTGTAAAACACTTGAACTATAATTAAATAACAATACATCGCAATTCAGACATCTTATTTTCTAAGTATTCTTTTGATCTTTTTGCTTTATTTTACTCTTCGCTAAATTAATATGAAGATTATAAATTTGATGGACAATAATTAATGAAAATTTTTCACAACTTTTTTCTTATCTGTAAACAAACAGAGTTTCGTGTTCAATTGAAAAAACATGACTTTAATGAACACTAAATATGGAAAAGTGGAAAAACTTTTCTTTCATGTTTCTGTTTTGTTTCATATTTTTATTTTCAAAATTTCAAGCTTTGATTTTAGTTATAGATTTGATTATTTTATTTGATGGTAGAAACATTTTTACTTTTTTGTTCATTTATTTGAACATATAATATATTTTTAAGAAATGACTGTGTTGACAATATGACTCTAAAATTCATATAATATGATCTCAAACTAAATAATTATGTTTTTTTGGTATAAAACCGAATAAACCGAAAATCGACGGTATATAAACCGAACCGAACCGAAGTAAATATGGATTTAGAATGGTAGTTATATTTTACTAACCGAAATACCGAAAACCGAAAAAAACCGAACCTAAACCAAACCGATATCCGGATTGAACACCCCTACCACAAACACATAAAGTGCGTACCATGACATAGATAGCATAGGTAGTTTTATTTAAAATAAATGAAATTTTTTTATACAAAACTACATAATTATTGTTAAAATATTACAAACCTCAAATAGTTTTATATATAACCTGACTAAATATATACTGCAAATGCATTTAAAAACATTCTAATAGGTTCATGATTAAATATTGTTTACTGGTTAGTTCTTTTTTTCTTTGACTATTACTCCATGGATTTAAGACCAATCCTCATTTCTTGTATTTGATATAATCCCCTATATATTAATTGAGGAACATTTGAAAAGATGTAACCTCAATTTTGTATTAATTAAAATAGGTCCCAATGCATAGGTGGCACTCAATTAGGTAGTCAATTACATTCAATTGAAAAATAAGTAGGTCCACATTTGATTTTTATATGTTGTTAGATACATAAGTTGGTCAAACTATATGATATAATGATATGATATGTTATTTTCTTTCCTTAAATCAAACCTACGGAATTACCATAAATGACTAATATATATATGACAATTAATGATTTTAATAATAAAGATTTGATAACAATTTATATCTCCTCCAACATTTTTTGTTTAATTTTATATTATTAAAATAAATTAAACAATCAAATTAGCTATAAAAGTAAAATTTAGATTTTTTCGTATATGTTATATTTTGAATTTTTAAAAACGACAATAAATGACTAAAACTATTAAAATTATTATGTTAAAAATTAATGATCAATGGTTTAACATTTTTATTATAAGAAGATACACATGATTTTAAAACCATATGAGTAAAAAATATCATTTAATAATAAAAAAAAATATATATATATATATATATATTAAACACTATATACCATAGGATTACATAAATATTTTAATATTAAAAGTTTCAATGAATTTTCAAGAACATTTATAAATTATAAACTTATTAAAGATTTCAGATTGAAAATTTTGTTATCGATGATTTAAATATTTTGTTATAAAATGATATGAATGATCATAGAACCGTATGATTATATTTTTTTTTTTTTTGACAGCAAAAAGATTACAGACTCATATAGACCCTGTAAACCAAAGTGGTAACTCTGAATCCATGTGTACGACGAAAGACGGTTGTTGCCGAGCACTACGTGCCAAACTATCCGCCCTTGTATTCTCCGTCCTAGGTACATGAACAATATCTGAGTTGACGAAACTTCTTCTCAACAGCTTAATATCTTCCAGGTAGCTTTCAAATGCTGGCCATTCTTCTGGTTCTGAAACCATCTTCACCAATTGAGAACAATCCGTTGCAAACGTAACCTGAAACTGTCTTAAGTTTCTCATGCATTCCATTGCCCAAATTAATGCCTCCATCTCCGAATGAAGCGGTGAAAGACAAGCCCTTACATTCCTTGCTCCTAGTAAACCATCAAACCCTGATAATGTACTGAGCCAACCTTGTCCTGAAAATAGGTCGTTATCTTTCCAAGAACCATCTGTGAAACACCATCTTCCTGTGGTTCCTACGTTAGGCCTAACTTGTACTTCTTGTGCACACCTGTTGTTACTAACCTGTGCCTCAGCCCAAAGTGTTGATTCTAGTTCTGCTAATCGAAGTGTTTCCCTGGGATCAATATCAAGATTACTGAATACTTTATTGTTTCGACCCTTCCAAATGTACCATAGTATCCATGCAAACTGATGATCCTCCATCTTTGGATTAACTCTCCAAAATAGATGGTCCATATTAGCAAAAAGAGAGCCAATAGGAAAAATATTCGGATTTGATGGAATTTTAGATAGTGCCCAGACTTGACGAGCTGGGGGACATTCAAAAAACACATGGTTTATTGATTCTTCAGGATCACCACACCGTGCACAGCACGTATCTCCTTGTATTCCTCTTGCCCTTAGATTTTTCGTTACCGCCATACATCCTGATATCAACTGCCATAAAAAATGCTTTAACTTTGGAGGACACCTCACTTTCCAGCAGAAAGCTTTAAGTATATCAACATTGGGTCCATAAAATTCTGGTGGCTTTTCCTTATCAGGATAAATCCTTTCCACTTGGTACCCTGATTGTACTGTATATTTCCCATTCTTGGTGAAATGCCATCCATTCCTATCTTCCATCCGATTTCTACACAATGGTATACTTTCGATTATTTTTGCATCGTGTGGATCCACCAAATCCCTAATTGCCTGTAAATTCCATGTGCGGGATTCCGAATTAATGAGAGAATCCACTGTGAGCTCCGGGTAACTATTATGAAGGTTTTTGTTAGCTGGTCTCGGGCGAGTGGATGGGAGCCATGGATCATTCCATACTGAAATAGATGATCCTGTTCCCACCCTTTTAATTAGTCCTTTACAAACCAGAGATCTAGCAGAAGTAATACTCCTCCAGCCATATGACGGGGAATATGAGCGAATCGGATCCAGGGGTGAAGCATTCCTGTAATACCGTCCTTTAAAAACTCGAGAAAAAAGAGAATTTGGCTTCTCGAGCAGCCGCCACAGTTGCTTCCCAAGCATGGCCGTATTAAAATCAGTCAAGTCCTTAAAACCTAACCCACCATTATCTTTATGGACACACAATTTATCCCATGATTTCCAATGCATACCTCTTGTACTACCTCCTGGACTCCACCAAAACTGCGCAACAGCACCCGTTAGCTTCTTCACAGTCGTTTTCGGTAACCGATATACAGACATCACATGGTTTGGCAGAGCCGTAATCACCGATTTAATAATCACCTCCTTGCCGCCCTTAGTAAAAAATCTTAAACTCCATCCATTAACCCTATTATTTAACCGTTCTTGTACGAATCCAAACACTTGTACCTTAGAACCTCCTAGGCTTTCGGGCAGGCCTAAATAAGATCCCATTCCACCTAAATTCTGAATTCCTAAGATATCCCTCAATTCTTGACGACTATCTTCATCAATCTTATGTCCAAATTGAATTGAGGATTTCTGGAAATTAATTTGTTGTCCAGAGACGGTCTCATATTCCTTTAGAATCCTGAGTATAGTTTGACACTCTTCCTTGTTTGCCTTACAAAAGAACAAACTATCATCTGCGAATAACAAATGAGAGATTGCAGGGCAAGCTCTTGCCACTTTCATACCGGTTAATTGTTTCATCCGCTCCGCCTTTTTAATATTTGAAATTAACGCCTCCGTACACATAATAAATAAGTAAGGGGATAAAGGATCTCCTTGACGTAATCCACGCTGGGGAATAATTACACCTCGTGGCTGCCCATTGAGAAGCACCCTATATTGAACCGAAGAGACACACTCTCGCATTAATTTAATCCAATGAGGATCAAAACCCATTTTTTGAAGGAGAGCCGCAATAAAATTCCACTCTATCCGATCATATGCCTTACTCATATCTGTTTTTATTGCCATAAACTTATTTTGACAAGACTTATTGGCTCTCAAACCATGAAGAGAACCGTATGATTATAAATTCTTATTTAATAAATAACTATATAAAATATACTATTCTTAGAAAAATAGGTTGGTCCATCTTAACTTATATTACACTTTTTATTAAACTAACTATCGAATTGATAAATAACGTACCAAAAAATGTTTTGCACTTTCCTTAAATAAAAGCTACGAAATTACCTAATATGATTAACATATATGTGAAAATTAATTATTATGAATAATAAATATTTGATAACAATTTTTGTATCTTAGTTCTTTTTAAAAATTTTATATTATTAAAAGATATTAAAAATCACATTAAATATATAATAAAAAACATTTATATTTTTTTATATGTTATATTTTGAATTTTTCAAAACGTCTATAAATTATTAGAAATTTGAAGATCACCACTCTTAAAATTTTGTGATCAATAGATTATTTTTTTTGTCATAATAAGTTACAAATGATCATAAAATTGTATTAATATGAACTTTTATTTAATATTATAAGAAGATACACATGATTTTAAAACCATATGAGTAAAAAATATTATTTAATAATAAAACATATATATATATATATATATATATAGATTAAACTATATACCATAAGATTACATAAATATTTTAATATTAAAACTTTCAATTAATTTTCAAAAACATTTATAAATTATAAACTTATTAAAGATTTCACATTGAAAATTTTGTTATCGATGATTTAAATATTCAGTTATAAAACGATATGAATGATCATAGAAGTGTATGATTATAAATTCTCATTTAATAAATGACTATATAAAATATACTATTCTTAAAAAAATAGGTTGGTCCATCTTAACTTACATTATATTTTTTATCAAACTAACTATCGAATATTCGAATTGATAAATAATCTACCAAATATTGTTTTTGCACTTTCCTTAATTAGAAGCTACGAAATTACCTAATATGATTAACGTGTATATGAAAATTAATTATTATGAATAATAAATATTTGATAACAATTTTGGTATCTTAGTTCTTTTTTTAATTTTATATTATTAAAAGATATTAAAAAAATCACATTAAATATATAATAAAAACATTTATATTTTTTCTTATATGTTATATTTTGAATTTTTCAAAACGTCTATATATTATTAGAAATTTGAAGATTCTCACTCTGAAAATTTTGTGATCAATAGATTATTTTTTTTGTTATAATAAGTTACAAATGATCATAAAATATAACGCATATGAATTTTTATTTAATAAATATTCAAACTAAATAATATATATATATTTATATATATATATATATATATATATATATATATACTAATGATTTAAAGCAACAAGATTGGCTGATCAATTTAGTTGTCCAGTTGAAATCTTTCAAAAGTATGTGAAAGACTAAAGTCAAAGTAAATATGGATTTAGAATAGTAGTTATATTTTACTAACCAAAATACCGAAAAAAACCGAACAGAATCGAAACCAACCCGATATCTGGATTGAACACCCCTAATCCAAATGAAGCCAAACTATTGTTTCATTCTCCAAAATATAATAAAAATAATAACTTAATTCCGCGCAAGGCGCGGGTCTTATCCTAGTCTATATTATAATAGATGAGTTTTTGCTTACTCCTCGGCGCGCCACGTCAGCGTTTTGTGGACTCCACTTTTAAAAAGTGTGAAAAAATGTCAAGTCCATGGCTCGAACCCGGGTTATTGAGATATAAACACCAACATTTATACCACTAAGCTAAATGATACTTTGTACATTGATGGTCGAACCTAATATATATTTATGAAGGTCGGAAGCTCTTGCCTCTTCGGCTTCCTCTGAGGGTCGGGCCTACAAGTGCGTTATGGGTTTCATTTTTAAATGAGATTCATCACGAAAAAAAGCTCAAGTTTACAACAATTATAGTTTTCTCATATTGTAAATTGTTGTCGTTTAACATGAGTTTTAGTTCTTTTCATCACTGTCTCAAACAAGTCTGAGTTACAGATTTGCGCCATGTGTCTGTTCGTAATCTATTTTTTCACCGGTGAACTCTTCATGTCCACATCTTAATTTGCTTGATCATAAATGTTCCTGATTTGTAGCCCCTATATAAACCCTATATATATGATTCTCATCTTTGATGAACTCAATCTGCATCTCCACAAAACTCATTGATTCCTCTAAGATTTAACCAACTTCTAGAAAATGTTTCTATCTGCCTCTCCAATTCGTCAAACTGGCGTCCTGGCGTCCGTCACTCAACCTTCGAATCTCTCTGTCTTGGTCGTAGTAGTCAGAGCATAGCCTCTGGCTTCCTCGCTTCTGGGATTCCCTGAACTTCAAGAAAGACAGGGAGTTTGTGGGAATCACGGTTCTCTTCCTTGATAAAAAGGTAAGTTAATCTTCGATCTATAACACTTATTTAACATAATTATTTTAATTTATTTCCTAATTCTTTGTTGAATAATATTATATGCAAATTCCGTGATTCATGGGTTTACTCCCGTCGGACGTGCTAATCATTACATGCCATCTTTGAAAGCTGGTTCCATGTGAAAGTCGATCGTTTTGAGGTTTATAGGTGCTCAAGCATGTACAAGATAACTGATCATCCATTCCTCATTCGTTTCATCTAACTAACCATTATTGATGAAGTCATAACGGATGCTCCTGAGATCAAATCTTCAGTGAAGATTAGACTGTTCGACAATCTCCAAATGATTGCGAACACAAACCTAGAACTCCCAGATATATTATCATATTGCATCTGAGTTTATATTATGTTTTGATATCATAACTGATATTTAAACTCATAGATGTGGTTGGGCAAATCCGTCCTGTCCAAGGGCTCTGGCCTCACCAAAGAAACAACTCGAGTCGTTATTCTTCTCCTCATTGATCCATAAGAAACAATCAACACATAATTCCCTTTATATTACTCTCTATATTGTGCTAACATCAATAATCAAAAATATTTCATACCCAAGATTTGTGGTCGTCTATTTATCTCCCTTACTTATCAATCTAGTTTTACACAAATCTTTATTTTACTGTTTAAAAGAAACCACAATAACCCAAACAATCAAAACACCAAAACTAGAATCCCAAAAAAGACGAATCATTAATGATCACCTCTCTTTTTGTCTAATCTTACAAATAAACTTTAAAGCAAATATACCAAACCAATCAACTCAACTAAAACTCAACGACATATACATTGAGCCAGCTAAACAAATATAAACTACACGGCCAAATATTTAACAATTTATAAACTTACTTTCACAGATGCTTACGAAAAAGGCGAATACGACAACCAAGATCGGTGAAATTACCTAAACAAAAAAGCAGAGTAAGTTACAAACTCTGATAAATACAACTAACAATGATTTTTGTTTATATATTACTCATCAAATAAAAGAGAAACAAACACAGCCACGCAGTAGGGTTAATAAGATTCACTGAATGTCTGTGTATTTTGGGTTAACAACAGCATTATTAACTCTCTTTTTTTGCTAAAAAAAAGATGTGTGTAATATTTTCTCAATCTTTATCAAAAAAAAGTATATATATTCTCCAGACCTTTGTATAAAATTGTACTAACTGATAATTAAATATGATGTGTTATGACATACAAAAAAATAAACTTCAAATGTATAAACATTTTGGTGAATCAGCTGGATAAGGATTTATCTTACCTCCAAGTATCGAGAGGGTGGGTAAAAATGGTTTTCCCCATTCAGTTCGAGATGGCATAGAAAACGGGTCAACCGGTGGTTTTTAAGATGCGATTTGGAACATGTTAAAGAAGTAGAGTTTTTTTTAAAGTCTTTTAAAAAAAAAAAAAATTCACTTCTTATTAGGTAGGTGGACGATGGAGATTATTGTAGAAGATATTTGATCTTAATTTGATGTTAAGGAGATCTATATATGGGAAAATTGATATCTATTTTAAGTTGATATCAAATGTACGTAACTTTATTATAATATCTTTTAATATATTTATTTTTTATTTAAAATAAAATAAATATTTATAATAAAATTCTAATAAAATATTTTAAAAATATTTTTAGAATCATTCTAAAATTTATTTCCTAAAATTGATTAATTTAAATTTTACTTATCATAAAATTTAATCAGAAATTTAAATTTAATTTATTTTGATTTATAAACGAAAAATAAAAAAATTATATAAAATATTTTAATGATAATATCAACTTAAAATTTTTACTTTTCAAAATACATTTTATAAATATTTTAAAAAGATTTTTACTTTTCAAAATACATTTTGATACTATTTTCAAATTTACCTTAAAATTATTATCATTTTGATAAATATATTAAATTCATTATTAAAAGAGAAAATTAACCCTCCCAAAATATTTATAAATATATAAGAATTATTTACAGAAGTTTATAAACTAAAGGGGAACCACGTGTTAGTGGTCCAGTGGTTAAACTCAACCTGAAAATTCATGGGTTCGAGTGCCGCTAGGAGGTGATTATCTTGAGAGACCTTCGGGCCCAATAAGGAGAAGCCTGCTAACGTGTGGCCACTGGTGGGATTTACATGGGGTGATCACCAGCCCTCCTAGATGCCTCGGCGGGCTCCCCGGCTAAGCTCCGGTGGACGGTCATTGGCGTTAGTCGGATCCTCTTGAGGCTCCGGATACCAGGATCATCAAAAAATAATAATAATAATAATAATAAAAGGGGAATTTCATGTTTACCACTTTTATGGTACAATTATTCATCTTTACCACCCCTAAAGAAACATTTTAAAAATATCTTATTCATTAAGTAGCAAAAAATTCTTATACATTTGTTCTCTATATATATAATAAATAATTATTTAAATAAATAAATAAAATAAATTATTTTTATGTTTTCGAATTATATTTTTTCAAATTCAAACTTTTTATAATAAAAAAATGTTCAAAATTTATGTTTGAAACTATTTTTCAAATTTTTTTATATTTTTTTAAGTATTTATTTATATATTTATTAGAATCCTAAATTTCACATTCCAAAAACCATACCCCACCATTCAACTCTAAACCCCAAGTCTAGATTAGTTAACTCTAGGGGTAAAAGTGGTTAGTGTAAATATGAAAAGTAGTACTATGAATGTGGTATTTGTGACAATTTTCGAATAATAAATCCTACACAATAATCGTTAAACTCTAAACTCAAATATTAAGATATCTTTAATTGATTTTTTTTAAATGCTATCCAAGTTGGTGTATTCCAAGAAATCTTTCATACAAGATCTTTACTACTAAATTATTTTGCAAGTATAAAATAGTATAGTTTCTTTTTTAAAATAATTTTTGTTGTTTTTAAAAGTATCCCATAAAAATTCTTCTCTATTATATAGGTTCAGTTTAATTTAATTTCCATATAAATTTCAAATTTTGAAAATCTATATATATAAAACAACGTTTCCTCCTTCCTAAGCCCTCCACGTCCTCAGCCACATTAGAAAGTCGAGGTAGGAGGAGCCGCCACGTCTCCCCTTCACCAAAACGCAGTGGTTCGTTAAACATCTGACATTGTGGACTTCGTTTGAATATATCGTGTAATTGGGGCTGTTTAATTGGAAAGAGACCAAGCCCGGCCTGAAGGAGATCCCTCTAACCCTAATACGCTGCATCGAAGAAGAAACGGAGTTCGTCCTTCTCTATGTGCGGCGGCGAGGCGGTGACGTTTGCGATTCTTCTCGCGATGTGAAATGGTCGGATTAATGGCTCCCTATTTAATCCTATTGATTCACATCTCCACGATGTTTCTTCAAAGCGTTGGTTAGATCTGAGCAGCGGTGTGATTTTGGTATAAATATATGTGAGATCCCTCACCATTCCATACTTCTCTTATAAGTGAGATTCAGCATTCAATAGTTCTCTTCTCCCTTCCAGATGGTGAAACTTCACCTAAAAAGGTGTGTCTTCTTCTTATAAACATCTTCCTCCCCAATCCTACTTCAGTCGAAACTTTGTTCTTTGAAAAATGGCTAACCCATCTACCATTCTTGCTGATCTGAAGTTTGCACGTTTTTCATCCTCAACGTCCATCCACCTTGGAGAAGAAACTGCCCAGGTTTTTAGAAGCCATGGGAGTAGATATGCTCCTCCTGGATGCTAAGGTGATTCTGTTCTTTGAAGTCATGTTCATCATTGTTCATCATAAACTCACTGGTGTTGAGATTTATATTTATCAGAATTATTTTTTCTCCTCTTTGCGATATGATTTTGGATCCGGTTGTTTATAATGATATTTTCTCCATTCATATAAGTCATGTTCATCATTGATTAGATGCTTATTTTTCATAATTTTTGTTTCCAGTTATGTTTATACCTCTTTGCGATATGTTTTTGAATCTGGTATTTTTTTATTGTGATTTTCCCAGTCCTTTTAGCTCATGTTCATCATTGTTTTGAATACACTGTGGTGTTTACATTCATATTTATCAGCATTATGCTTTTGGTATTATATTTATCCTCTTTGCGGCATTGTTTGTATCATGTTGTTTATTATTTTTATTTTTTTGAGTTTAGTCTTACGATTGCTTCCCAAGATTCACATAAGTTGTGATTATGAAAAAGAAAACAGCTTTCTTTTCTTGGTTTCAAGAAACCGAAGCACTAAGTTGTTTTTGATTTTTCTTTGTTTTAGTGTCTGAAACCATTTTCGAAATTTTTTTCTCTGTTGTTACAGGAAAGATCACTGATCTGCAAAGGATTTACGGGATAACGTCTCCTGAGCAGCTCAGCCAGACTGCAGACTCTTACACCAACCATGTAGGTTCTCCAATTTAAGTTTTAAAGCACAATGCCATTAACTTTTTTTACTAGCCTTCCTGTCTATTTATCTTGAACGCAGATGGAGTTTTGAGTTGTTTGGATACAACACCATGCGTCACTTGCTGCTTGGTATATATTCGAGCAATTTTCTTACCTTGTATCTTGCTCATCAACATTCAGTTTATATCTTGAGATTCTAAACATTCTTCTACCTGTTTGGGACTGTGGCAGGAGCTTTCCTTCATCATTTGTGAGTCTATCAAATATGGACACTGTCATTAAAGAGGCTAGCGCAAAGGAAACAACTGACGTCAATCAGCTAAACATGGTATTTAATTTTCCTGTTAAGACTTATAGATATGTGTATAAGCAGATTCTTACTTCTTAAAACTTTTTGTGTAGATAGAAAATGAAGTCGGAATTAACACTAACGGGCCTGTAAGGCTGACGGAGGAGTATTTATAGGGAATATTTGAATCGCGAACTCTATTGCAGAAGAAGTATCGGATCAACTGAGAGGTTTACATGGTCAAGCTACCACGGCGATGCTGCAGCTTCCTGAACCTGTCGCGGACACTCTACCAAATTGTCCAAGAGTCCACTTGGTAAGCCATAATAAGCTTCGTTTTAACATTTTCCCTCCTCACATTTAACATTGTAACCTTGCGATGTTGATGTTCTCGGCTTTCAGGTGAATCTGAATCGATGTTCTTCATGATATCTTAATGTAAATATCCTTTGAATCTTTTGGCAATTTACTGCGAATGTAAGTTAAATCCTCCTGTGCTGTATGGGCATCGTCTTTAGCCAATGCAAACTTTGACAATAAAATAGACTTTTAATGTTATTCTATCAGGGCTTTCGTATCTTTTGTGCTTTCGGACATAAAGTTAATAAAATTATTTAAACCAATGTTTTACTTTTACAGTCATGAGTTTTTATTTTCACAGTCACATAAACCGATGGAAGAGAAGTTTAACTACTACGAAAAAATTGCCATCATCTAAACGAATCAAAGATCTCAAGAAAGGAAAGTGACAATCACCAGAGTGATTAAAAGTTCTGCAAAAATAAAATATAGTACCATAATTCACTCACGGATGCATTCAACTAATGATTACAACCGTTCACCCTAACGAGAGATTCGATGACAAAATGTATGCCGGTGGAGTCTTTTCAATGATGCCCGTAGAAATGGTAATCATTCAGTGGATGGTACAAGATTCCCCACCCCTCCTCTAACGTATCAACAACGATGGGTATAAATGATCATTAAGTTTGTGCGTTAAGAGAATATGCATCTTGCATGGGTGAAGAGTGTGGGACGACAAACACCATAGCTCTCTGAAAAGTACAGAACAACCCTGAACACAGAAACGCAGACAAGAGCAGCACAAAAAAATATAGGAAAAGCCACTCCCACTGAAAGGTACTTGAGATTTTTGCAAATCAATTTGAAAAACATAAACTAACAAGATATAGAAATATAAAAACTAATTTTAGGGTAAATACACAATATAATTTGAGATTAGTGAAAATTTTAGTCAACATATCATATTAGGTAAAACTTACATAAATATAATTGAAAAATACATTAGGAAAAAAGAGAAATCAATGATATCTAAAAGAGGAAAACTCATCTACAGTATTGGTTTTTTCATATTTCATCAAACCTAAGCCAAGGTGGAAAAAGAGAATCTAAATTTGGTTTAACTAAGCTCAGAATTAGAAACAATGACAAAAAATAAATGATGAAAACCACAATAAAAATTAATCAATTATCAGAACAGTAATTTTACAAACACATCAGTTAAAAAAATAAAATAACAAAATATCATAAATAAAATAAGAAAAAATTAGTGAATATACGTCATATAACTTGAGTTTTGTGAAAATTTAGTCAACAAATAATAATTAAATAAATAAAACATATAATCCAAGTATATAAAAACATTAAAAATATATATTCAAAAATTATAAGAACAAATAGAAAGAAAATCCATTTACGTTTCATCAAACTCCGACCAAAACAAATATCCCAGATATTTTATTTTTGTGGTTACCAAGCTCAACTTTAGAGAAAGTAGCATAAAATGATGTAATAGCATAATCAATAACTAATACATAAGCAGAATAAATTGAAGTTATGTTTATAAACCTAAAAAAATTCAAGGATGTACTTAAAAAAAAAAAATCAAGGATGTTTTCTTCGGTTCAGATTTGAACGAGAAGATGATTTAAGGAGAGTTCTAGACAATAGACCTTACCACTTCGCTTACTGGATGGTCATTCTCCAAAGGTGGGAACCTGTCATTTCTGCTACATTCCCATCAATGATTCCGTTCTGGATAAAAATCAAAGGACTACCTCTACATTACTGGCACGATGATATGGTAGTCAGGGTGGGCCAAGAGTTGGGAACACTCGAAAACCATGAGCTAACCAGGACGTCGGCAAGAGTGCGAGTTTTAGTGGATGGTCTGAAACCACTAATTAAAGAATCGATTGTCGAATTCGACTCAGGAGAAGAAAGCCCAATCTACTTGGAGTATGAGAAACTAGAGGCGCATTGCTCATACTGCTACTCGCTACTCCACCTGCGAAAACAGTGCCCCAAGAAAAAGAAGGAGGAAGACTACAATGAGAAGCTCACGGAAACAAGAGTCGAGGAAAAAACCTCCAACCGAGGAGGAGAATACCCTCACACCTCTAACAGTACTAAGCCTACTCCAGAGAACCGATACTATCAAACCTCAGCCACCCAAAGAAATTTCTCAGGAAACTATCAAAGGGAGAAGAGTACAGACCTTCCCAAGCAACCTCCCAACACTTTCCATGAAAGGGTAGACAGACATGGCAGGAGCTTTGGAGAAAGAGTAAGCACGAAGCAAACCCGTAATCCTCCTCCAGAGAAAACCACTGTTGGTATGGAAACTTCCAACCAAACATGGAAGAGCAAACCTGTGCAAGAGAGAACTCAGAGCTATGCCTCCCCACCATACTCAAGAAACAGAGAGAACTCTAGCACACAGGGTAACAGAGGAAAAGACCTTTTCCCCCAGAGAAGCTTGGGACAATGGCGACCGAGACTAGTTTCAGTTCCTGACACAACCACAGGAAACGTCAGATCCTCTAGTGACGACACACCAAAGGAAACAACTCTACCTGCGCATCAAGAAGCTCCACCAAATGTTTTAATAAACGATCAGGCGCTAGCTAGGGGAGCTATAATGGAAGAGTTACAAGAGGTTACTAGACAGTACCTGAGCTGCCCGGACCCAGTAGAAGCAGCAGCTAGGAGACAAAGAGTTCTATATGGGGACGCCAATGGAATGATGGAAGAAACAGTTGAGAGACTCTTGGCATCTGGGCAAGGAATCCCGACCGAACAGAGGAGACAAAGAGCAGCGGACAGCAACCCAGTCACACCTCCTCCGCTACATGAGAACCCGTTTCAAGCACCTCTCTTCCCAGACCCCTCTACTCCCTATACTCCGCCCACTAGAGAAGAGGAGGACTGGGGACAAGATCCGCGTTACAGTGATGTCCTCCAGGTTGCGACATAAGAGACAACTGAATTAGAAGGGAACCAACAAACAAGAATAAGGTCAATCATTATAAGCCCAGCAGCGGGAAGTACTGAAGCACAAACAGAGCAAACAAAGCAAAAAGAATCAGACGGAGAGGAGACACTAAAAGAGTTCCAGAACAAGGTGCGACGAAAGACAACTAGGACGGCAAAAAGGAAGCAAATAAGAGAGAGTCCTAATATTCTCAGAGGAGCTAGCTCAAAGAAGAGGAAGTTGTCACAAGTCCAGAACTCACCTAAAGGGGTGACAGCAGAAAAGAGGAAATCTAAAGGAGGCGCAAGGACAGAGAGAGCTACAGATAAGACAGGACCAGCTGATGCCTCTAGGAACCCACCAATCCAATTAATCCCGGCTATGGCAAGGAAGAAACCGGATTTTCGGTCTCTTCCACACCAGGCTCCTTAGCCATTCTGAGCTGGAACTGTTGTGGGTTGGGGAACCCCATTACAGTCCAGCGCCTAAAGGAGATCGACCGCAGGAACTCTCCTGACATCGTCTTTCTCATGGAGACAAAAAACCCCACAGAAACAGTCCTTGAAGATCTAAAGTGGAGATACCCTGAGAAGTATTATGCTGTCCCTCCACATAGCCCGGGAGGAGGAGGACTGTTCCTAACCTGGAAACCAGACATAGAAGTTACAATCATCTCGGCCACAAAGAACTATATAGATACGACTATCTCCTACAAAGGACTGTCCTATCATACAACTTTTGTCTATGGTGAACCAGACCACACGAAGAGACTGGAAGTGTGGAACGAAATTTCTAAGCTAAATACAAGCGGCCCTTGGTTCCTAACAGGGGACTTCAATGAGCTCATAGATAATAGTGAAAAATGTGGAGGACCGGATAGAGTAGAGGGCACGTTTGGAGCGTTTCGATCTTTCTTGTCACAAAATGACCTATTCGATCTAAAGCACTCAGGAAGTTACCTATCATGGAGGAGAGAAGACACTCACACTTGGTCCAATGCAGGCTGGATAGATCCATCAGCAATAGTGACTGGACCGACCTCTTCCCGTCATGCCGAAGCGTCTATCTCAGGTTCGAAGGGTCTGATCACAGACCTCTCATCTCATTCCTGGATACAACAAGGAAAAGAGGTTTAAGTATCTTCAGATACGATCGAAGACTTAAGAAAATCAAGAAGTTAAGCTCCTAGTGAAAGCAACCTGGGAGGAGTTTCCCTACCTACAAGTAGAGGACAGGCTTTCCAGAGTAAGGCACGCCATATGCAGTTGGTGCAAGAAGCACCATGAAAATAGCAAGAAGAGCTTAGAAAGCCTCAAGAAGCAGTTGGATGAAGCTATGTCGGATCCCCTCTCGGACGAAGGCCTGATTCATGAGATCAATGTTAAACTCTTGAAACATTACAAGGAGGAAGAGGAATTCTGGAAACAACGCAGTAGGAACCTATGGCTAACATTAGGAGACTCGAATACGGGCTATTTTCATGCGATTACCAAGATCAGAAAGGCAAAGAACAGAATGTCAGTTCTAGAAGATGAGGATGGGATACCTCAATACGAAGAAGAACAGATCTCAACAGTCATCTGCAAATTCTACTCTGAGCTCTTCACGTCAAACAATTTTGATGGAACGCAGACAATCTCAAAAGCCCTGAAACCATGCGTGACCCAGAAGCAAAATGAGGATCTTATTAAGATTCCAACAACAGCAGAGATCAAAGAGGCTACCTTCTCAATCCATGCAGATAAAGCACCAGGGCCTGATGGCTTTTCAGCTAGTTTCTTTCAATCAAACTGGGAGGTGCTAGCCCCAGCAATCACGAAGGAGATTCAGAGCTTCTTCACCACGGGGACACTCGCACAGATAATAAACAAAACTTATGTCAGACTAATCCCCAAGTCATTGGATGCAAAAAGAGTAGAAGATTATAGAACAATTGCTCTGTGCAATGTCTATTATAAGATCATCTCGAAGCTACTATCTCTACGTCTAAAGCCAGTCCTAAGCTCAATCATCTCAGAAAACCAGTCAGCGTTTATTCCAGGAAGGATCATCTCAGACAACGTTTTAATAACCCACGAAGTTCTACAATTCCTAAAGACCTCCAAAGCAGTCAAGAAATGCACAATGGCAGTGAAGACGGATATGTCGAAAGCATACGACAGAGTAGAGTGGAAATTCATTGAACAAGTGCTGAGAAGACTGGGTTTTCATGAAATATGGACTAACTGGCTACTACAATGCATCTCAACGGTCTCCTATTCCTATCTCATCAATGACACAGTGTATGGTTTAGTACAACCTTACCGAGGAATACGCCAGGGAGATCCCTTGTCCCCATATCTCTTCATTCTGTGCGGAGAGGTCCTTTCAGGCCTGTGCAGGAGAGCAGAACAGGAAGGCTCACTCTATGGAATCAAAGTGGCCCGGGGATGCCCTAGAGTCAATCATCTGCTTTTCGCAGATGACACAATGTTCTTCACGCAAGCCTCAGCAAAAAGCAGCAGGGCCCTGATGGCGATACTTCACGAGTATGGTAACGCATCAGGACAACAGATAAATACAGCGAAGTCAGCGGTCACCTTTTCCTCAAAAACGCCACCTGAAGTCAAAGAAGCCACGAAAGTAATACTCGTGATCAGTAAGGAAGGGGGGCTTGGTAAGTATCTAGGCCTACCAGAGCATTTCGGGAGAAGAAAGAAAGATCTTTTCACCTCAGTAGTCGACAGGATTCGCCAAAGGGCAGTTAGTCTCTCCACAAGGCGCTTGTCGAGAGCAGGGAAGATGACAATGCTAAAGTCGATCCTCACTGCAATCCCAACCCATATCATTTCGTGCTTCCAAATCCCAGTCAGCCTCTGTAAAAGAATTCAAAGCGTGTTAACGAGATTTTGGTGGGACGGCCCAGAGGGTAACAAGAAAATGTGCTGGGTATCTTGGGACAAGCTAACTAAACCAAAAGCAGAAGGGGGGTTAGGCTTCAGAGACATACAACTGTTCAACCAAGCTCTCTTAGCAAAAGTGGCATGGAGAATCATCACAGTGCCTAATTGCCTACTAGCCAGGATACTAACAGGAAAATACTGCAAAAAACAGAGTTTCCTAAATGTAGCTAACCCCAGTGTCGCATCACATGGATGGAGAGGCATTCTCTGGGGGAGAGAACTCCTAAAGGAAAAGCTAGGGAAGAGTATTGGAAATGGACAGACTACAAGAGTCTGGCAAGATGTCTGGATCTCTCTGGATGATCAAGTGAAACCGTGTGGTCCAATTAAAGAAGCAGATTTAGACCTTACAGTAGCAGACCTACTAACCACGGAACTACAATGGAACACCAAGAGAATCAAAGAGGTCTTACCAGAACTGGAGGCACAAATAAAAGGCCTGCACCCGAGCGAACTTGGAGCAGAGGACAAGATAATATGGCAACCACTCCCTTCTGGAGTCTACTCCACAAAATCCGGGTACTATGCGGCAACTCTGAAGAGGCTACAGCCAACGACAAATCCTTCTGTTCCAGAGGTGAACTGGATCAAAGATGTTTGGATGGGCTCGATCTCCCCCAAGCTGAAGCTCTTCATGTGGACAATCCTCCACAACGCCTTGCCCTTAGGAGAGAATCTGAAGCGAAGAGGCCTATTAGTAAACACCAAGTGCCCAAGATGCGATGAGGAAGAAACTACAATGCATATCTTCTTTGAATGCGATTTTGCTAAGAAGGTGTGGGAGTTGATACCTCTGAAGAATGCAGTTCACCTAGCTGCGGGGGAAACTTTACACGGAGCGATAAACATCTTCAGGAGACTAGTCTGCCTTCCCCCTACTGGAATTTCAGGAGACGTACTACCATGGGTATGCTGGATTCTCTGGACCTCCAGAAACAACCTCATCTTCGAGAACAGAAGATTCTCACCTGAGGAAACAGCCACTAAAGGATTAGAACTAGCGAGAGAATGGAACCTAGCACAAAACAAAGAGAAAGCACCAAAGGAGGTACCCAAGATCACGCACCAAAGGAATCAACAAAAGGACGTGGGCCTAGACAGCAACGAGACCATCAGATGTACAACAGATGCAGCTTGGGAAAAAGAAACCCAACGGGCAGGCTTGGCTTGGACTTTCGAAGGACAAGGACTCCCAGATCGGCTCCAAGGCTCCGCGATCCAACACTCCGTCAGCTCACCACTGATTGCTGAAGCAGTAGCGATGCGATCAGCACTAAGGAAGGCCCTGGCTTTGGGTTTCCACAAGATCAAGGCCTTCACCGATAACCTAACGCTCGTCAGAGCAATCAACAGCAACCTCCAGAGAAAAGAAATCGTCGGCATCATCCACGATATACACATGATTTCCTCTGAATTTGCATCTATCTCTATCTCTCATATTCCTAGATCCGAAAACTTTCGTTCGGATTCTTTAGCTAAGGCGACCCTTCGATCGTCTCTTTGTTTCAACTCAGCTTTAGTGTTGTAATTGGGCCAGGCCCAGACTTCTAGTTTTCTAATGAAAGTATTAAGTGAACAAAAAAAAAAATAGTTACGATGTCTAGAATTCATAAACGAGCTCAATAGTTTGAATCAGAGTAATCAATGTGTACGGCTGCTTATTCTCATGTACACGATCCGTGACCCCATTCAAAAGAGCATCAAGAAGATATTTAAGAAGAATGTGGTTACTGTATGCATACAAGAAGCCTTCCTAGATCAATGTATCAGTAGTAATAAACAATTTGTGAAAAGGTTATCTTCATAATAATATTGATTAGTTTTTGATTCCTGAAAATTGTGGTAATGTTGTTTTTTGCATAATTAACCCAAGTCACTTATTTTTCTATATAAACCTTAAGTTAAGAATATTATTGTGGTAATTCGGTTCTCATAGTATTTAAGAAGAATGTGGTTGTTGTATGCATACAAGAAGCCTTCCTAGATCAATGTATCAGTAGTAATAAACAATTTTTGAAAAGGTTATCTTCATGATAATTTTGATTAGTTTTTGATTCCTGAAAATTGTGGTAATGTTGTTTTTTTTTTTTTGCATAATTAGCCCAAGTCATTTATTTTTCTATATAAACCTTAAGTCAAGAATATTATTGTGGTAGTTTGTTTCTCATATAAAGCCTTCTTTATATATATAGATTAGAGATGCATGTAAATATTTTCTCATTTGATGTTGTACAAATTTGATTTCAGCTAATTTTTATTTCCTTGGTTTTCAATTACACCAATCGTAAAAGAATCATATGAAAACTGGTCCGAACCAATGATGAATACAATCCCGTATATTTAGAAATTAATTTGAAAATATATTTGACAAGATATCAAAATAGATGTATTTAAAAATGTTACTTCATGAATTCCACAAAAATCTTTAAACAATTTCAATATAATAGAACTCATACCTGTTTATATTTTATTATTTATATAAAACAAAATAAATCAAGTAAATAGCAAAAAATTAACGATGCTAATTGATAGTAAATGTTGATGTGTCAATACGTAGATTCTATGTCACATTTTTGAAATCTTATGAGAGATTATATTCCAATTTTTTTGGTTGTAAATATTTTCCTAACCTATATAAACAAAATTTTAAAAACAAAAATCACTAAAAATAAAAATTTATTTACAACAATATTTGACTAATAAAAAATATACAGAAATGTGCAAAATAAATACATACTTTACGCTATATAAATAGATTTAAAATCTTTACAAACCATGTAAAAGTTTTAGTATTTCGGTAATGAAAATACAAATAGTACCATATTTTACCAATGGGCCCTCCAAATCTTTACAACAAAAAAAATCTTGGTAGCTAATCTCGAATCGAAGATAGAAACAATTATGAATTTTTTACCCCAAAATCTGAAATCCTATTTTTAAGAGTTAAGATCAAGCAAGAAATGATCAAGCAAGAAATGATCCAACGATGCTCATATTTGTTCCTAACAAACAATAGAGGTTATTTTACCAAAACCAAGTATCACCCAACAATAAACTTAAGAAATAAGACCGATGAACACCAAGAACAACATTCCCAACCCAGGAACAACATTCCCAACCCAGGAACACCATTTCCAACCCAAAAGGTTGGCTAATATTTTGATTGTCAGTTTCTCACCAAAGTTGAGATTTTTTTTTGAAAAATTATGCAAAGGCCTCTAACGGCTGGCGAGAACTTCAAAAAGATTCATATACATAAGTTGTTTTTTTTGTTAGCTATATACATTAGTTGTTAGATACAAATTATTCAACTGAAAATGACATAACAACTTAATCATGGTAATGTCATAGAAGCAAAAAGTCAAAACAAAAGTTACTTACAAACAAACTAACCAACAACTTAAATTAATAAAATAGTATATTTCATACACACCTACTGCAAATGTGAACCTAAAACACAAACCACAAAATTATATAAAAAACTAGGGTCGGCCCGCCCTACGGGCAGGATATACTTTACTTTTGATCTATGTTATTATTTTTATATGATTTTGTGGTTTTCTTTTTGGTTTACATTTGTATGAGATATAATATTTTATAAATTAAATTGTTGGTTAGTTAGTTTGTAAGTAATTTATTTTTTGAATTTTTGCTTCTATGGCATCACCATGATTGAGTTATTATGTCATTCTCAGTTAATAATTTGTAACTAACAACTAATATATATGATTCTTTTTGAGGTTCTCGCAAGCAGTAAGGTCTTTGCATAATTTTCCAAAAAAAAAAATTTCAACTTTGGTGAGAAACTGGCAATCAAAACATTAGCTATCCAGTTGGGTTGAAAATGGTGTTCCTAGGTTGGAAATGTCGTTCCTGGTGTTCATCTGTTTCATTTCTAAGTTTATTGTTGGGTGATACTCGGTTTTGGTAAAATAAACTCTATTGTTTGTTAGGAACAAATATGAGTATCTCTTGGACCATTTCTTACTTGGTTTTTAACTCTTAAGCATAGGATTTCAGATTTCCGAGGAAGAAATACATAATTGTTTCTATGTTCCATTCAAGATCAACTACCATGATATTTTTGTTGTCAAGATTTGTAGGACCCATTGGTAGAAATTAGTACTATTTGTATTTTCATTACCGAAATACTAAAAATTTTACATGGTTTGCAGAGATTTTAAATCTATTTTTAGCGTAAACTATGTATTTATTTTACACATTTCTGTATATATTTTATTAGTCAAATATTGTTGTAAAAAAATTTCATTTTTAGTCATTTTAGTTTTTAAAATTTAATTTATATAGCTTAGGAAAATATTTACAACCAAATAAATTGGAATATAATTTCTTATAAGATTTCAATAACATGACAAATAATCTCTACGTTTTGACACATCAACGCTTATCATCAATTAGCATTAAAATACTTGATTTATTTATTTTTTTATAAAATTTGATTTTCATGATAAAATATGAGAAAGTATGGGTTATTAGCGGTAAAATGCATTTATAAGATAATAGTATTTATTTAGAAATATATGGTTATAACAGAATGCTGCAGATGCGAGGTGTGGATAAACACAAACACGTGTGTATTTGATTGGCGATGTGTATTTATTCGACGGTTACAGATTGAATGACCGGGGAGCGCGAGAGGTTAATCTATTTATTTTTACGTATAATACATGTATTTTGTAGTATATTATGATCTGACCGGGAAATTAAAAGAACTTGCGTGTGAATACCAAATTATGATCTGATGTATAACTATGCGACTCGTATATTAGGGTCTAGGTGGCTAAGGATTGCAGACGCTGCAGCACATGAAGAATAATCAAAAGGGAATCTATCAGTCTTGTATATACTTGTTCAGTACGAAATAAACTATAACACCAAGTATGTGTAATAATATAAACTAGGATTTGCGCGGGATTAAGTTATTATTTTTATTATATTTTGGAGAATGAAACAATAGTTTGGCTTCATTTGGATTAGGCGTGTTCAATCCGGATATCGGGTTGGTTTCGGTTCGGTTCGTTTTTTTTTGGTATTTCGGTTAGTAAAATATAACTATTATTCTAAATCCATATTTACTTTGACTTTTGTCTTTCACATACTTTTGAAAGATTTCAACTGGACGACTAAATTGATCAGCTAATCTTGTTGCTTTAAATCATTAGTATTTATATATATATTATTTAGTTTGAATATTTATTAAATAAAAATTCATATGTGTTATATTTTATGATCATTTGTAACTTATTATAACAAAAAAATAATCTATTGATCACAAAATTTTCAGAGTGGAAATCTTCAAATTTCTAATAATATATAGATGTTTCGAAAAATTCAAAATATAACATATATGAAATGTTTTTATTATATATTTAATGTGATTTTTTAATATCTTTCAATAATATAAAATTAAAAAAAGAACTAAGATACCAAAATTGTTATCAAATATTTATTATTCATAATAATTAATTTCATATATACGTTAATCATATTAGGTAATTTCGTAGCTTCTAATGAAGGAAAGTTCAAAAACAAATTTGGTAGATTATTTATCAATTCGATAGTTAGTTTAATAAAAAATATAATGTAAGTTAAGATGGACCAACCTATTTTTCTAAGAATAGTATATTTTATATAGTCATTTATTAAATGAGAATTTATAATCATACAGTTCTATGATCATTCATATCGTTTTATAACAGAATATTTAAATCATCGATAACAAAATTTTCAATGTGAAATCTTTAATAAGTTTATAATTTATAAATGTTTTTAAAAATTCATTGAAAGTTTTAATATTAAAATATTTATGTAATCTTATGGTATATAGTTTAATCTATATATATATATATATATGTTTTATTATTAAATGATATCTTTTACTCATATGGTTTTAAAATCATGTGTATCTTCTTATAATATTAAATAAAAGTTAATATTAATACAATTTTATGATCATTTGTAACTTATTTTGACAAAAAAATAATCTATTGATCACAAATTTTTCAGAGTGTGGATCTTCAAATTTCTAATAATTTATAGACGTTTTGAAAAATTCAAAATATAACATATAAGAAAAATAATAAATGTTTTTATTATATATTTACTGTGATTTTTAATATCTTTTAATAATATAAAATTAAAAAAAGAACTAAGATACAAAAATTGTTATCAAATATTTATTATTCATAATAATTAATTTTCACATATACGTTAATCATATTAGGTAATTTCGTAGCTTTTATTTAAGGAAAGTGCAAAACATTTTTTGGTACGTTATTTATCAATTCGATAATTAGTTTAATAAAAAGTGTAATATAAGTTAAGATGGACCAACCTATTTTTCTAAGAATAGTATATTTTGTATAGTTATTTATTAAATAAGAATTTATAATCATACGGTTCTATGATCATTCATATCGTTTTATAACAAAATATTTAAATCATCGACAACAAAATTTTCAATCTGAAATCTTTAATAAGTTTATAATTTATAAATTTTCTTGAAAATTCATTGAAAGTTTTAATATTAAAATATTTATGTAATCTTATGGTATATAGTGTTTAATCTATATATATATATATTTATTTTATTATTAAATGATATTTTTTACTTATATGGTTTTAAAATCATGTGTATCTTCTTATAATAAAAATGTTAAACCATTGATCATTAATTTTTAATATAATAATTTTAATAGTTTTAGTCATTTATTATCGTTTTTAAAAATTCAAAATATAACATATACGAAAAAATCTAAATTTTACTTTTATAACTAATTTGATTGTTTAATTTATTTTAATAATATAAAATTAAACAAAAATGATGGAGGAGATATAAATTGTTATCAAATCTTTATTATTAAAATCATTAATTGTCATATATATATTAGTCATTTATGGTAATTCCGTAGGTTTTATTTAAGGAAAGAAAATTGCATATCATATCATTATATCATATAGTTTGACCAACTTATGTATCTAACAACATATAAAAATCGAATATGGACCTACTTATTTTTCAATTGAATGTAATTGACTACCTAATTGAGTGCCACATATGCATTGAGGCATCTTTTAATTAATACAAAATTGAGGTTACATCTTTTCAAATGTTCCTCAATTAATATATAGGGGATTAAGTTTGAACTATACTCAAAAAATTAATCAATAATATTATTAAGAGGTTGAAGCTAAGAGTTGAGGTCCTGATATATATATAACACCATAACGATTTGGTATAGAAAATATGATATAACTGTACTGGAATATTAATTCAATAATACTAAAAGATGTTATTTTTAAGTCAATATATATTAATTGGCATATATCCCTATTCACGTTTCAAAAGCAAATGGTAGATATGTTCAACAACAAAACAAAACAAATAGTAGTTATAAGGTCTTTTGTTTATAAACTTAAAATGGAACGCTAAATAATAGATAGAAACTCATATTATGAGGATTCAAAAAAGAAAGAAACTCATATCACGAAGATGGTCTGAAACATTAATTAGAGTGCCCATAAAACTGGGGAAAGAAAAAACAGAGAAAACCAAATAAGTGAAAGGTAATAACGATGCATAAGTATTATTATAATTCGGAGTCTGATCATAAAATTATTGTTACTCCATATCAAGCAACACGCGCCTTCTTGAACACATTGGAAGTTGAGTCGACAGTCTTCTTATGTGCATTACCACTGACCCCTCCAGATTGAACCTCAACAGGAAGTGGCTTGGCAGCTGGCTTGTCATCATCATCATCGCCATCATCCCACTGATACATTGAGTCTGTTATACGTACATGTCTATCTAAATTTCGAAACATCATAACACACAATATTACTTACATCGTCGGCGACGTCAAGTAATGGCACACGGTCAATCTCATCAACGATGTGTGTTATGGTGAACGTCTTATGGTGCTCTGTAAAGTTATACGCAGTGACTCTGACCTGGAAAGTGTAGGTTCCATGTCTGCAATGAACGGAGGCAAACCGGTGTCTTCAGGGTTCACTCCTTCTTCAACCAATTTGGCAGGAAAATTTTCAAAGTGAGCTACTAATTGGTAGGTGACAAACACACAAGTAGTCAGAAGTTTATCTTACCAGCATCTGACCAGCCTCACTTGCTCTGAGGTTATGGAGCTTCGTCATTACACCATCAAACCAAACAAATATTCCCTCAGCAGTATCATCAGCAATAGCCATCTCAACACAACAGCAAAGTGAAGGACAACTTATTGAGATGCAGTTGTATACGTATAGATATATACATAGTTTAATAGTGAATACGCTACTTACCGAAGAGCCTCAATGGCATGAGGATTAGCGCATCGAACACATGTAAAAGCAGAGACGGTGCGCTGCAATTTTCTACTGCATTTGGAGCAAGCAACATAACACCATCCCTTATCTGCATCAACGCGAGCAACTCTCCCCGCGCATAAGAAGTCAATTTCCTACATTTTGTATACTAAGCTTATACGGAGAATTACATCATCCAGAAATCTAGAAAGGACACTGCTAGATATTTTACCTGTGTTGGAGCAGTGACGATGAAATTGTTGAGCTCAGCGATCTTCAGAGGCTCAACCTTTGCATATCCTCTAAGCAGTGGTGCGGCAGATGGAAGACCGGTGTCCCTAGCGACCAACCTATACATGAATTCAATGGTCAAATAATTTAAAAATGCCAATGCACACGTACACATATAATAAACGGTGAACTTACTGGTAGAAGAGAACTTCCCCTGCATTCGTCTCCTTATCAAAATATACGTGCGTCCCTGACGTTGCGTTCAAGAACAAACGACCTACATAGCGCATCGAGGCTATAAGAACGTGATTGCGACAACATCATACTGTCATAAGAATTGAAACAACTCAATACCTCCAATCAGCTTTGGGTTTATGTTTGTAGCAACAATAACCTTTGGATCACCACATAATTCTCCAAGTTGTTTGTGGAAAGAAACAGCTTGCGAGTCAAATAAGCTTAACGTGACAGTTTCATCACTGCAAGTATATAGCAGATACGTTTGCATAAAAAAAATTTATACATATTGAAAGGACTACTCACACATATTTATGAGATATAAGCGTTACGATGATAAGATGAGATCAAAGAGAGGACTACTCATACATATTTATACAGAAAGCACCGCTTATCAGATCAAAAGGAAGCATTGATGACGACGTAGTGGGCGAGCGAATCAATGTGATTAATCACGAAGCCTTTACCCAGGCCGTTTGAAATGGTGAGAAGAATCGTAAACGGCATCGGCATCGGTCGCGGTCACAGGAGGAGGAGAGGTCGCCGTCGCAGCAAGAGGAGAGATGACCTTCTTCGTTTCTCGACTGCGATATATTAGGGTTAGGGTCACATCTCTTTCATCGAGCCAGAAATATGTCGAAGTCCAAAAGCCCAATACCCGCCAATGAACGAAACCCATTATACTGAGAATTAATGAAACGCATAGCTTAAGTTATTGGACACGTGGTGCCTTTTCCTTCATCGACTTTCCTAGCTGGCAGGTGACGTGGATAGGCTAAAAAGGAAGGAAACAATGTTTTATAATAATAGATAGATAGACTAGATACTAACCCGCGCTATGCGCGGAAATTATTTAAACGAATCTTTCTAATTGTTACTGAAATTAGAATATATAAATTATGTTTTTCTTTTTTTTTTTGCACAATAGATATTTTTTATATATTTGTGTATATAATATAGTTTGTGGATATATAATATACACGGGTATTTTTTTTCCTTCCATATAAGTATATATATAAATATTTATAAGCTAAGACGAAAATAACTTATATAATCGTATGGCCCATCAATGGCATTTTTTTATATATGAAATTGGCCCATTAGCTAGAGTTTTGAGGAAAAAAGAATACCGATATTTTTTCCCGGAAGGTCAATAAGATGTAACTACTTTACTTTCTTTTTACTTTCCTTTCACTTTTCTGTCGGTGGTGCTGAAACGTTTCTCCATAAACATCAAAGAAATCTTCTCAATCGAAAACAAATCAAATAGATTTTCCCCGATTCACGATCAAATCTTGGCCACCTTAAGGAGTTTTTTGTGGCTTCGCCGCAAGATTGGCGAAGAATCATACACTCGCAGAGCAAAGTTTATGGAACTTATTTAAATCAAGGTTAGTCTCTTTGATTTTTTTTAAAAAACCTTCATATAAAACGATTACAAAAGTTCACCTAATAATCAGTTCAAGCAAATTCTCATGATTCTCGATCTGAAATCTGTAGCTGTAGTTCGACTATCGTTAGCGTCTTCGAAGACACTCCTTTGATCGAGAATCTTGAATGATGAAGGCAAAGCTAATGATGAGATAAGTTCCATGTTTTTTTTTGGACACCGGTTTTCTCTGGTTCAATTTTCCAAAATTGTTTTAGGATTTAAAGGTTTTAAAAATCGACTTGTGATATATTTATCGACAGGTAACAATGTTTTGATCTTCTGAGACTAAAGAAGAGTAGTCAAGTAAAAGTTGAAGAAAGGGAGAGTAAGGAGAATTCACATATAATGAAGGTTAGTACTACCTCGAAATTCATTTAGTGAGTAACCATGTCATAAAACTGTTTAAGTATGATAGGGCTAACTCGTATAGGATAGTAGAAATACTGTTCTCTGAAATCGTAATTGACTGGTTAAAATTAGAAGAAGGGTTGATAGTTACTGTACTAATCATGGTTAGATGATATATTGCTATACGTTTGATCTGATTTTGACTGATTGTATTTGCTTTTGGATGAAAACATGATGATCAATGCAAATAAATATAGCAAAAACAAAGTTTTAAAACACCACTTTCAATATCCAAACAAATATAAAAACAAAAACGTAGCTCAAAAGCACTTTCATAACTCTTTGTTCTAAAGATTATTAAAAACCTCTTTGAAGACAACATTCATAGTTTTCTTCTGTGGTTTCCCCTCTTTATCCACAATTAAAATTTTTAAACCTTTCTTCGAAGTGACCCTTGAAATGGCAACGTAGAGCTGTCCGTGAGAAAATACTGGCCGAGGGAGAAATATTTCAACCTCAGATAGTGACTGTCCTTGACTTTTTTGTTGATGGTTATTGCAAAAGCCACTGCTAATGGCAGTGGTCTTCTACGCATCTTGAATGGAAGTCTTTTATCTGTTGGATTGATCAACAACTTCAGAAGCCACTGCTAATGAGTGGCCATTAGCAGTGGCTTCCATTCAAGATGCGTAGAAGTCCGTAATAGCATCATGCAAATCTTCTAGATCCTCAACCTAAATAGATAAATATAAAA
The DNA here is from genome assembly GCF_020379485.1 of Brassica napus. Classification (NCBI taxonomy): domain Eukaryota; kingdom Viridiplantae; phylum Streptophyta; class Magnoliopsida; order Brassicales; family Brassicaceae; genus Brassica; species Brassica napus. The sequence goes on from NC_063449.1 coordinate 13,324,344, forward strand.
CATTAGAGTCAACAAAACAGAATTCATTCAATATGTTCAAGCCTTATATACCTCTTCTAGAGAACCACCTAGGAGTACATCAGCACTTACTTCCACAATTGGTTCAGCAATTGTATCAAGTAGCATCACCTTAGTTTCACCGGTCATCCTTTATAAGGAGATGTAGCTTAAACCTAATTGAAAATAAATAACTAATTCATAGTACATCATCATTATCAATCAGCAATCAGCAATACAATTAAAATAAAGTTTTCGAAACATAGTGAGGTGCAACATTGATAACGCTCTGACGGCATGAATCACAATGAAACATATGTTTCACAGGCACCACATCCTTTTTAGTAATGTTGGTAACCTTTTTGAAGTTACACTTAATACAACCAAAGTAATACCAAGCCCAATCAGTGTCAATAGCACAAACAGTTGCCTTGACAATGCATTTCTCGATCTACATGTACATATGAAATCATTATTAGTAAACAGTACAATTTAAAAAAAATCAATGCTAATAATAGAAACATAACCTCAGTTGCCATTATGATATCCAATACTGATCTCTCTGGATAAAGAGACCATTTGTCAATCTGGCGTTTGTTTCCTTTTGGTTTCACAACCTCACGATTATCATTAGAGAGCGCAAGCTCATTAGTTGGCATCCTAAAAATATGTAAAACAAATCAGTAATAAATTTTCATTATATAGTATACTGACATTATAGGAAAAGAATATGTCTTACAGTCTTTGATAATCGTGCACATCATAACCGTGTGGATTAATCACCATAGTGGAAGCTTCAAATGCATTTGTTGTCTGGACTTGTCCTACAACAAATGAAAATATTATTTCAGCAAACTTATATCACATTAAAAAATATCATCTAAATAAGATTATTAGACATCTCACCCTTGTAAACATTGATTTTAGCAAATCTAAGTAAACATAGAAAATTGGCTGACTTACCAACTTTGTAAGCAGAGAACACTTGTTCAGCAAAACGCCTCCATAGACAACATGCTATATGTTGATCACTGAGAATATATATATATATATATATATATATAGAAGGTCAAAATTGGATAACATATGCTAGATTAAAATAATTGGATTAATATTTAAAACATTAACTTACCATGTATCTGTCAAAGTAAGCTCCAGTTTCTTCTTGTCTTTACCAAGAACTGGAACAACTTCAATGTCTCCAATATCAGTTGCTTGACCAATAACATCTACATCCATGTGTAACAGAAATTAAATATTAGGCTATTAAATTAAAAGATTGTAGAAAAATAAGATGGTCAATTATTATTTACCAATCAAAAATTTTGAATCAACGCTTCCGTTAATGATCGCTTGGAATGGTGTCAATGTCAAAAAATCATCATCATTTTTTAAAGACGAATTGACATTAGAATTTCCTGTGATGGACAGCTTGAATTTATGGCTAGTTGGTCGATACTTCCCGGTTGCTGGAGTAAACGAGAAATTCTCATGGAACCTCCATTCTCCAACTTGCAATCTCTTAACACGAGCGAGGAAGAGCCTCTTGCAGGTACAATGAATCTTAACACCCTACTGTTACAAATAATGATTGCTCAATTTAGAAGTTCATAGTATAACTGTCTAGAAAGTTCATAATAAAACTTCATAGAATAAAAAGGCTTAAAAAACACTTACTGTCTTATCTGCGAATATGAACTCTAGAGAGTCTCCACCGGAATAATTTGAGTGATGTGTCCATGAATGAAGAACCGTCACTTCAACCTTCCAAGTTGTTTTGAATGGCTTGACATTGCTCAACAAAGTGATGTTGTTCGATGTAGTCATAGCCATTTCAGTGTTTGCTTTTATTTTTTGGTGAGGCGCAGAATTCTGTGAAGGTTATGGAAGATTATTTATAGTGAATTGTGTGTAAATGCTAGGTATAATGAGAATATAAAGGCATATTCCGATTTCCATATATTATAGGTTTGTTACCAATATTTGATTTGCATTTATTTTAGGAACTGATATACGAAGTTAAGCGATAAGATCTGTAATGAATTTAGATGGGAAGTTGATTAAAATAGAAATCATATGCAACTACTAAAATCGTGTGAAAATATATTTTGTTAGAAAAAAAAATTAAATAAAGAAAATATTTAAACAAAGGTAAGTTGTTAGAGGGTTTTTTGCTTGGAAGAAAAGTTAGTATAGATTTGAGCAAATCTATAATTAATGTGTATGGAAGATATTTAATTTGCAGGACACGTAATTCTAAACTTGTTCACAAATTTGAATGTATACATTTATTGTAACCATACTCTAGAAACACATCACATACGAACCATTTACAAATATATATACTAAAAATATAGTAATCTACCATATATTATACGTTAGTTCTTCTATGATTAGACATGATTAGCAAAAGAAAAAAAACTCAAAAAAAATTAATGGTCAAACGAATATAATCTATATATGGTTGACAATTTTACGTTCATAATGCTAGTGAAAGTGAGTGTTCAAAACTTACAGGTGTAGTGTATGACTTCGAATCTGGATGTCTGGTTAGTATTTTGAAAAATTCAAATGTGAATTAATTTGAATTAATTCTTATGCAGTGATTGATATGAACTACAGAGAACACAGAAGAAAAAGTGTTGTGATTCAAGTAATGAAATGAAGTATAAACATGTTTGTCCAAGCAGAGTCTGTATGTAAGATATAATCTATAGATAAGAATTGTGTATCGTATTATTTTTATAATTATAGATAACCAGTCCAGGGTAAAATTACTCGACATTCAGAAGGTTGGTTTAGTTTTATAACGGATGCTGGTATGATTTTAATATAAAATCGGTTTATTCATTAAGAAGGGTATAACTAATATCACATGTAACTCTCTAGGAAAGGTCCGAAAAATTAAAACAACTTCTATCAGTAGATTTTTTTTTAGGACTCTGTTTTAATAAAGTAGATAATAACCTAGATCACAAATAAAGTATATCCCGCCCGTAGGGTGGACCAACCCTAATAAAATATAAAGTTATGTAAAATAGTATTGTTACATAATAATGTTTACAAAATATATTTTTTTTACAAAATACAAAAAAAATATGTAAAATAATATTGTTACATAATAATGTTATATAAATTAGAATATTTTAATATAAAAGAATAAAACCCAAGATCTAGTTCTCATAATTAAACTGAGATGGACTAAACGATTCGATTGACTTAAATAATCAGGTGCCAAATTTCTGCCGCTAACTATGTCCCTCGATGGTTGGATTAATCATATGACTCTTGACATGAACAGCTGTAGCTACATATATATAGGCCTGGGAATATGAGTTTTTACCCGCGGGACCCGGCCCGTTTGACCCGCCGCGGGGCGGGTGCGGGTCGAACAATTTAGAAAAATCGATTCGCGGGTGCGGGTGCGGGTTATGAGCATTTTATGCGGGGCGGGTGCGGGTTGGTGGATTTTGAAACGCGGGTACCCGCCAACCCGCAATTTTTTTTTTTTACATTTAAAAAAAAATATATATTTTTTTTTGTAAAAATGTATATTTTGTAAAGAAAATATGAGAATTTTAAAAAATAATAATCAAAATATTTTAAAATTTTTAAAATTTTAATTATAAATATATTATTTATATTATATTTTACAAAAATTAAATTAAATAAATATTTTTTAAAATAAAAATATAACCCGCGGGTCCCGCGGGTTATCCGCAAAATTAAGCGGGGCGGGTGCGGGTACAAATTTTTTTGTTTGCGGGTTGTGCGGGTCGAATTTTTTGACAAAAAAAAACTTTGTAACCCGCGGGTTGGCGGGTCAGCGGGGCGGGTTTGACCCGCAACCCAGCCCTACATATATAGCACCATGCAATACTATTTGGGAAGTTACTATGGCTGAAGAGAAGAGGTATGTGATATCAATTTAAATGAAGTGCTTCAACAGCATACACTCAGCAGAGCATCCGGGATTCTGATACAAAATACCAAGTACTTGCAAATCACTACTAAAGCATTACGTATTCTATTGAAAATTCTAGTCTAACCAAATAAGTAAACTGTTTGAAAATACTTAACTAAAGCAACACTGAAAGATGAATTTTAAGTAAAAGCTCAAACTGAAAAAGGGAAGGTATGAGTGGTGGTAGCTCTATTTCACATGTTTAGAACGCTTTGCTTTTTGTAATTCATCACTGTTACTGGTACTTTTGTTGCCCTCTTCAGCAATGTATACACCCACATCACTTGCAGAAGGCAGTGCCATTTTAGATTTGGCGGCAAGTGGGAGTTCGGGTGGAGTTGTTAAAGGTGGCAAAACTACCGCAGAGACAATCTTCATAAGAGTTATAGTCTGAGTCTTAATTACCTGAGAAGTTGTATTCTGACACTTTGACCCTGAACTTGTGTGTTTGACCAATGATATAAATTAAAGCTTGGGGGAGGGTATGCATCTCATGGCCAGCACCAAGATCTGGATTGGCGTAACATTAATGGAAAAATAAAGTGAGTTTACATGACTTGAGAGTTCTATAACTTGCTGTCATTTCCGAGGAATGCTTTCCAGTCAACTCATGGCTTGCATTACCAAGCAGCACGAAAACAGCCTGGTAATTTTTGTCGTAGATAGAGATCTTAGCAAGGTACTTGTGATCAAGAGGGAACTAAAGTCAAATTCTAGTCAAGACATGAATGGTTTTAATTAGAGGTTAGAGTTCATACTTTGCAACCCCGGATACGTTAATGTTACCAAACTTTGGGCACAACAACGAAAGAAGGTCCTCTGGTGGCCTTAGTTTTACAGTCGCTGCAGGCAATAAAATACCAAGAAGTCGCTGGCTCGCTGCACATCAAATTGTGGATACGCATTTGAAAGACCTTCCTGCTATGGGATAAATGCAATTGATCTACATAAAAAGGCCTCTGTTTCCGAGTGAGTTATCTAGAGCTGTAATTTGACCCTGGCAAATTTCTTTTTGATGTAAGCATAGATTTGTCCAGCTGTCAGTATCTCAGCCTAGCCTTAGTAACCTCCTCTGCATTCACCAGCTTTTCAATCTCTGGGTTAGAACCCAACCTGAGACAATATACAAATAGAAGATTGGTCAAAGTCACGAAAGAGAGGCTGAATTAGAATATTACTTGGAGTTGGCAATTATAAGCCTTTTGGTTCTACAAACACTAACCAGTTGAAGTAATCAATGGTGGGTTGGACATCGTAGTCCATAAAACACATGTGGGGATGACACTGAACTGACGGCAAGGTTCCCTGTTTTCTTAAACACGTCAGGAAAACTGATTGACCAAACGGCAACATAACGTTAAGTGGAAATCAACACATTTTTTGAAAAGTAATGAAAATCTAACAGTAGACATCGAGCTGAACTTGATGCCATATGAAGAGCACACTATTTAGCATAAGTTTGTTTATTCAAGTTAGAGTTCATGAGGCCAAACTAAAAATCCAAAATATGATGCTTCAAGTCTCACAGTAGCATCCGGTGACAAACCATTCCGGAAACATCCGGCGAACCCCTAGCTAGTGTTTACTAATCACAGATAAATGAACATAGTCAGGGCTAAATGTTAAGTGTTAGTTCCCAAGACATATGCATAGACTATCTTTTAGAGAATTCGATTTTATCATGCTTACATTTCTACATTGACTAAATATATTTACACATTTAGACATAATGTCACGATTAAAGCTAAATTGTTAGGTAGAAGGGAAGGAGAAATGATTACCTCCAAGGCGTTTTGGGTTCACTGTAGTGACTAAAAGGACAACAGAACTGTTGGCACTGGCGGTGTATTTCATGATAGGTAATGATGGGTTAATTTTCAATGTTTGTATGGGAGACTGAAAACAGACGGGTTCGTGATTTTAATAAGTAAAAGCAACATACTCTTATGTGAGATTGAAAACGGACGGGTTCGCAGATAAACGATAGTTGATGTAAATTAAAAGCCAAGAAGCAGTGTTATAAAAGAGATGTTGTGTAAGCTTAATATTACTCATGATCAGAGGTCTATATTTATATAAGTATTAGACCGTCTTATTTAGACCGTCATAAGAGAAAAGGAAATCATATTCCTAATAGGAATAGAAAATAGTACTTATCCTAAATACATATGGAAAATGATAAACATCAAGTATAGATAAATGTAAACTCTCATTCGCCTAAGTCATTAGCGAATGGGGCGGAAGGATAGCTGATGGGCCGGACGGTTTGGGCCTGATATGGGTCGATCACCACTTGGTTTATAACACTCCCCCTTGATCGACACATCCGGTTCAGGGCTTGTAACATGCTTAATGTTGCCTCATTAAAACTTTTCCAGGAAAACTCAGTGGGACAAAACCATGGATAAGGAAAAAGAGTACAACACATGAACTCCCCCTGACTTGTACCCCTGTGTATGTTCTTCAAGTTGGCGCATGGACAATTTGATAGTTTAGCTTCATGGGTGCCAAGTCTTGAACTAGTCCTTTAATTGGCACGTCCCAAACTGATTGATAAATTTCATGGACGTGTGGTTGGTGTAGACATGGTGAAGAAGTCGGCTGACATATAATATGACTGAACTTGTAGTCTTTTGAGCTTCTTGAACGTTGATGTAGGAATAGCTCTTGTCGAATTGTAACTTGAGTTATCTTGTAACTCTCATATCTTTTGGAACTTCATTAAGACATGGTCAAGACGTGCATCTTTGCAGCTGACCACTCTATGTCCTGGTCGGACGGATGGCACTCAACCAGTACTCGAATGGACCTCTAATCTGCGATCAAACTTTACTCGCAAGTCCTCTCATGTCCCACGGATCCTCTAGTCACATGGCTTTGCCATACCGTGGACACTTTAATATATATTGAGTCATCGACCCAAACACATACGAATCACTTGGCTTCTCACGGACATGCCTTCGTCCATTCGGACATACATCACCCGTATGTGCTAATGGCTTATCCATTATAGCCGATCTTTCTTCATTGGTCGATCCATGTTGAGTTATAGACCTTGTCTATACTCGTCCATACCCCATGAGTGTCTAAGGTCATATCATTAATAATCATTGATGCAATGAGTTTTATAATCTCATCAAACTATAGATCTGCAGTCAAATACACTCAAGGACCTTTATACATGGTTATCGATCTTTCTTGCCTTCATCAATGCCATATCCATTTGACCTCGACCAGACATACTTCTGGTCACTCTCTTGGACCATTATGGTTTCCTTTTATCCACTGATATAAACATAATGGCTTGTGCTTACATTGCAGTCTCATACTATAATCTTATTACTTGAAAAATATCGCAGTCCACACTTTCTTTGATGGCATCTCATGACCTACTTGCAGTGCTGATTTATTATAAACACAAGGGATTTCTTTTATTAGAATATATGGACTGATTTGGATTGTTCTTTATCGAACTCCTTCACTAAGTTTTACTTAGTCTTATCATATTCAATGCAGCTGCTTTTGCTTCAGCCCATGAACAGCTTAGGAACAATACTGTTCTTGGAGAACTTATTTTCTCATCTTTCTGGTACCTTTATTTTCTTTATTCAGTGATCAATATACTGCTTACTACATCATTATTTCTTTTATTTCCAGACTTCATCAATTTCGAGTTTGTGTAGTAGCATCCACCACATAGGAGCATATTTCCTTATAATCTGTTCATTTGGTCTCTATGAGTATCCTTATGTAACAAGCCATTCTTTGAATGTTGTAAGTAGTAATGTGAACGACCTCTTGACTACTTGGTCACGTTCCACATCTCACGATTTTCTTTCCCTCAAAAGACCCATTTATCCACTGGTCTATATCATCAGATGGCATTTCTATATATTTGGCCAATACGCCCATCTCTTCTTTAAGCTCTTTAAACCTCACGTTTTCTTTTAATCTGATCTTTATTCTTTTTGAGTACTCTTACGTGGGTTCATGATCCTCGATTTATATCTTTAAACTCAAGTGCTACTTTCTTTTATGAGCTCTCTTATATGTAAATACATCATTGGTGTTAACACTCTTATGTAGTTCCATAGTGTTCCAGACATGATCTAATAGATTTGAGATCTTATTATCCAAGACCTTTACTACCTTGCAGTTTGGCGTCCCAAACTACATGGTTTGGTACCTTAGATGTTTAGCTGGCCAGCCTTATCTCTCTATCTGGACTGGTTTCCTTTGAACTCGGATTTGTATCATTCTATGCACCTTTCATTTCTTTCCGAGGTTTCTTATCTTTTGGAACTTACTGGTCTATCTTGTATAGACACTGTAGCAACTTGATTGTGTCTCTTAGGACATCAAATTCGTGGTGCTGAGCTGGTATGACTTAATCATTCTTTTCTTTTCGGGTCAATGTGTCTGGCATTTAGTTCTGCTAGCTTTTGTATCATTTGATCACATTCTTTGGACGTCTTAAATCATATTTTCTAGTCCGAGGATCTTGCCAAGACAATGATGGTAAATACCGTTCTATTTCACTTATTATCTTTTACCAGCTTATTTCTTTCTCCCCCTGATGTTGGATAGTCGGATCCATCAGTCATGCGATCCGTGTACCTGGCCATAATTTGATCACCCATATTTGGCACAAGGTCTCTTAAAAAAAACGTGGGAGAAAGACATGTTCCTATCCAACATATATTCCCAATCTTTTTCTCATCCTCTTCTGAGGTTCCATCCTAGACGGCACATATGTATGTGGTGGTTTATTCAAAATCTCTTAGGATAATATATGTCTGGTTTATGACCTGTATTCATTCTGAGATGGGATTATCTATGCTCACTTATATGGCCTGATGCATATTAACCTTACACATGTAAATCCTTGTGTCCCCAAGCATTAGGTAGTGGCCTTGGTAGTATAAAGAATTCGGCCAAGTCTTACTATGGTCATAGACCATGTCACACGGATTTGTAGTATGTTCATGGATCACAGTTTGTCCTCACTCCCCCTCATGGACATACTATAATCACGTGGTACTTGGGACAATAGAGCCTAATGAGTTTCCCTTGTGTACATGTTACACAACGTGAGATTTTATGGGATAACTCTTTGTGCCTTTTGCAATATGTGCATCAATTTTTAAAGACCTGGATGGCTAATCCAGTCATGCCATAAAGTGTATAAAATTTCATGGGTATACAGGTTACCATGGCTTTTGCCTTTATCATACTGATCCTTGGCATAGTTAAGATCAGTAGAGTATGTATGTATAGTCTTGACCACTTTCTTATAAGGCCTTAGGCGATTTTCTTATAATCTGAAAGGAACATTTGTTTCCTTTGCTCATTGGTTCAATGTGGAAACCATTCATGCTCAAGTCTTTAGAACTCAATGGGTCTTTTATTGGGTGAATAAATTTGTGCCCCTTTAGGCAATGCCGTGGTCTATAATAGACTGGCTATCCTTTTATTAAGTTTTCATTGTCATTTATCAATCAAGAAATCATCAAGCAAATCAAACATGATAACTAAAAACAACTCTTATTATTGCTATAAAATTGTAAATGACAAGCAAATCAAAGCAAAACATAAAACATAAAATCAGAATATCGAAATCTCGTTTCTTTAGTCAATGTATAAGCTGGCCTCACAATCCATATATTTCCACATGACTTCCTTGGATTCTTCCTTATCATTTTTAGCCTCATTGGCTTCAGGAGGTCTCATCTCACTGTTTTGTTGCTCAATGTATCTTTTCTGAAGTTTTCCAAATCTGCTAATGGTATCTATAACTTTCTGCTCTCTTTGCTCAGTTGCCAATAAGCATGACAATAGGTCATTATAAGTGGTGAAACCCTTAGCCTTATGTGATAACAACAGATCCTTTGGATGGAATGTGGAATAGGTTTTATATTGTAAATCCTCATTTGTTACCACTTCACCATATAGTTCAAGACTATAGGCGATTTTCATCAGAGTAAAATTATATTTGTCCACGGATTCAAAATCCTGAAACCTGAGAATCTTCCATTCATTCATGGCTTTTCGCCATAATGCCATTGAGTATCTGGAATTTAGTTTTGTCCAAAGGTCACAAGGATTCTCAATATTTAAGTACTGATCTCTCAGATCCTCAGTGAGATGATAGCGCATAATTGTTATGGCTCTATGCTTTTCACTTTCAATTGCATTATTTCCATCAATGATACATTTCCCGAGTCCTCTAGACTTCAGGGCAACTGAAGTGTTCATTACCCATTCTAGATAATTATCTCCAGAGAGATTTAGGGCAGCATAATCCGAAGGCTCAAATTTTGACATCTGAAACATATTATTAATCAGTTCAAGATGCAACCGAGTCAATAAAATCAATGCATACGGTTTCACAAGTCTCTCGACCAAACAATTAACTACTCGACCATGGTGCGAGAAAAACAAGTATGCAAGGTCTATATGATGCTTTAGGCCACACGGCCTTATAAAATTGCGATGTAACAACCCTAGAGGTCGGATTTTATATCTGAATGCAATCAAAACATCAATCATAACAACAATCATATTCATACCGATTTTTAATCAATGTGAGACCAGGTCAATAATTCTTATGTTTTACTTTTCTTAAAACATTTAGTATGATCAAGCAATCAGAATAATAATGCAAGTATCATCAGATCATATTAGGGTTTCAAGGCCCATTTTTGGGGTTTGATTTTATCAATATCAAGCTTTACAAAAGAATTAAATCAGATCAATCAGTCAATTTTAGCAATTCTCTAGCAATCCTAACAGTAAAAGGAAATTTTCCAGCAAGTAGAAAAGGAAATTTCAGGAAAAATGAAATTTTCTACTTTTAGCAAAAAGGAAATTCACAATTCTGGACAGGTTATGGTTTTAATCAAAACTAGCAATTTTCCTAATCAGTTCATTCGATATTCAAACAATTAATCACAATATGGAAACTTGTTTATCAATCGATTTATGCAAAAAGGAAAATTAGGGTTTTCAGCAATTTAACAATTTTAAGATCAAATTCGATTCTAAACAGTTCTATTTACTCAAACAATCATCAAAGATAATTCAAGGTTTTAATCTAGCAACCTAAACCTCAGATACATCAAAATCAATCAATCAAAACAGTCGGATCAATTTAGGTTTTTGATATTTCAGATTTTCAAAACATCATAAAGGAAACGGGTCATATAATTTAGATTTAGGGTTTCAATGCCCTTACTGATCAATCAATGTTCTAGCAACCCTAACAGCCATTGATCTATCAACTTAACAGGAAAACAATCTAACCAAAACTTAGTTCCATATGTTAGGGTTTCTATTATCCTAGATTAGGGTTCTTCAAATTTTAATGGTTCAGATCTTTATCAATCAACCAAATTCAGTGTAGGTTCTTTTAAGTTTCGAGTTTTACCTTTAGAAACTTATGGAGTGTAGATTTGGACCACCAAAGAGAGAAGGAGGCCCTGATCGTTCTTCGAGTCGGGTCGCGGACAGGCTGCTTGCTTGGTCGGATCACGAACAGGGAAGAAGGAGAACGTCTGGTTTACTTGATCACGTCTAGAAAGAGTGTAGCAGAGCGTGACGGCGCGTCAGTGATCGGATCGACAAACGGTTTGCAGCGTCTGATTCGTCTCGGTGAGAGCTTCAATTTGATATATTGCTCGTCGTCTGGGTCCTCACGGTTTGGGAGAACGATCTCTTTGAAGTTCCGCCGGAATTAGGGTTTTGTGATATTCAGCTGAGTTTAAGGAATTTCGTGGGGGCTTAGAGTTAGAGGCTATCGTGCTGATAACGTGCTATAAAAGAGATGATGTGTAAGCTTATTATTACTCATGACCAGAGGTCTATATTTATACAAGTATTAGACCGTCTTATTTAGACCGTCATAAGAGAAAAGGAAATCATATTCCTAATAGGAATAGGAAATAGTACTTATCCTAAATACATATGGAAAAGGATAAACATCAAGTATAGATAAATGTAAACTCTCATTCACCTAAGTCATTAGCGAATGGGCCGGAGGGATAGCTGATGGGCCGGACGGTTTGGGCCTGATATGGGTCGATCACCACTTGGTTTATAACAAGCAGAAAATATGTTAACATTGGAGATGAATTAAATAAAAGTTTTTCTTTCAAAAAAAAAAAAAGAATTAAATAAAAGTTTAGAAATATTACCGTAGAGGTCACCCCTCCTAAGAGCATCTAAAATCACTTCAACCCTACTATATTTCTTCCATACATTTAGCTTGGAAGTCTTCATGGAGAGAGTTGGATATCTTCAATGACGGTGAGAACAGAAGTGTGTGAGAATATCTTTTCAATTTTGGATGGATTTAGGTTTAGACGATGCGATTTATATAAGAAAAGAATCAATGGGAGGTGGAACGAAGTGAGTACCATCATTGATTGACGAAGTAAGGATCGTAGTAACGGCAAGACATAGTTTAGAATTGGTTGAAACGAAGCGGAAGAGACGGAGTTTAGGATAGGTTTAGGCGTATTATGTTTAGTCAACAAGCGATAGTGACATGGCAAAACCAAACTCTCTAATTGGCTGATTTTTTAATCTGACGTAGACATGCTTTCTTTTGAGGATTAAACACTTTTAGTATCGTTAGATGTTACGGTATTTTAAAAAGACACATTTAAAATAAAATAAAAACAGTTTTGTTAGTAAACAACACCCACCCATAGGCCATAGGGCAACGGAACAAAACCTGTACGGATCATAAAAACTTTAACGGCAATTCAACACACGCCAATATAAACGTTTAGGCAACACATTGACGACAAAACCAACATAAAATTTTCATGAAACAAGTCCTAATATTTACATGATTACATCTCATGAACATCTTCATTTAACAACCTAAGATTAATAATCATCCACTCATATGAAAATTACAGTCTGCACGAAGAGCAGATACACCAGTAGTGCTAATATAAAGTTTGTTTGAAAGTTAAGATGATGGGGGACAAAAAAAGAGAGAACTCTTCTAAATTACGGGGCCACCAACTTAGTGGGCTAGCATAATCGTATTTTAAGGCCCAAATGGTCTCGGTAGGCCAAGTGATGGGAACGGCTGCTAGAGACGAGAGATTCATCAGATAGCTGGTGAGACGAAGAGAGAGAGTAGGGAGGGATCTGGAGTTATCTTGAAGAAATTTGCTTTGATAGTAAAGTAAATGGCGGATTCGTGTTTAAAAGGAGGCAAATTCAGTGCGCCAGGGTTTCGATTTCATCCGACAGATGAGGAGCTGGTGATGTATTATCTGAAGAGGAAGATTTGCAAGAGAAGGCTTAGAGTCAATGCAATCGGCGTGGTCGATGTTTACAAATTGGATCCTGAAGAATTGCCTGGTACGCTTTCGATTTTGATTCCATTTGACCTGTTTGTAGGATCGTCGTCTTCACCGTTTCGATCAATTGATTCAGGTCAATCGGTGCTAAAGACGGGAGATCGACAGTGGTTTTACTTTACTCCAAGGAACAGGAAGTATCCAAACGCAGCTAGGTCTGGTAGAGGCACAGCAACTGGGTATTGGAAGGCCACAGGGAAAGATCGAGTCATCGTCTACAACTCGAGATCGGTAGGACTCAAAAAGACACTTGTTTTCTACAGAGGTCGTGCTCCTAATGGTGAGCGTACTGATTGGGTGATGCACGAGTACACCATGGATGAACAAGAGCTCGGCAGATGTAAGAACGCCAAGGTATAGATTCTTACAGTGAGTTATAGCCCTAACGATAATTTTGGTGTCTTTCTTTTGTTAATTGATTGCTTTTTTTTTTTTTTTTTCAGGAGTATTATGCTCTTTATAAGCTGTTCAAGAAAAGTGGGGCTGGTCCCAAAAACGGTGAGGATTATGGTGCTCCCTTCCAGGAAGAAGAATGGGTCGATGATGATTATGAAGTTGCTGTTCCTGAGGAACCTGTGGTTCGTTTTGAAGATACTCCTCGGGTGGATAATGCTACACTTTTCAATCCTGTCAATGTTCAGTTAGATGATATCGACGAGATTCTCAATGGAATCCCATATGCGCCTGGGGTTCCTCAAACATGTTTTAATGGCCTTGCTTCTAGTTTTCCCCAGGTCAGTTTCTTCACTCTTTAAATGTGGGAGATGATCTTTTACCATATGTGCCCTTGTTTCACCTGTTCGTTTTGTTTTGCTTTTCTCACTGCATAGATAATAATTGTGTTTGCAGTTCGTTAACAATTCTTCTGGAGAGTTCTTGCCAAACGTCCAGCCATACAACATGCCCTCGACTTTTGAGTCTACTGAAGTCACGTCAGTTCCCAATGACTCTGGTGTGGGGCCTTTTGTGTTTGAGCAGGAAGATTACATTGAAATGGATGATCTTCTGACCTCTGAACTCGGAGCTTCTTCAACTGAGAAACCCGAACAGTTCCTGGACCCTGGTGAATTTAGAGAGTTTAATGAGTTTGACCAGTTGTTCCATGACGTTTCCATGTTTTTGGATATGGAACCTATTCTTCAGGGAACTTCTGCTGATCCTTCTTCTCTGAGTAATTTTGCTCACACATCAGACCAAGAAGACCAATCCCTTTATCAACAGTTCCAGGACCAGACCCCTGAGAACAAGCTGAACAACATCATGGATCCTAACCCAAATCTCAGTCAATTCACTGACAATCTCTGGTTTCAAGATGATTATCAAGCTGTTCTCTTTGATCAACCGCAATCTATTATCTCTGGAGCATTTGCTTCACCTTCATCAGGTACTTAAAAATCATACTCATCTCAAAGCATTCACCTATGGTGTCTTCTAAATTATGATTTTTCAACAAGCACATATGTTTTTTCTGCATTTCTCTTCGACTTGAACCAAGACAGTTATATGTATATATGATATTCTGCTGTTTGTTGCTTATCAAACCCTCTTGTTATGACCTTTAAACGCAATAGCCATAAGCCCTTCTGTTGATACTTGTGTACACTATTTGCCTAGGTGTGGATGTGATTCCCGGTTCCACAAATCTTACTACGAGTGTAACTGCTCAAGACCAGGAAGGCGAAAATGGTGGTGGTGGAACAAGCCCGTTCTCATCGGCCCTGTGGGCATTTATGGACTCGATACCTTCAACGCCAGCCTCTGCGTGCGAGGGTCCTATTAACCGGACATTTGTGCGTATGTCTAGCTTCAGCCGTATGAGGTTCAGTGGAAAGGCTAATGGAACGCCAGCGACCACTACCGTAGTAGCAAAGAAACGTAGCAGAAACAGAGGGTTTCTTGTCTTATCAATAGTGGGTGCCTTGTGTGCCATCTTTTGGGTGTTCATAGCCACGGTTCGAGCGTCGGGGAGACCCGTCTTCTCGTAAAAGGTGGTTTTCTTGAACAATATTCGTATTTTAGCCAAAAACATAAATACAGGCAAGTTAGAAGAAACCAACCATGATCCACATTAATGGTCATGGGATTATTGACATATTTTAATACATATATAGGGTCTTTGAATGTGTATAGAGATTGAAAGAATAAAGAATGTTAAATTCTTGATAAAAAAAGTTTCGTTTCTCGTCGATTTAATAATGCTTTTTGTCTGCATAAGTTTATGTTTTTTTCTATTATTAACAAAACCTCACAAGAAAGTGGTAAATAGCCGTCTGGTTTGGTTTTATAAAAAAGCATGATCTTGAAGAGGTGAGAGAACTCTTGTAATCTTCTCTGACTAAGCAGCTTCAATCTGAGCTCCAATGATCTCTGTTTCGATGATGATGATTGTTCCTGGAACCTTCAGTGAGCAAAGAGAGTAGGATACGTAAGAATCTGCAAGCTTGAGAAACGAGAGAGCAGATTCCGACAATGCAGCCAGCCGATGTTTCTTCTGTCCTACTCATGGCCGCTGCGTGTAAGATAAAGCGTAAAGCTTTTTTTTTTTATCTCCGTTCCTCTGTGTTATTTGATCGCTAAGGCGGTTGCGTCGCCGCCACTCTGGATAAATTTTCTAGTTGCCGACTACAATTATAAATATTTTTTTTTTGGCTGTAGACACTTATTTTCCTATGACATAAAAAAAGTACTTAACAAATCTGTGAATCTTATAACACATAATATTATCAGCTAGATTCTTATTAAAAATTACACCAAAATTCTGCAACAAAGTTAGTATCACAGTTTCAACCAATTAGATCCGCAATATTACCAGTAGTATTTGAATTTGATAAGATAAATAATTCACTAAGTAGGGAAATGGTGAAGATTGTACTATAAGAAAAGAAAATATATATATATATATACACCAGCTTTCGTGTATTTTAAGTATCTAATGTATTTAAGTATCTCAGGTATCTACCATGTATTTTTCAAAATCACAAATTAGTTTTATAGCTACTAGATCGTGGTCCGCGCTACGAGGGGATTATGGTTTATAAAATTTTAGAATTTATGATATTGTTTAAATAACAAATTTATAGAATCAGTCTCACTTAATACAAATTGTATATGTTGTAATTGTTATATGTTGTTGAGAGTTGTATTTCACATAGGATACTAAGTTGGTTGAGTGCATATTGAGAGTTTATTATGTTCCTCTTGTCAAATTTATGTATAATGTCAACGGTGTTTTTAAAGTAGAAGTGTGTTCTTGGTGTTGAGGCGAACAATGTACATATAATTGTGAAACAAATAATTACATTGTATTTAATTTAATAAGTTTATTTGCTATATTTTTTTTCAACATATTTTAATATAAATTTAGAACCAACGTATTACATAGCTTTGATTGTTACATCTAGAATTCTTGGCTAATTCATCCACCAAAGTCAGCCTATTTGTAGGGACATAACAAAAGGAGAAATCATAAGATTTGGAGCTTTCCATTATATCTTGTAACATGGAGACTCTGTGGTACGGACCTTTGGGATGGTTGTTTGACCGGTATATTGTTGCAACACATATGATTGGTTTGCAATCACTGATGAAAGCAACTTTCTTAAAATTTAGCATCCTCATTTGCTTGACTGCCATTCGCAATGCCTCTGCTTTTGGTTTTAGTGATGTGTTTGTAGCTCTAATTGAGGATGATCTTTCACAATGTGATCTCTTTTCTGCTGGAAGACTATTGTTACGCATTTTCCATACTCTTCATATTATGAAGAAATTTAGATAATCTCATTTATCCTTCTTCAGACTCAACAACATATGGTTTTACGTTCTATATCATATTATCATTATATAATTATAAGCTGACGCTTGTTACGACTATAGTTTGACAAAATATTCAATTTTTATTTCTCCCCGTCATCAAAGTCACCAAAATCTTCATATTATTCACAAATATTTTGGTCGAAAAAAAAATTAAAAACTTACAAATTTTTGAATTTTTTTGTGCCAAAAAAAATCAAATGTATAGAATATATAAATTTTTATTGTTGACTCAAGTATACAATTATCAATTACTTTCCTCACTCAGCCTTTTTGCTTATAATACCCTTTCTTTAGTCTCTACCAGACCAGAGCTTGACACATCACCTTCACAATTATCTGTTGGAACAGCCAGTAAGTTTGCGATTCATCATTTAATTCATTTCCTTCTTCCTCTCTTGCTTCTTCCTCAGCTTAGCCAAAGCTACAGGTTTGCAGGTTCTGTAAGAATCATACCCAAACATGTGAGAAACATATTTATTCAAACAATTTTGTAGATTTTTTGTAGCACAATTGCTTTAGAATTTTTTTGTGTGTGTGAGGTAGAATGACAATGCCATAGTTAGGCATTTTAAAATTGTAACTATCAGTAGATGCAGTGGAATAATCTGGCCATATAATTAATCTATGAGAATAACAGCAGTTACAAAATGATGATTGTCTTGCATTCCCTGTAACCGAATCTTTTAAAAAAAACAGATGTGCCCCAAACTAACCAAATCTTTTTAACGAATATTTAACACATGCAAACTCAACTCATGCATGACACATGAAACTGTTAGTGTTGTTGCTGATTTCATAGAAATTACATGAAGTTTACTATTAGAAATTTAACAGAAATAGAAAAGTTTTGGTGTCTAAAGTGACTGAGATAGACCATAGACTTATTAAATGAACATCAACTGGAAAAAGGCACTTAATGAAAAGAAATCTTGAATGTCTTATTAAAAAACCTCAAGAAGGAACTTAGCAACACATGTGACAGGTATACAAATAGCTCTAGAGATAAGATGCTAACAATTATTTCATATGCGGGTAGTACAGTTAAAAGCTCACCCGAAGGTTTCTCTGGTCTCTCACCAGATGGCGCTGGAGGATACAAAGCTGGTTAACGTGTAAGACTCGACTGTTAGAACACATATACTATCGTGAGGATTTGATAATATGCTCTAGAGGTTTTAAATTATGTAAACTCAAAAAAAGAGATGTTACTTACTCTTGGTTTTGAGCTAGAGTGGAGCTAGAGCCAAACTGTGGATACTTCAAGATTGTCCAGTCAAATACATGTCAAACTGATAACCTGCAAATATATAACTTTAGACAAAATTTGATTAGATTTTATAAAAAACAATCTTCAAGCATAAGCTACTGGAATGTAAGAATATGGAGTTTCTGTGAGGCATTTTATCAAACACGTAGCATGCTATGAATATACATATTCCATAAAAAAAAAAAAAAAAGACAGCTTACAAAGGTAACATGTTTTGCTCGGATTTGATTACTCTTCCTCAGCCACTCTGAACTGCTAGTGCTTTTATATTAAGCTTAATCCTGAAAAGCACATTTTTAATCAACTAAACAAACAGATTCATGAAAATATTTGTAATTCAAGTGAATGATCTCGTGAATAATGTTTTTCTAAGTTCAAACTAAACAAATTGATACTGAAGAAGGAAACCCACTTGACTCCAACAATGTTTTGCAGGCTATTGAATGATCTCGTGAATGCGTTTTCGGACATACGACTCAACTTAATCGCTGCATGTATTTTGAAAATAATCTATAACATTGAATAGACACGAGTGTAAGTAAAAGTAAGATACTTTAGATATACACACAACTGAAGCTAATTCAATTGTGAATTTTTGATAGGCTGCAATTTTCAGATAGATCACATCTTTACAGATCTCACCCTGTCAAATCCAATGATAAAATAGATGAAACAGAGTATATATAAAATCAAATACAGGCGATGTCTTACAACGCCGATGATGGATGATTGAACTGAGCGCCAGAAAGGCGGCGAATTTCCTCAGCTTTTCTGACCAGAAGCTTGTTGTTAGAGAGATCATGCTTTCTAACTATGACGGATTTTATAGAATTGGTGAGGGGAAGCCAAATAGTTGACGGTTTTATGCTTTGGGGAAGAAATTAATGGTAGCAGTTTGATGAGAGTAAACAGTTATTAGGGTTTAGAAATACGTGTATTAGTGTTGCTCCTATATTGGTGGAATTATTTAACGTGTAATGCTAATGGGATAGTAGTGTAGTTACTTGGTCTTTCATGTATATATAGCTATCGATGTATTTGAATGAGGATATGAAAAGAGAAAATTGACGTAACTTGTTTCTTAAGTCTTTGGGTAGTCTTTGGGTTCCATCAGCAGTAAGTGTTAAACGGGGATATTGGCTGTGATAAACGACTCCATATCGTAACCGGTGATTTCTGAGAGGAGGAAGGTTGAAGGTCTATAAGCGGATGAGGTTAGAGTCAAGAGACTATAGAGCTTTATTGAATGAATATTTTTGCTGTTAAGCCAGAGTTGGAAAGACAAACATAAACCTTTGCAAACGGGCTGTTATCTTGACGGGTTTCAATGGTTCGGGGCCGTCAGTTAAACATCCGCGATAACCTGGCAGCTTGATTGGTGGGGAATATTTTGTCCTATATGGCACTTCTAAAAAGCCTCAAATTAGTTGTTTTTATTTATAGTTGATATCTAAGAGCGATAGTATACACTCAGATTTATTGTTATACACTGAACTGCATGCACTGAAGTAATAATTTCATTCCTAAACCAATCACTCTAAATATTTTTTCTTTTTTACAGATTTAACATCTAAATATATCTATTTTTTCTTTCTTTGAGTTATTTTTTCCAATTGTTTTAGAATCAATATTTTTCTTTTTTACATATATTATTGTTGGGGTCAAAATCGGTCATGGCAAAATCAACTGCTCAAACCCTCAGAGAACTCATGCCTTAAGAAAATAAGATCTGAAAATGTCGGTGAAATTATACGGCATAAGCAAAACTAATTTGCATAAGGATACAAGAACAAAATTCGTATATTTCTACCCAAACATGATCGGAAAAACGTTCTCGGAGAAGGTTTTTACGATAAATGAGTTCTATGAAACAGTCTTCCATCAAACAAAATCCAGAAAGTTTCCGCGGAAAAACATCATAGCATAATCTATGAGATAATCTTCCGCAAATCAACTTTCGAAAAACGTTTACAAAAAAAATTCGTAAACCAAACGAAATGGTTCCAAAAGTATACGAAGCTCTTGGCGATTTATGGAATCAACGTCTAAGATTGCTACTCTTAAGAAACTTTCTCGAAATAAGAAAAGTTCTAAATAGAAATCTCCAAAATATCAAAACGACCTCGCCCTCGTCCAACTCGCCATATGGCGAGTAGGGTCGACCACGTCCAACTCGCCATCGGCCTAGTAGGATCAAGATCGACAAACCTCGTCCAAATCACCATAAAGCGAGTAGGACGGACCACGTCCAACTCGCCATAAGGCGACCAGCTCTCCCCCTTCGAGCCTCGACTAACATGTCTCTTGTTTCGTCTCGATTGGAATTACCGTTTAAACTTTACGATAAATTTAACAAAGACTTGTTTTCTCGTATGAATTTAAATCAATCGTGTAAAACGATAACGGTTAACTTAACACCATAATTATCTTGACTACACAATTGGTTCGCAAAACCGACATCGTACCAAATATGATTTCTCAAAGAAATCGTAAGAACACATGAGTCGATAGCACGGCTTGGAAAGGTTCTATAACACGGCAAAAGCCCACTTACGATTTTGGACGAGAATGAGCCCAAAACTACTATGATGGTCTATCTAATATTCACAAGAGAAGATAAATGTCAAGTTTCGAAGGATAATTACGAAGATTGGAAAAAAGGAGATATTTCCGCGAATAGATAAACTTGGGCCCAAGGGCAGAAAAGGAAAGGATGCCCAACCTTGAAGGAATATAAGGAGAGCCGAAGCAAGGAGCACAAAAATGACTCTTTTTATACTTTTAGAACTCTCTGCACTTAAGAATTTTAAGCATTATACTCGACATGCTCAGTTCCTATGCCTCGCTCAATTACTAGATGAACTCACACATGCAGTTCGATCTCTTGTTCCACTCTTTTAATTGAAATATGTTCAACTTGATCATCGAAACGTGTACGTAGGTAGCCTTTCATAAGGTTCAGTCCGAAAATCAACAAAATCTTTTTTGTATCATTTTTGTTTGTTGTTATTGAGCTGCGACTCAACTAGGTTTAAGGTTTTTGGTAGCTAAAACTAGGGGACTCGATGACAGCTCTTGCGTCCGAAGATTTTATAATCTTTTGTAATAATCGCAACGCTCTTACGCAGATTCAAAATAAAGATCTACTCTCTCCATAAATTTGTTTTGTTGTTTTTTCATGTTTTCCACATTTATTTGGTCACTTGACGTTGGCTCTCGCAGAGAATCCAGGACCTCAGAAAAAGTTAGGGCTTCTTGACTTTCCTCCAATCACGGAAATCGACAGTGTAAATTTCAGTTCCCACAATCATGTTGATACACTACAAATCTCATCTTAATAAGAAATTTTCATTTTATTACGTGATATATTCTTTACAATATATTTTTGAATTTGATTTGATGAGTTTGGAGAAATATATATAATATTGTGATTTTGATCAAATTTTGTGGTAAAGTTTTTTTTTTGTCATCAACTTAAATTGACTCAATTAAAACTATGTCAGCTAAACTGATAACTTTGTGTCTATGTGAACAACGTACGACAATTATTTACTAACACTGCATATTAGATTGTCTGCACTTACGTTATTCACTCTTGATACATGAATAATCTCTAAGTGACTGAAGCTTCTCCTGAGGATGCGAATATCTTCCAAGTATGATGCAAATGCATGTCAATCTTACGGTTTTAAAATCATCTTTACCAATTAAAAATAATCTGTTGCAAAAGTTACATGAAATTGTTTTAAATTCTTTATGTTTTCCATAGCCCAAATGAAGGCTTCGATCTCTGCATGTAAGGATGAAATATTGGGCCTCGTATTTCTTCCCCCCATGGGTCATTCAAAACCTTCCATAGTTCTATACCATCATTGACCCGAGTAAATTTCCTCGTCCTTCCATGCATGAGTCATCAATAAAACTCTAGTGGTCCAATCGTTGAGGTAAGTCTTCATCCTCCAATTTGGATAACTGAACAACCAGACTTATTACTTGTGCATGTGCCCCAAACCAAATTGTTGTTTCTGTTACTGCCAATTGAAGAGTTTCTATGGGATCTGTATTTATGTTGTTGAAGACCATATTATTACGTCCCTTCCAAATATACCATAAGATCCAAACAAAATGATGATTCTCTCCTTGCAGTGTTATTCTACAAAATAAGTAATCCATGTTTACAAAAATTGAATGCGAAGGGAATTTATCCGGGTTTGTAGGAACTGTTGAAAGTGCCCATGTTTGAATTACAGGTGGGCACTCGAAGAACACATGATTAATGGTTTCTTCCTCTGTGTCACATCTGGCACACTACATGCTGCATTGTATACCTCTTGCATATAGATTTTTCTTCACCGATAAACAACATGCAACAATTTTCTGTAAAAAGTGTTTAATCCTAGGGGAGACACCGAATTTTCAAAAAAAAAACACTTCAGAGATGTAATAGTCTGTCCAAACATTGGTGGTGCTCTAACTATATCAGGATACTTTCTTTCCACTTGGTAACCAGATTTAACCGTATATCTTCAACTTTTTTTTTGTAAAATGCCATCCTTCTTGATTTGTCAACTGATTTCGACTCAATGGTAAACATTCGATAATCCTCGCATCTTCTGAATCTACTAGCGCTTGTAATTTTTTTTTCATTCTCTATCACCTTTAAAGTTTTGCTTTTCGGTGCTCATTAAGTCTGAATCTAATTGATTAAGCTTATATTTATAATTTTTATAGAGAATGGTTTTTCTTTTGTCCTAGATTCTGATCAGTGAAGAATTTTGATAATGGATCTAAAAGTAATTGTAAGTTTTAATATGAAGAAGCCGTCTCGTATTAGCTTTTGCCATAATCCATTGATAGTGAAAAGACATCTGTCAATAACTCAAGAACTTTTTTGGCGTTATTCAAAAAAAGGCAGAAGATTGTTCGAAAGACACTTGTTTTCCTTCACAGCGACAATGTAACTATGGACTATGTCTCAAAGTTCTTGACACTTCTCGAGAAGACGAAATCAAACTTTTGAGTTTCCTTATAACCTCATCCGTTTTGCCTGAAATTTCATTTGACTGGCTAATGTGTTAATTAACCATATATTGAAAGGTTTATTCATACACAAATTTTTTAATTTGATTAATTAAAGTGATGCCAATATTTGTACAATGTATATCTTCATTGTATGTATATATGGTTGTGTTTATATATTTATATTAGTCAGATACGTTAAACTATAATAACTGTGTACTAAACATGTTACTCGGAGTGAAGTTTTTGGGTTAGGCCATGTGAGTTATCATCATAACTAGTGAATATAATTAGTTTATAGATACAAAATTATATGTCTGGCTAATGTTTCACTAAACTGTATTATGGAATGTCAATCTATCCAATATTATGCTGAATATGACACGTGAATTTAAACATGTGTCAGTAGCATGTATTCCTTCATTGTTGTTTAATTATTATTTGTATTAACCGACTAAAATTCACTATACGAGTGTAACACAATTATTATCATCTATATTAATATTTTTACTACAGTGTTTAATGAATAGATTCCAGTGAAATATCCATGTAATAATGTAAAATTGCGGTTAATCATTTAAGCGCAATATTTTTTTCATTCTCATCAACTTATCTGATTTTTTTAAACGTACCCTCAGTAAGACATTACAAACGACGATAAAATTTGCACAGATTTTTATAACATAGATGTCTTGATAGTCTCCCTTCCACAGCAAATGCTAACAAGAAATTAAATGTAAATAATTTGGTAAGACTATTATATTATAGTTAACACATTTATCTTTTGGTTTTTCTGGTTAATATGTCTAATTATTATCATTTATGAACATTTCTATATGTAATAAACATTCCCTACATATGCGACGAACGATGACAATGTTGTTTTCTTGTTTTAAAGTTTTGAATTGATGTTATGTATATGACTTTGCCTAAATGGATATTATGGATTGTGTGTTTTATCTCTTATTTTTTTCTCAAGTAGATCACTTTCAATAATTAAAATAATAGATGCCACAATGATAATTCGCTTTGTTATTTGTTATCTCAAATTAACCAATATTGACATTATCAAAATATAATTGTCAAATACTATATTATGTATGCTTCTTTGTCTCTACATCATTTGCCGTTTTTATATGTAGAGTGACTCTTGTGCATTTCAAGTACTCTAAAATGTCTATGTTTATATTTAGTATTTATATGTCAAAAAAATATCACAAAACTAATTTTTCATTCTTTTCATCTGACTAGATAACGGAATATTTATTTGTTGGCAGACATGATCTTCGTCCATAATACATTTAAAATGGATCTAAAAGAATTGGTATGATAAACTATATAATCAGCTAACAACTATTTATTACAGATTATTATTAAAAAGTTGGATATTGTTGAAGTTAACCAGACGTATCAAATACAATAAACAAATACTAGATTTTAATCGGCGCTTTGAAAGCGCGGGATTGCTTTTAATTTATAAATTGTTAAGTGGGTTAAATTTTTGGGTTTAGATGATTTTTACAGCTATCAGTATTTAAGTTTTCAGTTTTCTATATGTGAATAAAAGATAAAATCTTATTTTAAAATGTATAATATATTCATCGTTTAAGCTTAGAATAATAATTTTCAAAAAAAAATTCAAAATGTATTTATAGTTATATTATTTTACACAAATACATATGTTCATATAAATATAATTATATAAAAACCAAAAGAGGATAGTCCATTTATTTAACCCGTCATTTTAGTTCATTTATGAAAATTTGTTTTAATATTTTATGATATGAATTACTTATTTGTTTGTTCATCTCATCTCATACTTGGTAATTATTTAGTATATTTGATAAATAACCCGTAAAACTGTGATCTTAAAAAAATATGTATCTTAATTCACCATACAAATATTATAAATATTAACTAATTTTGTCTTTATTAGTTAAATATATATTGATCACAATCATCAAGCATCTTGTGGAGAGGAGAATTTAATTTTGTGTGTGTTATTAGTTTAATATTAATGTTTTAGAAAATTTGACAATGTTTTAGTATTTGTACAAAATCGTAATCAAATCTAGTATAATTGAGGATAATAAAAATCTGATTTATTTTTAGGATAGCCAATATCTTGATAATTTACAGGGTTTACCAAACGATTTTTTATGAGTAGTACCAATTCATTAAAACATGTATTACAAAAAACTCTGTATGAGTAATTATTATTATAAGAAACTCAATTAGTATTGTAACTATAAGATATATTTCAAGGTATAAATAAATAATCAAATGTTAGATAGATACTTATATAAAAGTTCCATACACATGTAAAAAATAAGGTAGATTCGAAGATATAAAGAAACATTACATACAAACTTATAAAACGATTAGATTGCGTAAAGGTAGAAAATTATGGTCTGAACTCTATAGTACTTGTTAAGGAAATTTTCATGGTCTAGAAAAAATGGTAGAGGTGGAGTATTTGAAATATATATTTGTGTAATTGATTTATTAAGTCAAGTAAGAAAAAAAAAGTTAAGTAAGGTATTTTCAATGTAGGTAACAATATATTGATCCTAATAATATTTTGTCAATGTAAGTGTATTAAGTCACATTTATTGATGGATTTTAAATGTTTATTTTGAATTTTATAATGTTCTCCAACAGCATAGGATGTAATATTAATGTTAAACTAAGAAGATGTCAAAAAGGCCTTCTTTGTTATAATTATATTACTTTGTTTCTATTTATAATACATATATAGGATTTCATTGTTATGAATTATAATTATTATACTACAAAATAATTAAAGTAATGAATAAAAATATACTACAGAAATAGGGATAGACGAAAGATGGTAATACCTTTCGTACTTTGAAAATGAAGGAGATATATTTTTTATATAGAAGAAGAATTCAACAAGTTATACTGTGAAAATTAAATGATATGGGCTTCATTTTAAAACTCACACGTAAAAGCTTGACTTTTATAATACCCTCCCTTGGAGATCAGTATCATTAGTGTCTTCTATATTTCATCTTTTGTTGACTCATTAAAAACCTTTTTTGGAAAACTCAGTTGGAAAAATCATAATAAGGTAAAAAGAGTACAACTTAGAAGCTCTCCTTCGAGTAGGCGATTGTTACAGGTTTTGTTGATGACGCATTCCAATGTTGTATATATGTTTTCTAAATGTCGTAGTAGATAGTGATTTCATAAAGAGGTTTGCAGCATTGTCTCATGATCGAACATACCTCAATTCAATTTATTTATTTTTCTCAAGTTCTTGGGTATATGAGACGTAATTCAGTGGAATATATTTGGTTCTACCATTTTTGATATATCCTTCCTTCATATGCACAATGCACGCTTCATTATCTTCGTATAAGATGGGTGGTTATGGGCTGACGGATATCCCACTACTTGATTGGATGTGTTTACTTATTGGTATAATCCAACCACATTCTCTACTTGCTTCGTGGAGAGAAATTTTTCAGCATGGTTTGAAGAAGTGGCTATAAGTGTTTGCTTCTGAGAACACCAAGATATAGTCATTCCTCCAACTGTGAAAATGTATCATGTTTGTGATCAAGCATTATGGGGGGTCAGATAAATATTCTGCATCTGCAAAGCCAACCATTTCTCCGTTTGAGTTGTTAGAATAAAATAATCTTAAATCAATCGTTCCTTGAAGATATCGAAAGACATGTTTAATCTCATTCCAATGTATTTGTGTAGAGATGCATTGCACCTTGCCAAAAGATCAACGACAAATAATATATAATGTCGGGTACAGTTTGCAAGATACATATGTGCTCCTATTGCACTTAAATATAGCACTTCAGGACCAAGTATATCTTTATTTTCTTCATGTAGTCGAGAGAGATCATTTTCAATATTAAGTGATCGGACGACCATATAAGTGCTAAGTGGAGTTGCTTTGTCCGTGCTGAATAGTTTCAACACACTCTTTGTATATGTAGGCTGATGTACAAATATCCCCTTTTCAGAATGCTCAATTTGTAAGCCAAGACAATACTTTGTATGCCCGAGATCTTTCATCTCAAATTCTCCTTTTTAAATAATCAGATGCCCTTTTCATTTCTCTTTGTATCCCGATAATGTTTACATCATCGACATATACAACAACAATTACAAATCCGGATATAGGATTGTTCACATTTCCTTCTTTAATAAATGTTTACTGGGTCGATTATACCACATGCATCCAAATTGTTTTAAGCCGCATAATGATCTTTGCAATTTTATTGCACATAACTCTTTAGGTTTAGAAACTTAATTTTTCTGGCATTTTAAATTCTTCGAGGATTATCATATAAATATCAGTGTCTAATGATCTATATAAATATGATGTAATTACATCCATTAGACGCATCTCTAGATTTTGATTGCCCGCTTGACTCATCAAAAATCTAAACATGATCGCATACATATTCATAATTGATCTCATGTCTTTGAGAAAATTCTTGTATTGTATAGTTGATGGTTTCAGTAAATGACCAAATGAGTTCTCGATGATTCTGCTTCACTGTGGTGCCTGGATGACTTAGGCGATCATGCCATAGAGTAAAACCGTTAGGATTTCCTTTAATCACCAAATGTGATTCAATGACATTTATATATATGTGTGTGATGTAGACCAGAAGGGAGTTTTGGTAGTTTTTCCAACACTTTGCGTTTTCTCGATTTCTCAAGAGTAATATCATATACTTCTTTCCATCCTCAGTTGGAGACTGAGTACCAAATCTTTGAAGATATATGTCTTTAAACCCCAACAAATTCCTTTTGGAATTTTGAAAAAATAGTGCATTATTTATCGAAAATTTTCTCTCATTAGGTAATGTGAAATGGGCTTTACCAATATCCCTTCAATCAAGTCTGCAAGACCCAGTATAGTGTTAACAGTGACATTTATCGGTTTTAGTCAGTGTTTCAGAATAATGTGTGTTGTTCCACTATTTAGTATACAAATATCTCTAGCATTGATCTTGTTTGATGTTTCATTTATAATATTCATTTGTGAGGCAAACAAAAAGAATTAACAGAAATAAGACAATATTATTAATAAAAATATTATACATCATTAGCAAAGAACAAACACATTATACATAAACAGGTGGAAAGCACACAATAACTATACATCAATATTTCACAAACAACAATTATTTATGGTATAATTGTAGAATTTCAAGAGTCACATGATGGGTGCTTTAAGCTTCTGTAATAACTTATGTTATATTATATAGTATGTCCATTATAGACCATTCATTTATCAAATTGAAGATATTATAGATTCTTTCCTTAAATAAAATCTACGAAATTACCTAATGTGATTAAGATATATATGGCAATTAATGATTTTAAATAATAAAGATTTGCTAACAATTTGTATACTTTCTATCATTTTTGTTTAATTATTTATTATTAAAATAAGTTACATAATTACATTAATCATGTATATGATAAAAATTTAGATTTTTTTTGTATATGTTGTATTTTAAAATTTTCAAAACGAGTATAAATTACTAAAACTGTTAAGAGTCTCATATAAAATTTTGTGATCAAGGTTTAAATTTTTTTCTATAATAAGATACAATGATTACAAAATCATATGAATAAATAATTTTATTTGAATAGGTGTTTATGTTAATATATATATATATATTTCGTATCGTTTAAATTAAACTATAGATCATATGAAAATACATACTTATATTTTGATATATGCGTTAAACATATATTCAAGTTAATATTTTAATTTTGAAATCTTATTTTTTTTAATGATTATAAATTATTGAAACTACTAAATATTCCACATAAAAAAAAATCATTGGTGTAAAATTTTGCTACACAAATATGCAAATAATCATAAAATCATATGAGTAGAAACCTCATTTAATAAATATCTATATTAAAAGTATATTATATATCTATGTTAATATCATTTAAATTTAATTATATATTATATATGATTGATAAGATTGATTGTTTTGATTTATTTACCCTAAAATGATTGCGAATAAACAAGAGCGGTCGCTTGATTTATATGCGCACACCAATTTATTACATAATAGTAACTGATTTCTTAGTTATTTAATATATAATTATTATTTTATTATTTCATAATATGCAGCAAACATAAAATAAATAATAAATATAAAATATTTATTCTGCTCAAGGCGCGGATCTTAACCTAAGTATGTATCTCTTTAATACTTTTAAATTTAAAAAATTTCTAAATCTCGGGCCAAAACAAAATAACGAAATTAGAATAAACTCAAAAATTAATATTTACATCGAGCAATAACCAAAATGAAAAAAACGACACAAAAATGAAAAAAATATTGAAGATAGATAGGATTGGCACGTGAACAAAAAATATCTCGTAACCATAATTAACTTTTAAATTGCTAAATCATGATATAAAATCGAGCTACCATTGTTTCATTGTAACCAAATAGTAGATCTTGGAATTTTCCAGCCTAAACGTTAGGTTCTTATGCGATAAGTGATTTTTTGACCTAAAATATTTTTAAAAATAGGATCAGCTCATCAATAAACAAATTATGTAATTAACTAAAAAAATTTAAAAAAAAATTTAAGGACCAAAAATATTTATTCGATCAAGGATGTAAATTTTATTTTTCCATACGATATTTCTTAAAAAAATTTATTCACCATGTGTAAGACGTAAGTCTTATCCTAGTATTTAGTTATATATGGTGATAAAATTTCCCATCAAATTTGAAAATAAGTAAATTAAGGTGATGAAATCAATCATGATATAAATGGAAACAAAACATATATTACAAAATAATAAAAAATAAAAATTTTAGGCAATATACGGTCATTAGAGTAAATGATATGTTCTCCATTTTAAAACTCACACGTAAAAACTTGACTTTTGTAATATTCTTATTTTCATAGTATGGATGACGAACAAAATTTGAGTAGCAAAAAAGAATTAAAAGATTTGGTTAATATTTCATCAAATGCTATCCAACTGCATCTTTCATAGATCTCACTATAAGATTTTTTCCGACACATAAGCTCTTTTCTTTTCCAAGAAAAATAAGACTAACATGTGACACACTCATGTGATTTTACTTTGTTTTTTCCATTAAGTATAGGTTAAATTTGTCATTATATTTTAAATTGTCATCCAACCACCAAAATATTAAAAAGTTTTGGTTATTTACCTAATTATCAATTTTACTATATATAGTTATCTTAATAACTCAGAAACAAAATTTAGACAAATATTTCGTAGAAAAACAGTTTCTTTTTTAGCTTTCTTCTGGCTATTTAGGAAGATGGATTATTTACTAAACATCAAACAAAACCTTGAATTGTTTTGCAATATTGAACTTCAGTATGAGATAACAGTGATTTTTTTGTGTTTGTTTGCTAACCATAATATTGCTAAGGATCATAGTTAATGACTTACCTAGGGAAACAAGATAAAGAAAAATAAATATACTCTTAACAAACTTACTGAAACTGTATGTATTGACAAGAAAAACAAAGGAGAGACCAAAAGTTGACTTTCTGAGGCCGGAGAAAAGATCTATCAAATGGCCGACGATAGCCAGATCAGAATCGGAGTGTTGAGCTGCACAAACATCGTCAGAAAAGTCTCTCGAGCTATCAATCTAGCTCCAAACGCTACTGTAGCAGCCATAGCCAGCATCAGCAACTCCATCGAAGAAATGAAATCGTTTGCGGCATCTAATAATTTCCCTCCGACCGCGAAGATTCATGGCTCTTACGAGTCCCTTCTAGAAGATCCTGATGTAGACGCCGTCTACTTTCCTATTCCGGCTAGCCTCCACGTGGAGTGGGCTGTACGCGCCGCTCAGAAGGGGAAACACATACTGCTTGACAAGCCAGTTGCTCTTAGTGTTTACGAGTTCGATCAGATAGTTGAGGCTTGTGAAGCTAACGGGATTCAGTTTATGGATGGGACTCAGTGGATCCACAATCCTAGGACTGCTAAGATTAAGGAGTTTCTCACCGATCCAGCGAGTTTTGGCCAGCTCAAAACCGTAAGTGTCTTACGTCACTGATCTCAAATTAAAATTTTGCTGCCAGCAATTATTAGTGAAATTGATTAATTGTTTGATGATAATTTCATTGATTCTATGCTAATTATGACATTTGTTAGTTGTAATTATTATCTTTCATCAGGAATGTGTCATGATCTTTCTGTCTCTATTTGTTTTCAGACGCCAATATTTGCGTTTGCGTTTGCGTTCATAAATCGTAAGAGACAAAAAAAAAAAAGGGTATGGTTTTCATTTGGATTTAAAAAGACTTATCCTATTATTTAAAAGTTCGTTCGAACTTGAAGAGTTTTAAAACAAGTTCAAAAAAAAGTTTGGTTTTCATTTGGATTTTAAAAAATTATCCTATTATTTAAAAGTTCGTCGAACTTAGACAGTTTTAAAACGAGTTTTCCTTTCCAAATATTATGTTAAAAACAAAAATTCGCTCTATTTTCTTGTCTAAATTCGATACTTTTACCTGCGAGTCTGTGACTATATTTTTTGTCAGTACTGTTACATGTAATTGTTTCAAACAGAACAAAATTTGCGTTTGCGTTCATAGTTGAAATGAGCTTTCCTTTCTAAAATTGTTTCAGGTGCAAAGTTGTTTCTCATTTGCAGCAAACGAAAACTTTCTAAAGAAAGACATACGCGTAAAGCCTGGTCTTGATGGTCTCGGCGCACTGGGTGATGCAGGATGGTACACAATCCAAGCATCTCTTCTCGCCAACAGCTTCAGACTTCCGAAAACAGTCACTGCGTTGCCCGGTCATGTCCTTAACGATGCAGGAATCGTTCTCTCTTGTGGTGCACTGCTCGATTGGGAAGAAGGGGTAACGGCAACAATCTACTGCTCTTTCTTGGCAAATGTAACAATGGAGATAACTGCGATCGGTACAAAACGCACTCTCCGTGTCCACGACTTTGTTATCCCATTTCAAGAAACCGAGGCCTCGTTTACTACAAGCACTACAGACTGTCTCAGTGAGCACAAAACTATGAATGAGATTCCACAAGAGGCGTGTATGGTGATTGAGTTTGCTCGGTTAGTTGGAGAAATAAAAAACAGGGGAGCTAAACCGGATGGTTTCTGGCTTAGCTTTAGCCGGAAGACGCAGGTTATCGTTGATGCCGTGAAAGAGTCACTTCATAATAACCTTGAACGGGTTCTTGTATCAGGCCGGTAAATAGTAATTTAAACAAAGAGCTCAGTTCAGCTTTCTTTTCTCTATGCTTTAGATAAAATATCACGATCCTACTGATCTTGATAAAAGAAAAGAACAAAAAAAAAGTATCAGTCGTGTTTGAACAAAAAAATGGTTTTCTTAGTTCTGGTTTTTTTTATGATAGGTTGAATATGACAAATATTTGCCTTATTCCTAAAACAGTTAGGCCAAATAGGATGACGGAATTAAAGCCCATTAGCTTCTGTAATGTCGGATACAAAATTATTTCTAAGGTATTGTGTCAACGATTAAAGAGCCTTTTACCGCATCTTATCACATAAACGCAATCGGCCTTCCCCTCAGGAAGATTAATTTTGGATAATATTCTTATTGTCCAAGAGATGTTTCATGGCTTGCGAACGAATAATGTGTGTAAAGAAAAATTTATGGCGATTAAGACGGATATGAGTAAAGCTTATGATAGAGTAGAATGGTCCTTTATGGAGCGTTTATTATTGAAAATGGGGTTCTGCACGGTCTGGGTTTCCAGGGTGATGACATGCATTTCTTCGGTTACTTATAAAGTCTTACTTAACGGTCAACCTAAAGGGAACATTTTTCCAGAGAAGGGACTGAGACAAGGGGATCCCTTTTCTCCATATTTATTTATCTTATGTACGGAAGCCCTTATTGCAAATATTAAGAAAGAGGAGAGAGAGAAACAGTTAACGGGATTAAAGATATTGCGCGGAGGTCATGCGGTCTCACATCTACTATTCGCGGATGATAGTTTGTTTTTCTGTAAGGCAAATGTGACTGAATGTGATGTTATCCTAAAGCTCCTAAAAGACTATGAAGCAGTGTCGGGCCAGTTAATAAATTTTGATAAATCTTCTCTGCAATTTGGTCACAAGGTACCAGACTCACAGAGGGTAGAAATTCAAAATAAACTTGGCATTACTAGGTTGGGAGGTATGAAAAATTATTTGGGTATACCAGAGAGCTTGGGTGGATCCAAAACACAAGTTTTCGGATTCTTGAATAAAAGGGTCAGTAATAAAGTGAACAGTTGGACAGTCTGGTTTCTTACTAAAGGTGGGAAAGAAGTAATGATAAATTCAGTAGCTTCGGCAATGCCAAATCATGTCATGTCTTGCTATAGATTACCAAAAGCAATTATAAAGAAAATTACAGGGGCTATTGCCCACTTCTGGTGGAGTAGTGGTGGCAATAAAAAAAGGTATACATTGGTTTTCTTGGGACAAGGTATGTAAATCAAAGAAAGAGGGAGGTCTTAGCTTTCGAGATCTTCAAGATTTTAATACGGCTTTGCTAGCCAAGCAAGTATGGCGGTTGATAGACAAACCCGATTATTTGTTTTGAAAAGTTTTCAAAGGCCGATATTTTCGGAATACAGATCTTTTGGATCCTCACAAATCTTATTCACCATCCTATGGTTGGAGAAGTATCTGCTCACCTAAATCTCTGGTTAACAAATGGCTAATCAAAAGAGTGGGAACTGGTCAGACTATCTCCGTATGGAATGACCCATGGATTCCTGCTCCTCACCCGAGGTCAGCTAAACCAAAAACACTACCACAATTTCTAAATACTTCTTTGAAGGTGGATCATCTCATCGAGGTCACTAAATTTTGGAATGAGGAGTTACTTAATGCATATATAGACTCGAATGATGTCAAAGTTATTAAAGGATTGGCTATAAGTCGGAATGATAGACAAGATACTTTTGGGTGGTCCTTCACAGAAACAGGGAAATATACAGTTAAATCAGGGTATAGGGTGGAGTCATTATTTCCGAATAAGGCACAAGAAATAGTCTTTTATGGTCCAGATATTAAACCTCTATTGGCCTTCTCTTGGACACTTAAATGCTCTCCGAAACTCCGACATTTTGTTTGGCAAGTTATCTCAGGTACTATACCGGTTTTAAAAAATTTGAGGGTACGAGGCATCAATTGTGATACTCGATGTAGTATTTGTGGTGCAGAGAAAGAATCAGTTAACTATGCTTTATTTGAATGCCCTTCATCTTTACAAACTTGGGATTTATCAAAAATCCCTTCCGCCCCGGGTTTTTTCCCAACTTCTTCAGTGTTTACTAATATGGATTATCTCTTTTGTAGATTGCCAGAAGAATATGATTTTAGTAACTTTCCATGGATATAGTGGTATATTTGGAAAAATAGAAACAACAAGGTTTTCAATAATAGGGATGGGAATCCTCAGGAATTTTTTTTTTCATCAATTACAGACTCATACTGACTCTGTGAACCACTCCGGTAGATTTTGATCCATGTGAACGACAAACGACGGTTGTTTCCTGACACTGCGTGTTAGGCTATCCGCTCTTGAATTTTGCGTCTTTGGTACATAGATAATCTCCGAACGTGTGAAACCTTCTTTCATGGATTTAATATCTTCCAAATAACTTGCAAATGCTGGATATTCTTCTGGTTTCAAAACCATCTTCATCAAGTGAGAACAATCTGTTGCAAACGTAACATGAAATTGGCGTAAGTTTTTCATGCATTCCATTGCCTATAGTAGTGCTTCTATCTCCGCATGTAGAGGAGATAGACAAGTCTGGACATTCCTTGCTCCCAACAGCCCATCAAAACCTTCTAAAGTACTCAGCCAACCTTGCCTGGAGAAAACCTCATTCTCCTTCAAGGAACCATCTGTAAAACACCATCCTCAGAAAATTCTTAGAATTGTGGAAGTAGAGGGTGGGGTATGAGCAGAGGCTCAACTTACAATTCCAGAAAGACAAATTATAGTTCCACATATTCCTGACTGGCGTTCATTAGGACATTCGAGAGTTTGTCTAATAGATGGGACGTGGAAAGAAAATGATAAATTCTCGGGCCAGGGATGGTTTTGTAGAACCGTTGAGTCAGAAGAGAAGATGATGGGGGCGATGAATCTCCGACAAAGCTTATCAGCTTTACATGCAGAATGTGAAGCCTTGATATGGGCTATAGAGTGCATGAAGACCCTTAACTATTCAGACGTAGTTTTCGCAACAAACTGTTCTCAATTGGTGAAGATGGTGTCTTCACCTAACGAATGGCCAGCTTTTACTACATACTTGGAGGAGTTTCGACGCAGTAAAACGGAGAGAATATTATATAGTAAGAATTTTATATACCAAATAACAATCATATTTTGAAAAAAAAACGAACATTTATTACAACTCAAACCACCATTAAAAGTTTTCAAAACATCAAATGAGTAGCCAACATTAGCCCTGGGACGGATCCGGATATTCGGGAAATTTAGGGTATCCGGATCCGGATCCGGATCCGTGGATTTAATATCCGGATCCGGATTCGTGGTTTCCGGATATTCGGGTTTCGGATATCCGTCTCGATATTCTATTATCCGCGGATATCCGGATCCGGATCCGGATCCGGATAAATTAATAAAAATAATTTTTTTAACAAAAAATACAATTTTTTTAACAAAAAATACAATTTCTTTTTTAATATAATACATAAATTAAATATTTATAAATATATTTATATATGTTTATAATTATGTAAAAACTAAAATATAATATTATAAAATATAATAGCAACATTGAACCATTTAATGTCGTTGTATACGACTTGCCTTGTTTTTTAAAAAGCAACAAAAATTCAGCTTTGTTTTGTTCCCGAGAACAGTTTGCAAAACTGGAAAAAAAGATGAAGCTTGAGTGTCTTTTTTCTGCGGTTAAAGAACTATATATATAGATGGTAACTACACACATATTACATACAAAATAGTTACACACATTAAATGTATCATAGAAATTCATTGAAGATCTCTTACTTATTAATAAAGAAACATTTTAGAAAAATAACCTTAAATTTATAAATTATTTACACTCATGCCATAACGAGGTGGCAAGCCCACGATGCTCCTCAGCTTACTTATTTAATTATCCTAATTTTACTAGACTAGTTATTAAACTTGTCCCTGTATTCAACCAATCTATTATAGATGATATTTAGTATATAACGACTTGCTATACAACACTCGAACTTTAAAGTAATACTATGCAGAGCTCCACGCTTTGTGTGGGATGAATTTTTGGTGATAATAAAATTTACATTTTTTGGATAGTTTGATTTTTATGCATTAATTTATATAGAGCTGGGCAAAAAATCTGAATCCGAAAATCTGAACCAAATCCGATTCAAAATTGGTTAAATATTTGAATGGGTTTAAAAATTTGGTATTTAGACAGCCGAACTGAAGAATTTTGAGTGGTCGAATGTATCCAAAATAGATTTTTATCTTTAAATATATTAATTATTTTTACATTTATTATATAAAATATCTAAATATATAGGAGATTTCGAGGTTGTCCATAATATTTGAAACTATATACAAATAGTCAATAGTAAATATTTCAAATAGCCAAACAATACGTGTAACACTAAAAATACTTAAAATATCTAATTGATTCTCTATTCAAATAATCAAGCTAAGCCAATTTATATATAATATATTATTTTTATTTTTAAATTTCTTTATGAAGTTATTTTTTAAAAAATAATTTAAACGTGTTATCCGAACTCGCAAAGAACTGAACCAAACTCAAACCAAAATTAATAAATATTCACACATAGCTGAAATTTTAACCCTAAAAATCTGAAATTCGAATAGATCTGAACCGAACTCGAATGGATATCTGAATATTCATCCCTAAATTTGTAAAAATACTATTACATTTTTCATTAAAATGTAAATAGGGAATATATATACGTGTATTTTGTAATATTGAAGTATTATCCCGACAAACTGTGAAATGTTATTCACTAAAAGAGAACTAAATAGTTTAAATGATCTGAGAATTGGTTTAATGTTCTTCATTAAACCAATTGCTTTAATGTTCCTCATTAAACTAATGGTTTTGTGAGAAAAAAAAAAGTTCTTCATATACGAAAGTGGATAACGCCAAAAAGATATAGTGCGAAAGTGGATAACGACAAAAGAAATGGTTTAATGTTCTTCTCTAATTACAATGGGTGCTTTTATTCTAAAATCTTACTAGATCCTGATCCGCGCGCCAGCACGGATATAAATTTTCAGTTATTAATTATTTATTTTATTAAATGATGTATTTATAATATTCATTCATATTATTCATTAAGTAAATATTTTTTTTTTGCATGTTAAACTATCTATTTTTTACGAATGTGCGATATCATATTAAAAATATTTAAAAAAATGAGTATAGAGTTAATTAGATAATTTTAAAAACAAAAATATTTCTTTCGTGTGTGATATCGTATAAATAATGATCCGCCCAGTTAACAAAAATCATGATTATTTTATGTGTAATTTTTTTTATTTTGACCATTTCCTTAAAACTATATTAAATTTTACATATTTTAATTAGAATATTTTTAATATCTTTACCTTTTTATTTGAAATGCAACTCAATATTTTTTTAACAATTATAACAAAATATTAAAAAAATATTTTTAGAATTTGTTTGAAAAATATGAAAATTACATTTTAAATTAAAATTATCCTAAAATATGATAAATTTTGATGTAAACGAAAACTCAAATTATGTCAAAAATAATGATATTCAATGATAATAACAATTTTAATTGATTATTTTCAAAAAAAAATACATTTACAAAAATATTGTTTGAAAGAAAATTCATTTATCTTTCAAATATAAAATGAAAATATTATAATTAAATAATAAAAAATATAAATAAAAACCATAAATTTAGCAAATGACAACTGAGTTATATTATGCTAAAATTTTCTTTCTAACAATTTATCAAATGACAAATGAGTTATGAGCAAATAATACCATATAATTTTTAAAAACATAGTCATTCTTAAATATTTTTTGAATAAATAATTATTTTTAAATTTAATCAACTGAAAATAATATTCGTACAATTGTGCGAGTCAAATTCTAGTTTTATTGATGCATGTTATATATTAGTGCTGCATGTTTTAGATAACATTTTAATGATGCACGTTTTTAAAAATCTCCATTATTAAAATTATGCACGTAAGGATAACTCATGAGTTTTTTTGGTTGATTAAATGACATTATGTCCAAATTTATTTAAGGATATTTCATTAAGGTAACCGAAAAAAACAAACAATAAAATAGGAAGTTTAAATTCATTTAAGCATATTTCATTAATGTAACTGAAAAGACAAGTAATAAATTACGCAGTTTTATTCGTTTTAGGATATTTCATAAATACAACTGAAAAAGACAAGCAAAAAAAATAGAGAGTTTAATTAATAAAGTAAAAACATTTTCAAATGGGTACTTCTATTTTAATAATATAGATGTACATGTCACTTCTATTTGCAGAAGAAAATAGAGAAATCAGTTAAGCCATTACAAAGATCTCTTCTGTTATAACTCTTTTGATTATTATTTTGATGAGAACATAAAATATCACTACAACTATAAGTTTTGAATGGTAATGGCATATGAGATAATTTCTCAAGTGAACCAAGAAGAATTTATTATAATGGCTGAGAGTGATTATAGTGATGCCATCTCAGCATAGCATCCTTGTAACTAACTTACACTTTAAAGGTTTTTTTTTAATTGCTTCTTGATTAATAATAAAGAGATTTGGCAACCGGTTATCGAGTCTTAAATTTTCCACTTAATAATCCAATAATATAATCTTTCAAAAAAAAAATCCAATAATATACAAAGACTTATCGAAACGTTAAAAAACATACGATGTGTTGTTGGTTTCAGATAAAAACATTAAAACATTTATGTTAGCCACAAGAACTTTAGCCACATTTGGCGTAATAGTTTTAGCCTTTAGGAGATAGGGATCTTTGTGACAGTTATACTTTTTCATCTTCAGCAAACCTTGACAAATACCATTCCCTATAAATCATTTAAATCAAAACCAGTTCGTTCTTTATTCTTAATACATGGTCATAAGTTATACTCACTTCTCCATCTTCTCCATTTAAGAATGAATATTTCCTCATCATTTGTCCTATACATTTAGTTACTATAGCTTTTTTTTTCATTTTTGGAGATGTGAATCAATGATATATTAATCAATTGTGATATACTTTGCGAACAAGGCAAATCCTTTATTATGTCAAGTACAACTATTTTTTCCACAATTTTGGTCAAATCCCTAAATTTGTGAATATGTTATGGAGTGACTACCAAGCTAAATCTACGTCTTAATGATGATAAATCTTCGCCCTATCTTCTGTACCATACCAATGTTCAAAAAAGAATCTTCTACCATACCATTTCTACAGCCTATATAACACCTATAGCTTTGAAGTCATTCACTACACAATGCAAATGTATTCGTGTTTTTTAAAGTTCTAGATTTCAATGGCTAACTTCATTTCTGAGTTGAAACCTTTCAAATCCATGTGGAGGATTAAGGTTAAGATAATTTATCTGATGAAACTTTTATTCAAAAAAAAAAAAAAATTATCTGATGAAACAATATTTTCTAGAGATGGTTTTTGTAAATGCTAGAGTAAATATTTTCATCCTAGAAAAAGATTCTCAACCCATTATCTAGATCAATTAATCAGACCAAATACGTTTCATCTAAAATAAAAGGAATAATCCAAGACAATATTTAAAACAAAAATCTATATTTATATGATTATACCAAGAGCTTTAATTACTACAAGTTTTAATATTACAAACTAAATGCGTATATTCATTAATTATTTATATTCAAGAAATTAAGTTTATTACAAACAAATGAATAAACTATTTTATACAAATTATATCTACAAATATGAAAACTGTATTATATATTAGGGCAAATCTTCAAAATAGCATCTTTCTAAGTTTATATCACAAAAATAACACTCAAAAACTAAAATGACCAAAATAGCACATTTCTAAGTTTATCCTTTGAAAATTTTAATTTTTTTATTTTTCAAAATTTGAAATCTTATCCCCAAAACTTCATTTCTCAACTCTAAACCCTAAACCCTAAACCCTAAACTCTAAACCCTAAACCCTAAATTCTAAACCCTAAAACCTAAACCCTAAACCCTAAACTCTAAACCCTAAACCCTAAACCCTAAATCCTAAACCTCACCCTTTAACTCTAAATCCTAAGTTTGTGACTTTTGATAAAACATTAAGTGTTATTTTTGTGACTTTTGACCTTGAATACTAGTTTGGGAACAAAAACTTGATTTAGTGCTATTTTTGTCTTTTTCTCTATATATTATTGTCAATACAATTTAACTCGGCGTAAGACGTAGATCTCTAGCTAGTTTCTATATTAAATGTCTACAACGATTTTTTTTTCTTGTCAACCTACAGAGATTCTACATAGCAGAAATCAAATGATAATGTCGTTAGCTTAATGCACTTCTTAAGTTGTATTGTCATATTTAATAGACGATATGTATACATGGACAATGACTAACTAGTCATTTCACCATCAGTCAATTACCATTTTTGCAATTTTACCTGTTTCATATCCAATTTCAATCAATATTCATGTATGTTTACCTAATTCACTCCTAAAAAGTGTCAAAATAATAATAAAAGAACATCATACTTGAAACTGAAAAAGACTAAAAATGGGAGACAAAATTACAAAATCAAAATCTAATAAGGAGGGAGTAAATAGATAATGACTAACTCTCTCATTTCACGGGTTCACGATTAGTCGGTTACCATTTTTGCAATTTTATCAATTTCATATACACTTACTAGATAAATCACAGAAATTTAGCTAATTCATTCGAAAAAAGTAAAAAAGAAAAGTAAAAGAAGGTCACACTTGAAACTAAAGAAGAGCAAAAATGGGGGACAAAATTGCAATATAATTAAAATATTTGTGCCGCAGATAGTAGTACGTAGGAAAAGCAAAAGGCTATGCGCTGCAGCGTATTAATGGCGAGAGGAGAGTGAGTGAGAGAATGAAAAACGACAAAAGAGACAAACCAGCCTTGGACGGGAGGGAGGGAGGGTCTCCGTACGTTCTCTCTCTCAGAGCACAACATTCTCTCTCTCCCCATACCATTTTCTGTTATATATCACCAACCTGACCTCTCTCTCCGTATTGTCCACTCTTGTTTTACTCTCTCCATTTTTGAATCTTCTTCTTCTTCTTCTTCTTCTTCATCCTCTACCTCTCTGAAATCGCTTTTTCTCTTCGCTTATATCGACGACCATGTTTGAAGAAAACTTTATGGGTTTCGATGGAGATTTTAGCAGAGGACGAGCTTGGGATCGTCGCCTTCCTCCTCCTCGTGACTTTGGTGGGTTTCAACAGAGTCCCGACACAAACCCATTTCTCAAGAGTTACGACAAGGTGGACACGAAGAGCGATGATGTGATGGGTTTGTGTAAAAAGCTCAACGGAATGGGTATCTCTTGCGACATGAGTATTTGGAGCAGACCCGGACCGATACGGGTCGACCCGCCTGATTTTGGGTCTCGAAGAACTCTCCCTGAGTTTCCGGATGGAGGAGCTTCACGGGTTCGTGGCGATTACTCTCCTCCCCAAGCTTTTCTGCGAAACACCACCTCCTCTCATGGAGTCTCTCCGGCAGATCTTAGTTTCCTTGGCCTTCAAGACTCCTTTTACCCTAACGGACTGAGAGAGATGATGGCTCTTAAGAACCAAAGAGACGCTCTCTTGGAACATATGAACCGACCCATCAAGCGTTCATCTCCTTGTCTTGGAAACGATGCGTTTCATAGTTCGTTGATGTTTGAGAGAAATAGGGTTTCTCGCGACATTGATGGTGCTGGAGCTTACTATCCACATGATAGTCTCAGAGCCGTCTCTCTTGGAGGAGGAAGAAACAGGGCTTCTCTGTTACGCCAAGGCTCATATGGGAAGATGAGAAGTGATTTGCCTCTGGATCTTGCCTCCATGGTTAACATCTACGGATCTGTCAACTTGATGGGCAAAGATCAGATCGGTTGTCGTTTTCTCCAGAAGCTGGTCGATGAAGGACTGTTTGTTGACGCTCTATTCCTCGAAATCATCAGCCACGTGGTTGAACTTTCCATGGATCCTTTCGGGAATTACTTGGTTCAGAAGCTCTTAGACGCCTGCGATGAGGAACAGAGAACGATGATGGTGAGTGTTTTGACCTCAAGACCAACGGAGCTTCTCAAAATCTGTCTCAACAATTATGGGTAACCTTTTTGATTTTTCTTTCAATCAACTTTACATTTTCTGTTGCTAATCTGGTAACAAGAAACATAGCTATTTTGTTTCAAGTTCTTTACTTTAATAACTTAGTCAACAAATTAAAATATTATGATAACCCACGAGTTTTCATTAGAGATAAGAGAGACATTTCATCTTTTGTTGATTAGGATGTAATCGTTCATGTTTTTCGAAAAAGTGGAAATTTCTTACTATTTAGGGAATTTTTTTGAAATATGTGCAAAGTTTGGTATAAGGTTCAGCCATCGCTATCAATAAAAGAATGCAACATTTAGTAGAACAGGATGAATTATATTTTATATATTTTTTTTACTTTGCTGTTTTGGGACAAGCCAAAACTGCAAACAATAGGAAGCTATAAAATAAAGCTGAGACCTTTAGCCAAAAAGCCTACAAATCAGCTGTTTCTGTGTTTGAGCTGTGGTTAATGCTATTTTTTTTAACAAAACAGGACACGGGTTGTTCAGAAGATGATCGAAACTGTGAAAACAAAACAGCAGATTGGGATGGTGAAGTCAGGTCTCAAACCAGGGTTTCTCTCCCTTGTTAAAGATTTAAATGGGAACCATGTGATTCAAACT
Organism: Brassica napus; assembly: GCF_020379485.1. Lineage (NCBI taxonomy): Eukaryota > Viridiplantae > Streptophyta > Magnoliopsida > Brassicales > Brassicaceae > Brassica > Brassica napus. Next base: position 13,367,790 of record NC_063449.1, read on the forward strand.
TGCTTGACTACTCTAGGTCCTAGCGACACAAAGGTCTGAATTAATCTCCATCTTTTATTTCTTACTTAAAGCTCTCTTGCTCAAAAAACTTATGTGAAAAATTTGGTGTCAGTTTGTTTTGGAAGCTGCTACCAAGTACTGCGCTGAGATAGCAACTCATCGCCACGGATGCTGTGTGCTTCAATGCTGCGTCTCAAACTCTGTTGGAGAGCAACGTGAGAGGCTCGTCAATGAGATATCCAGGAACTCACTTCACCTTTCTCAGGATCCTTTTGGGTAAAACAAATCTTTACCCAATACTGACTTGGTTTGTGTGATGAAAACTCTGCTTATGGTTGGTTTATGCAAATATCGTTCCAGGAACTATGTAGTGCAGTATCTAATAGAGCAAAAAGTATCTGCATCGAAGTTACTGATTCAGTTTAGAATGCATTACGCGGAGCTAGCGACTCAGAAATTCAGTAGCCATGTGATGGAGAAATGCCTTAGGATATATCCAGAGGCTAGAGCTGAGATTGTCCGTGAGCTTCTCTCTGTTCCAAACTTTGAACATCTCCTGCATGACCCTTTTGGAAACTACGTTATTCTAACTGCTCTCTCAGTAACCAAGGTCAGTTCAAAATCAAATTAGAATAAAAGCTTTTAAGAAAAAACATAAACTGACATGGGTTGATGAAACAGGGTCCTGTTCGTGCGAGCTTGGTAGAGAAAGTGCATAGGTATGGGAAACTGAAGTTTAGTCCTTATTGCAAGAAGATATTCTCCAAGACCATCTTGAAGAGCTGATCAGCAAGGATGTTGTTGTTTTTGTGTGTTTGAGATCGGATTAGGCCTTTTGAAAAGACACTACTTCCCCTTTTGCTTTTGAAGAAGTGACTCTGCTGATTAAGTAGTAACAAAAAATGTTGTTGTTTTGTGTTTCAAGATCGGATTAGGCCTTTAAATAGACGCTGCTCTCTTTTGCTGTCGGTTCCTTTTTTTTTGAAGTGACAACAAACTTTGTGTGTTGTTTTAAGCCGTTGGTCTATCATCTATATATATAACTTTAAAGGCCACACTGCTTCTTGTTTTGTTATGCATACTAATATGTTTCTTAATGGTAGAAGACTTTAGATGCTTTCATTATACACCATTCACAATTCTTTTTACTAACGTGCATTAGTGTTGATATATACTACTATTTCGAAAGTTCCAGTCACAGTATACATGTCACATGACTTTGATTCTTCTAACAATATTACTTCTTTTGTTCTAAATAAGAAAGAAATCAGACGATGCATTTTTTTCTCAGGTGAAATGTTTTCTTTTCTAATCTTCTTCATTGTTAAATTATCATTTTTTTTTTCCTATTTGTTTGTAACAGTTCACTTACATTTGATCCTCACTCACATGTTTCAATACATATTAATGTCCATTAGGCCTGGGACGGATTCGGATCCTTATCCGGTCTGCTGAGTCAGCGGCAGCTTGAGCAGCTGTTAGGACATCCTGCAAGTCCATATCGGATATTTTCCTTGGAAGATCCCTTGAAGCACCACTCTTTTCTGTAAATAAGGGTCCTACTACACATGCAGATGGTGGAGAACAACTGTCCCGTTTCTCAGATTCCGTCACGTACTGTGAAAAAACAAAGGGTGAAGATTGTTGGACTTCCACGACAGTGGTACTTGATATTGCAGGATGTTCATCTCTTATGAAAGACAGCTTTTCGTCTCCTGCATTTTCTGAATCAAAGGGCATGTCAGGAGAGGTATGTTCATATGTGGCAGGTTTCACAGCCTCCGGTGCATTTTCAGGGGTAGCGCCAGGAGTCGGCCGCAACAAGACATTGAGAATCTCAGGAAATTCCAAACTTTCATACTCGGATTCAGAATCAGATGGTTCCTCTGGACGTGAAAGAGGTAGCATTGTCAAACGTGGCCCTTTATCTTGTTCCTCCCGTAAAGGCAACTTAGAGCCCCCCACCAAATTGCTTTGGTCCATCCTGTAAAGAAGGTATACATACAATTTAGGAACATACAAAGAGATCGAGGCAAAAAAAAAAGACTAAAGGCAGCAGATATTTGAAGAGAAAACAAAAACAATGGTTTATACATTGAACATCATACTCTGTGTTTAACGCTACATACTTGGCTTGATGCAAATACGAATAAAGCACCTTATATGATCCAAAGCAGACCAGATATATGTAGGCAGAAAAGAGAGGAGAAATACTGACAATAAGATCTTCACGCGATTTGAAGAGATCAGTTTCTGTAGAAGCAGGGTCCCAATCAAGTTGATGTTCTTGTGCAATTTCCTTGAGAAGTTTCAGTTTAGATTATGGGGAATATGCATGCACAAACAGGCAGCTCCACCAACTGTAAAAAAATGATTAGGAAAAATATCAGAAACACAGAACAACTTTCTTGTTTCTACACATGATAATTAATTCAAGAATACTAGTTTAGTTCTTAGTTACAGATTTTACCTTACGGTTGACACCAGAATCGGGCTTGAGCTCGAATGCAGCTGCAACGAATTCCTTTCCATATTTGGAAGCGAATGACATATGAACCTACTGCAGCTCTGTCAAGTCAGAGCACCTTGGCGCAGCGAAATATACACTTGAGATTGCTTCTTTTAGATCTAAATCGAGGACATTCCCTACAAAAACAAATAGCAAGGATTCAGAACAGAAAACTCAGAAACACAAGACAAAGAGGAAGCTGAAGTTCTCAAGAGAGAGTGATAAACCTTTGAGCCTCAATAAATAGGAAGACGAACAGCAATGAGCTCACAGAAGAGCTCAAGGATCTCTTGAGCAGCCATCATCTTCTCTTCCCTTATAATATGTTCAACCTAATTGGAAACCTTAACACATTTAGACAAAGTTCCCAACACAGACATATTATCTAAAATCAATAATCATTACACGAATTCGAGTAGTTGCTTCTTGACCAGTCTCGAGAAGCTTTGCAATTTCGCGGCGCATTTGTTTAATCTTCGCTTCTCTTCTGTTCCGGATTAGCTTTATCCGAGGGATCAATAATTTTAGCAACGTTTTGCTGTGTATAGGTAAGAGTTGTCATTAGTACACAAATCCAATTACAAACTAATCCACAGAGAATCTTCTTTCGTTTTCCAGATTGAAAGTTACCATTTTACAGCTTTGAATGTTTTATTGAAGAACGAATCGAGCATCGACATGAACCTATCACTCTTTTACAATGATTGATTACTAAGAGAGGGATCGTAAAGCGTCGGACACATGGCAAGTAAAAACGGAGAAAATTGGTTGCAAAAAAAAAAGAAAGATTTTGCTGGCTTCTCAGCCAAGGATTTTTATTTCCCAGGAAAATAATCTACTGATAAAACGCTACGTTTTGGTCAGAGTTTTGACCCCTATCAAGTGAAACACGTCTGTCAAATTGGCTCAGTATTGGACCTACTCTTATTGGACTTAATTTTCCAAAACTTCTGTTTGGACTAAGCCATAAAAATTGTGTTTCTTCAAAAATTTAACAAAAATTGTTAGACGATAGTATGTAGAAAAAGGTCTCTCTATTCGTTTAGAGAGAGAATTCTCTCTCTCGACGCTCTTAACAAACATCCATCTTTCAGAGGGTTCCAGATATATTTTGTTTGTTTATAGTATATTCGATCATCAGATCGACTCTTTGGTTCCCTTTATCGGATTGTATTTTCACTTTAGCGATTTCTTTTGTTGTGCGTTCAATCTTGATCAAACCTGATCTTTAAGTTTCTTATTTTGATTCACTTAAGATTGAATTTAATAAAGTCTTGATTCCAAATCAGCTTCTAGATGACAACTATGTGGGATAAGCTATTATACTTGAGCTATCTCCTTCGCCGTAATCTTCTAAGCTGAGTAGGGTAACTTCGCGTTAGCTTCAGCTGTAATCCTTAATGGAAAGATAAGATCTCCAGCATGCTCCTATATCGGAGACGGCGACGCGTTTCTTTCACTAACAGAGGATGGATGTTTAAAGCTGGTGGTTGGCAATGGAAGATATGCTGTCTGTTTGGTGTCGGTTTAGCTTCAGATTAGAGGCGAAAAGACTTGCAATCAGAGAAGATTCAAGAAATGACTCCGGACACCATGTTGCTCACGACGGCAGTGTCGCTGCAACATGCAAGAAAGACACGTAGTTGACCATGTGTGATGAGAAGCAAGGATGGTCGGCGAGTGGAATACATAATCTTATTGCTTTCTTCAATTTTGTGTGAATTCTTGAAATTTCATGGGCCTCTATAAATTAAATCTGATCCCAATTATGTACTTCAAGCCTTTGGGCTTCAATCAATGAAAGATTGTCGACAAAAAAATGATTGATGATTATCTATCTTATATAATTATAATATGTTTTAAGTCACCAAACCCATCGACTCCCACTACTATAAATATACTTGCAAGAGGATGCACAAAGTGAATATAATTAACTTCACTCTTTTACTCTCTTGCACACACACACGTCTGATCTTCTTCTTTACACTAAAGTTTTTGTTCATATATTATATAGCTTATCTCTTTATATTTTACAGCACGTTATCAGCATGAACGCTCTTAAACCAGCAAGGTGAGATGAGGTTTAGTTAATGTATTTCAATATACTCAGTTTATTTTAATTTTATTATTATTTCGGAGTGATAGACTAGGCTTTCTCCGTTTATTTTTCTGGATGATAGGTGTTTCCTTCCCCAACTGATAATTATGGTAGACTATGCCTTCACGATCAAAGGGTCATGTGGTAGCATTTGCCTCCATAATAAATCTAAAAAGGACATGTAGCTTTGCCTCCATGAATTAAAAAAAGATCATGTGGTAGGTTTTGCCTCTGTAAATAAAAAATAGCCAAAATGGTATAATATGTCTCCTCAGACCATATGGAAGACTTTGCCTCCTTGAATAAAAAGGTCAATATAGTAGACTATGTCTCCTCGAATCATGTGGTCGGCCAAGCCTCCGATTTTATTTATGTTCTTTAATTTTGCATCTAAATTACGCCTTTAATTTATGCATTTTAATTTCTATCTTTATTATATTTTATATTACTATTCTACGAATACGGTTATCAAGTCGAATTTGACAAAGCTCGAAATTACTGCCCTTGATATTACTGAGAATAATTATATGACTTCGGCAGTAGGTGTGCAAAGATGCACCAAAGAAAAAAATGAGCTTTTATAAATCATCGATGAGTTGAAAAATCTATCGGATGAGAAAAAGATAAAGCCATGATAATTTACACTACTTCAATGATGGTTTATAAGATGAGATGTATCATGAAAAACGTTCCTGGAGATCTTTGAGTAATTAAATCCTTGAAAGAAAGGATTCACAAATTTTTTTTGGAGTTGATGTAAATCCTATGTGTAAACTGAACAAAAAAAATGAACTCATGATAACAAACTATCATGTTCGTCCTACTAGGAAAGAATGAGGGTGTGGACGCGGCAAAAACCGCTATCGTGGTCGTGGAAGTGGATTAGAAAGAAGATTTCGTCCCTATGATGAAATAAATAATTAGAACTTTCACGAAAATGAAAGTGGTCAGGTGATCAAAGGCAAACACAAAAGGTTTGTTATCTATACGACAAGAAGGAACATTTAGTACGGATTTTTCGTATGCAAAAATATTTAGCGATCTGTATTAAGAATCAAAAAAAAAAAAATAAGTGAAATAAACTTCACCTCTTATGAACTAGGACTATCTTTTCATGGCTTAAATAATAATATTCATCATGATATTTCAGATTTTCAGGTTTATCCAGAAAATAAAGTGAAAATATCGATGTGACATGCGAATTATCTTCCGGAAGAAGATTTTGTGATTCAGGATGGAGATATATATATTGGGTAGATAATGCTTTATTGTATATGGTTATTAAAGGTAACAAATATCTCTCCTCTCTCAAAGTATTATTTTAGAAATCGTAAGTATAATACCTGGTAATACAAAAACTATTATTGGCTATATAAGAGAGTATGATGAAATAACATGCATAAGAAAAAGATGGCAAAAGTATAAATGGTAGTAAACCTGAATTTTACTAATATATAGCTATTTCCAATAATGTTATCGAGATTATTGTGAAATGTTGAAAACCCCGAAGTTTTTCATCTATAGCATGTCTTAAAGAAAATAAAAGAAAACATCATTGGAGATTAATTATAAAACAAGTCTACTGGATGTGATTTCTTTAAACGGACAATTCATGATCCCACTCTAAAGGATTTAAAACATAATTCAAAATGGGTAACATAATATGTTATTGGTTCTAAAGTGAGATTCAACACGAGATAGATGGACTTAAAGTGTCATCATCTCGAGGGGGAGAATTAAAGAATCCAAGTGAGTGGAAGATTCAGAAAATTATGTTTGCATTTGAAAATGAATTTGATAAAGTAATTTCAAGTAAGATGAAATAATATCTCTATGATCGTGTACAAACATGCAATTGTGCATATAATAAAGACATATACAATCCAGAGGGATAAAGTATATGGAATAATTAGATATATGCTCGCAAGGACAATAGAAGCATATAAGCAGCTGATAAATGTGATATTAGAAAGGGATTATCATGAAAAGTTATGTATCCTCATATAAATGAACATGAACTCATATTTCATAGGATAATCTTTTTACAAAATGACTGCCAGATCTTTTGATGAAATCATGAAATCTCATATTCCAACTGAAAATGCTCCAATAAGAAAATATGTCATGAAAGGACGATTTATAAGTCTATGACACGTAAGAAATGTGATAAACTACTTTGGTTCCAAAGAATGTTTGAAAAGGAGAAAATATATGAATAGAGGATGGATCTTCTTAAGAGACCGTTGATATGGTTAATATCATAATTAGGTAACTGAGTAAATCATTGATAATGATAAAGAGATCTGAATTAACCATATCATTACGCGTAAAAAATGGAACCAAAGATAACATATATTGTCGACAATAAATAAGAAAGCTCACTATATAAATGAGGATCATGAATCTACCTCTGTGTATGAATGTAGAAAGAACTGATTGGCCAAAAGTGAAATGAGGCAATCTAGTCGATGTAAAGCTCGTAAGAAAAACGAGAAGTTCTTTGACCAGAAGTCCAAGCATCTAAAAAGTGTATATTTCTCCAAGAGAATGAAATGAAAAATGACCTTGCAGTATGAAAAAAACGGTTTGTTACAAGGTCAGTGGAGAAAACGAAAATTATAATATATGCATTATTTTGGTATGTCTGGCAGGACATAAAGACTTGACTTGCATCTCAATATTTAATAATCTCTCAAGGATTAGTAATATTAAAATTATGTTCTTGGGAACTCTATAAAACTATAGAAGAGTTATAACAAGCCGTATATAAAGAAAAATTTGGGGATGAAAGATTTTAAAAGAGAAAAGTATTAAGATATCTCCAAAATTTGAATATCTATTAAAAGAGAAGTTGTTTCAAAAGATCATGATAGTAATTTATTTGCAAGATACAACTATTTTCCTTTCATCAACATTAGAACAGAGTCGAGAATATATACGTTTTCTCTAAGGTATGTTTTGATTTAGGATTTATCTATCCTAGAAACTCCGAGTTTGGTATGGTCTGTTTTGCAGATGCAGAATACTTATCCTCAAAATTTCGATCGCAAACCAACTCTATTTTTACAATTGGCGGAACCACGGTTTCGTAGTGTTCTTAGAAACAAAATCTTGTTGCGACTTCTTCGAATCAGCAGAAACTATTGTGCTCCTTGAAGCATGTCGAGAATATGTGTGGCTTAGATCAATGAGTCAACACATATAAGAAGCAAGTGGAATAATTAACAAGAAAAAGCCAAAGAAAGTGTCCGAAGATAATTCGGCTTGTATTGCTCAACTCAAAGAAGACTGTAACAAGACCGACTGAACACTACAAAACATTGTTTATAGCCACCAAATTATTTGTAGCTAAAATCAAATTTTCGTAGCTATTTGATCAATAGCTACGGTTAGCCACAAAAATATTTTGCAGCGTCAAGCTTGTTGTTATCACTTATTTGTGGCATTCTACAGATGTCTTTCTACGACATAGCCACAACAACATTTTTTGTGGCCATAGTAACAAATAGAAACTAATGTGTTTGTGGTCATTTCTGCTACAAATTACCTTTTGATGGCCACAAATTACTTTTTGATAGCAACAATCTTTTAAGTGGCAATTTGTAGATATTCAATAACTATTTTTTTTAAAAAAAAATACAAAACAAAATTTTATTTATTTTGTAATAGAATATAATTAAAATAACTAAATAATAATTTAAAAAAATAAATGAAAAACCAAACAATTAATTTTATTTGAAATAATATTTTGTTATACAATAAAATTATAATAAATTAATTAAACTTAAAACATAAATAACATTTTGTGATATGTCTTGGCCGTAACCACCACCACCACCGCCGTTGGCAAACGTAGATACTGCTCACCACCGTCATCCTTCATAAAAGTGTGTACGATTTTCTTTAGAGATCTCTGATCTTTAGATTCTGCATTCACAGGAAAGAGCGTTACCAACTAGTTTTTCTGATAAACAAACCAGGGGACCACAACAAGAACAAATTTGTAACTTCTTATTGAAAAATGATTAAAGCAAATATCTAACACTTTACCTGATATCTCCTGGGTCGTAGTGACCACATGAATTCCTCGTAGCAGCAGCAACCAGTCGTAGTAACAGCTTGCTGTATCAGCATCAGCTGACTCTCCCTCTTCTTACATAAGTTAACTCAATCTTGATAAGTTGATTCCCCTAGAAAAGATGATTGTGTAAGGAAAAAGCAGTAAAGTAATTTACCTACAAAGAACTCTAACAAGTTCATCGACTTACGATTTACTTGAGCCAGTGATCCTCATAACACACAAGTCAATCTTACACTTCTCTTTTAGCACTGCAGCCTGTGACAGAAAATTACAACATGAGTTAGAAGTTAGAAAAAATTGCTAAAAGAAGAGCCCGAAAAACATGAGATTTCTTAGAAAAGCATATATATCAGAACAACAATTCACATATATATATGTAAAACAATAAATAAGACTGAACTCCTAGAATTAGGAGATTTCTGTTCATACACACGGTACAAAGGAAAATGTGTGTACCGCATGAGGAAGAGGATATCATTGCTCAATTCGTAAATACTGATGATATATCCACCTGCTAACTCCACGAGGACCACAACCCTTTACTATATCTCTTGTTCCTGTGCAAGACAGGAAGAAAGCCATGGAATCAGATATAAACGAAATGCAATAAAGCGGAAGCTTCTACAAAAATCTGGGAGTCTGTCTTTTCATAATAAAAAGAAAAGAAAAAACTGTAAGTAAAAAAAGAAATTGAAACCATAACCATTAAATCTGAAACTTGACTTAATTAGAAAAGTTTTAAATCTGAAAATTGGTATTTATTCTCTTACGGGAATCGATTCCGGAAAGGGATAGTAACTGGTGAACATCTCGACTTTTTTGCAAAACCGAACCCATGACTGATGGAGAGATGAGAAGGAAGGTGAATAACTGTAGATCTCATGCCGTCTGGAACTCCGCAAACCTTCGCTCCAGCCACCATTGGTTTTGAGCCCCAATCAAGATCTACGGCGAGATAAACCCTAAGTTACCCACAAAAGCTAGAAAGAAAATAAGTTGAAGCTAAGAATGAAAGAAGCAAAAAGCGAATTGTGTTAAGCGGAGAAGAAAGTCGTAATGAAAAGGAAAACAAGAGTAGGAGAAGAATAAACTGTTTAGGTGAAGTATCCAATGCTTTTCGGAGCTTAAATTTTTTTCCTATTTCATTTTTATAGGTGGTAAACAATTTTGAAATTTGATTGATTACTATTATACATTATTGATTTAGGGGTTTAAGGTATGCTTAGGGTCTAGAATTTGAAATTTGAAAAGAGTTATATTTCAATTTTGTAAGTGTTGAATTTTCGTTTTGACATATTAATTTTAAATTTTTTATGATTTAAAAGTTAGAATTTATTATACATTAGAGGTTTAGGGCATGGTTAAGGTTTAACGTTTCTACGAACAGCCACGAATTACGTTGTGGCTACTTATTTCCACATTTTTTTTGTAGCTAATAGTAGATTTTGATTTCCACAATTTGTTTCGTGGATAATTGTGTCTTACTATCTTCGAATATCCACAAAATATAAATCGTAGCTATGTAGCTGCAAAAATCTACTTAATAGCCACAATTTTGAGCTTTTCTAAAAACGTGGCTATTTTGTAGCTATTAGTGTCTAAAAAAATTGCAGCCACAAATATGTTTATAGCTAATTTGTAGCTATTTTCAATTTTTCTTGTAGTGGAACAAAGCATATTCCTTTCCAACATACGAGAGCTCAAGAAAATAAAAAAAGTAGACATAGAGTATATATGTTCAAAGAAGGCTAGCTTGAACTTACCTATTCGTACAAGTGTGACTCTTCGGATCATTGGTGGGAGAGGACCGAAGGCACTCAACTACAAGGCTCAAAGATTTCGAGCATTCCAAAAACACGTTTACAATATCAGAATACGCCATTTGCGTGACTTATGAAGAAACAGCTATGTCCATTATTCTCAGAGAGAGATTACGTCACTGTATTCGTTTTTCCGTTTCATGGTTTTTATCCCATCGGAATTTTCCATGACTAGGTTTTTAACGAGGCATTACATAATAAAAGATGGATAATCAAGGGGGAGTGTTAGAAAATAATATCAAGATTGATGATTTTCCATTTTATATCATTACTAGGGTCGACCCGCCCTACGGGGGGAATTTGATGGATTGATTTTTATAAAAGACGTCACTTTGTAAAAAAATCTTTTATCTTAAATTGGGTGTGAGTATGGTTATTGCGTACACCAAATTGAATTATATCACTAACTAATGATGACCAAGTTCTTAGTATTGTTGGCTTTTTAATTCCGAGTTGAAAGAATTTATAGTGTGTTAAGTTATTATATGTGTTTTGGTGAATGTTAGTAACTGATAATATTATCAATTTTGTTTTTATGTTTAGCTTTTTGTGTTTTTTTAGTTATATTTGCTTATATATAATGTAATTAATTGTGGTTATAAGTTTAATAATAAATATAAAATAGAAAGTAAGAAATAAAGAGAAAAGGCAAGAAAAACAACAAATGTATTATTTTGGACAATCTGAGCACGGTACACGAAAATGAGAATCATTTTAAATAAACTATTGTGTCTCAAAATGTAGGGCATTTTATGTTTATTCAGATCCAATCAATTATGCATTGGTATCAGTAAACATGGTTTAGATATGGTAATAATGATTTTAGTGAATTGATATTATATTTAAAAAATCACGGTTTATGAATATGGTATGGTTTATTAACTGAGCAAACCAAGCGAACCGAAGAAGTTGATTTTATATAATATAGTAGTATATTTAAAGGGTTTAATAATATACACAATACAATTTTATTGATATTTGGTAATTTTTTTGCATACAGTCCAAGTTAAGGCAAATAAACAAAATCTCTCCGTCGACAAAATATATGATTTAATATTTACTTATTTAATAATATTATGGTTTAACATTTTATTTTTATAGTTTGTTATTATTATTATCTTAATTGGTTTACTAATTATTTTTCTATATTTTCTAATTTTTTGTTTTATATTTCATAGGGTACTTCAAAATTTTATGCTCATTGCATATATATATCCTAACTATATATATATAACTTTCCTTATAGGGATTTGTTAGTTATACTTAAATTATTCTTTCTAATCAACCATTAAAATTTTCACAGTACAATAATTTAGAAGTTTGACTAAACTATAATTTTTGATATTAAAGCGTAATTTAATTTAAAGCGTAATTTAATTTATACATAAATACGTACGATAAAAATTCTCTTATTGAATGTAGTTATAATTTTTTTCTACCTTTCTTGCTATAATATTCATGAAAGAATATTTCAAGTAGACATAATAGTTTATTTAATTAAACATGGATTTTTTTTTTATTTATGCTGGCTCTTTCTTTATGGTGTCTTTGTAGTATGCATATAATTCTATTATATATTTTGTTGATATCTTGATCCTTTAAAACATAGTATATATGTAATGTGTGTCACGGACTCTTTATATGAAATCTTAAATTAAAAACAATGTTTAAGCGTTAAGAAGAAGGTTTTCATAGTTTAGTCAAAATATGACACTTAAAACACTGGTGAATGATATCTTCGTCGAAGCCTATAATTGTTGAAGAACACAGTGGCTGCTTTTCCTGCGATGATAGTGATAAAGTCAGTACTTGAGAACATACCGGATCAGAGATAGCCAACCAAGTAAACCACTTCAATGCTAAGCTATAAATATAATGTATACAGGTCATGTGTTTAGCTTCTTAACTATTATGGAGTCGCCTTACTGTGTGAGCATTATATTTGTTGAATAAAATGCGAATGAAGGGAAATATCGAATATGAATGGACCATCGCATGTTTAGTATCTGCTGTCATTGTCAAATTGGACTCAAAATATGATTGTTGTTTACAATCATGATATAATATAGAGAATACTAACTTAGAATTAAAAAAAAACAATATAATACCAAATATTTCTGAAATGAGATATATTTTATATTTGGTATTAAAAAACCAAAATTATAGAAGTAGCAAAGAGTGAAAGTCAAACTTGTTCATAAAACAAACACCAGAAAAGGGAAAAAAACCAGCATAAACGACTTAAGCATTAAAAAAAAACTGCGTCTTGAACTCCAATCCTCTTTCACCTATGCATTGCGTGCTTTCTTCACCTTCTCCGATGCTATCTGCACCTGGCTACTTCCACCTTCAGCTTCACCACCAAAATCCGACCAAAGATATGATGGCTTTACCACATCAGTCTCAATGATCTGATCCAACGTTCTTGGAGTGTCACAGCAGAGTAAACCCCAGTCGAAACGTCTCAGCGTCTCGTGAATCAGGTCTTCTCTAAAGGAAGAAGATGGTAGATTGATGATAACTCTCAAGAAAGGCCAAAACTTGATGATGTCTCGACGGTAAATCTCTTGGAGACTCTCGTCCGTGTAATCAAGAACCAGAAGAAGCTTACCCTTGTTGTGATCGCCGTGTGAGAATTCGTTAAGTAGTGATGTTTCTTCGTTGCATCTTGCCATGATATTAGTCCAGTTCAGTCTTGAAGCTTCAAGAACTTTCTTCACAAACCTGTGAATTGAGTCCTTCTCTAGAAGATTCATGAATCATGAAAAGATAGCAATCTAATCTTCTCTTCTACTGTTTCTTCTTCCAGACGTATCCTCTCTAGAACAGAGACATGACTTGGTTGCTCCTGCTCTTGTTTCAGGTATTGAATGTTTCTGTCTCGTTTTTCTAGACCCAAACTTGATTCTTGGAACAATTTAGAGCATAAGTTAAACATTAAATCTGTTGTAGAGATATAAGAAATGTCTTCTCTTGTTCTCAGAACTTACCCCTGATGAGCTCTCAAGATATCTTAGACTTGTGTACTCAGCAGAACCTGTACACTTGTGGTTCAGAGACATTACATTGCTGAGGATTCAGATAAAAAATCTCCAAGTCCTTGTCCAAGGAGCACAACTTGAACCTCACTCTTCTCTTCTCCAGCTTCTGTCTTCTCTCATTGAGTTTTATCTGCCAGCCGCTCAACTCATTAGGAACTTCATGTATTATCACATTATGAAAGAAGATATCAAACATCAAAAGCTGGGAAATGGCTCAGCAATAAATCTAAATAAACTAATAGTCAGAAACGAAGAATTTTCACAGCAGTAAAAATATGAATATTATGAAAAGAAAATAGCAAACATTAAAAGTTGGGGGATGGCTTGGCCATAAATCTACGGATTCCAAAACACAATGAATTTTAATAATTAAGAATCAAGACGGTGGAGATTTGTATAGAATCTAACCAGAGATCTAATTAAAACTATAAACAAAAAAAAACAGTGAAATAGATTACCTGAGAATCCAGAAAAAGCATGTCAAATCAGAGCATGCGAACTTGAATAGAGGAGGAAGAGCGGCCAGTCCATAGATCAGAGAGGAAGACCAAATCGTTAGCCATGACTCAAACTTTTTGTCTACTGGTTAGTTTAGAACGAAGGATGATTCTGAAAGCATGAACTCGTACCTTTTTATAGCAGAGTGTCCACTGCCTTGCACTCTCCGGGGTCGCATTGAATGGAGATCGTGTGTGATTGATTAAGGAGGGCTTTATGAGGGAATCGGTTACCGTCTCTGTTCGTGGAAGAAGAAGACGAATCAGTCGATGGAGGAAGACTGGAGACGCGAGACGGACACTACGAACCCTAATCCAAAACGCAACGTTTAAGTTTTGATATCCAATGTAGAGTTCGACGGGTCTGACTGCGTGGAAGAAGCCCAACTTCAGGGGAAAGAAACCCAAAATTTTATAAATCATACGGCGAGTTTTGAGAGTGAGGGGACAGATGTCGCACCCAGGATGATCGAATTAGTGACGTGGCGCTCTCACAGGAGAGAGTAACTCTACTTTATATTATTAGATTATGTTTCAAGCCAGCAAACCCACCAACTCCCACTACTATATATATGCTTGTAACGGGATGCACAAAAATGAGTATAATTAACTTCATTCTTATACTCTCTTGCACACACACGTCCGATCTTCTTCTTTGCACTGTTTAAAGCCTTTGCTTATATATTATATAGTTTAAATCTTTATATTTTATAACAAAAACCATATTTTGTGTATGATTTTATATACAAGATAGTATTGTTCAAAAAAAGAAAAAAGGTAGTATTGTCTAGTGGTTGTGGACGTTCAACAACTTATCATACCATTGTTTGAGGTGAGAACTGTGTGTGTATTTTTTTTGGTCAACTTCTGACTTTTATAAAAGAGCAATAGGCTAAAGAGGAGTACTCTTTAGTATTGCCGGTCAACGTTCTGTCTCGTTTGGCCGTTCTTCAGTCAAAGAATCTTCCTCTAGTTTTTAGAGGGGAATCGTGTGTGGTTTTGCTTGGTTTTGTGGTCATCGAGGCCCGGTTTCTCCACAATGAAGGTACGATTTAGTCTGAGCCATCCCAGTGTCGTGGTGCTCTCCTCGTTGTGTCTCGACAGGTTAAGTGTCACATCCCGGTTCTCCCAAAGCGGGATGGTTTTGTTTTTCTTAATTATTAACTTCATTTGGACCAAAGCCCATTATCTTTTGGCCTTCTTTTCTGGCCCGTGCAGTAAACCCTAGGGTTTTCACCTTTTTTTCTTATAAAAAGGAGGAGGGCCTCCTCCTTCTCTTCTCTCCCATTTCAAAACCAGAGCGAACCCTTGCAGATTTCCAGAGAGATCTGAAAACCCTAGCCGTCAAGGTTTTTCCTTTTCTTGTCTCTTTCGATCTCTCTTGGCTGACCTCTCTCTCTTCTTTTTCGCCGACGTATCTCTCTCCTCGCTGGTTGTCATTCGTTGCACGCTTGAGCCAAGCCATCAGAGATCCTCGATGAACCGATTCAAGTCTGGGTTCAAATCTCTTCTTGTCTTCTTTCTAGATCTGATTACCGGAGATGGTAAGTAAACCATGTTGTCTTTTTCTTCTTCTTCTTCTCGTTCTTGTTCATTCTCTTAAATCTCTCATTTCGGGTCTTTGGTGGTAGCAGCTACTCGTTTATTTGTAGATCTGGTTCGTGGAAAGCCTTAAGTTTTAGATCTGCTTCTTCTCTCTTTTTCATCCGCAGATCTAAGGCCAAGGTGAGGATTGTTGTGATCCTTTCTTCCTTCTTTCATTATCATTTCATAGTAAAAGTTTCTAGCTAAATCATTCATACCTACGTGTTATCTATAAGCATACACGTAGTTGTTTGATAACTGAACTATATCATATATATCCCTATATATTGTATTGAAATGTGTGAACACCTAAATCTATTCATAGGTTGCTAAATCGAATATGGTTGTTTGGTGATTGAGACTTGTATGTGAGTGTTTGCATTGTATGGGGAATAAGCATGTGTGGGAAGTGTATATGATAGAAAAGGTCTTAAGGCCTATGTGTGCCGGTGTAAAGTGGTGGAATGATGTATTTGTATGTCTCGGGCATTACATTGTTTCTTGACTGGATCATGTGGCGACCGCGTGAGTTGACATGATTCATGCCGGAGCGGGCATGCGCTTGTGTGAAGTTAAGAATGTAGTAGCACGGCTCACGTGGAGACAGCGTGATGTTGCGTGAACGTGTGAATGTAGTCACACTGATCACGTGGAGACAGCGTGATGTGGCGTGATCGTGTGAGTGTGGTGGCGCGGATCACGTGGAGACAGCGTGATGTGGCGTGATCGCGTGGAATTCACGGAGACAACGTGATGTGGTGAGTTCTCACGCGACAACATGAGAGGCATGGAGACAGCGTGATGTGGCGTTATTCTCATGTTGGCACCGTCGGGGTTTATCCTTCTTTCTTGTTGTTTGCTATTGCTTTACTCGATGTTCTAGGTAGAGCTTTTGTTATGTTGTGTGGTGAATGTCAGGTGATGATTTTGGGGATCTTGGAGCTTTCCTCACTGAGCTTTTGTCGAAATGCTCACACCTCTTTCTTCCCTTTCCATTTCAGGTTCGGCTCATGTTGTTGGGTTTTTGTTAAAGACGTCTTGGGATCCTAAAGACACATTGTTTCGGCCTTATGGCTGGAGACAAGTGTCATGATATCGCCGACCATTTTAGCTATGCTGGTTCGGAGTGTCACAAGTGGTATCAGACCCATGAAAAACTCTCTAGTCCTAACCTAGAGGGCCAGGCTCGACTCAAACCAATATGAATCGAACAAGTTTTTAATCTCTTACTTAATGGTTAAGTTTTCCCCTTGCTCCTTTCGGAATCCGGGGCGAATTCCCAGTTAAGTGGGGTAAAGTTGTCACATCCTGGTTCTTCCAAACCGGGATGGTTTTGTTTTTCTTAATTATTAACTTGATTTGGACCAAAGCTCATTATCTTTTGGTCTTCTTTTCTGGCCCGTGTAGTAAACCCTAGGATTTTCACCTCTTTTTCTTTTAAAAAGGAGCCTTCTCCTTCTCTTCTCTCTCATTTCGAAACCAGAGCGAAGCCTTGCCGATTTCCAGAGAGATCTGAAAACCTTAGCCGTCAAGGTTTCTCCTTTTCTTGTCTCTTTCGATCTCTTTTGGCTGACCTCTCTCTCTTCTTTTTCGCCGACGTATCTCTCTTCTCGCTGGTTGTCGTTCGTTGCACGCTGGAGCCAAGCCATCAAAGATCCTCGATGAACCGATTCAAGTTTGTGTCCAGATCTCTTCTTGTCTTCTTTCTAGATCTTATTATCGGTGATGGTAAGTGTAGATCTTAAAATCTACACTAAGTATTTGATAGTGATCAAGAGTTTAATCTAAGGAAGCTAAAATGATGTAGGCAACGATATCTTTAGAACACAACGATGTAATCAGTTTCTAGTAGGCAAAGATGGATTTTATTGATGAATAAGATTGAATACAATGAATGAAATAAGATCGAACGTTACAAGCGAGATCGATAAGAGAAAAGACTTAAAGCTAGGTGAAAACAAGGTCGATGTGTGTGTGGCTCTCTCTAGGGTTTTCAACGTTTCCCCTTTCGTATCTATCGATCTATTCTTATAATGGGCTGCTTCCGCGATCTTCGCAACCGCTCTGCGATCTCTGGCTCCTTGAATCGATCTCTTCCTGATCGTCAGAGTTGGGCTTCTTCGTTGGTTGCGCGGCCCAAGTCATTTAGGCCCAATTTATTAATTATCCAAAATCGGGTCGAACATTTGTCCCCCAATCTCTTTTCTTCGGGATGAATGAAGGGAGATGATCTACATAGGTTTTGTACGTTACTTCTCGTGCGCTTTTTGGTTTTCCCGCGTAATGGCTATACGCGCCGCGTTAGGGCGAATCATTAAATTCCCCGGGCCTAGCGATAGAGCCGTTAGGGCTTGCGATGGCTTATAAGTACCCGAGAGCGTTCCTACGCTGTCTTAATCCGCTTTTTTCCTTTTGCAATCAGACTTTTAATTACCGAATTTTGATAAGATGGCTCCATCGTTCTTCTGTCCTCTTCCGACGACCACGGCTAAATGGCTCGAGGAACTTTATACCGTCCACGGCGTCGATCGGGTCGTAGTAGTTGATTTGGCTTCCACGACTGAGTCTCCGGAAGCTGTTCGTGATGGATTC
This sequence comes from Brassica napus, assembly GCF_020379485.1. Taxonomy (NCBI): domain Eukaryota; kingdom Viridiplantae; phylum Streptophyta; class Magnoliopsida; order Brassicales; family Brassicaceae; genus Brassica; species Brassica napus. The sequence goes on from NC_063449.1 coordinate 13,386,012, forward strand.
GGTGGGGCGTATCTCACCTTCTTTGAGACCTGGGGTCTTTTCTACCCGATCCCGGAGCCTATCCTTAGTGTTTTGGCGGAGCTGGGTTTGTCGCTCACTCAAATGTGCCCCAATTTCTTGAGACATCTTTTGGCACTCCTAGTCAAGGCTCGCGAAGAGGGTTTATCATTTGGCCTCGACGAGCTTCATCATCTCGTTCTGATGAAACGAAACAAATAAAATTCTGGGACGTTCCATATGTCTCCCTGTCCAGGACGTCACATCATACATGGTATCCCGTATCGTGATCAGAACTGGCGAGAAGAATTCTTCGTCTTCAAGATCGACGAACCGTCTGTGGGTAGTTTTGATTTCTCGAGGCTCCCCTGCTATTGGGCTGAGGACATAAGTGAGTTATTCTTTAGTTTTTTTTCGTTTTCCCTATTTTCGCATGCGTGGGCAGTTATTGACTGATTCTGTCTGTTCATTCCGGGAGATCGGATATGACCGACGGGCTTCGGGGTTTGATTGGAGCTCTTCGGAGAGGTCGCTTGACTTGGTCTTCTTTCGATCATGCTTGAATTCGAGCTGCCTTCTCGATGCCAGATGGATCGGGTGTTGCCCCGGAGATCGCGGGCGCCTTTGAGGATGAAGTGGAGCATTCTCAGGAGGAGGTAGGGGCTTCTTCTAGCAATCCTCCTCCTCCTGATAGGTTGGAGAGGCAGCTCGTGAGGAGGTCATCATTTCGTACCTCTAGATCGGCATCGGCAGGCAAAACCACTAGTGGGCTGCCTCCAATCTCGATTCCGGATTCAGACGATGAGGGTCCCCTCGAAGATCGGAGACTTCCTGTCCCTTTTGTGATGTGCCCCGGTTCGTGGATCAGTCCATTGAAGCCGACCAGCATGGAGATCAGGACGTTCTGAACAATTTGACCGAGGTTCGTTCATCCGACCGTACCGATCAGACTGACCGAGCCGTCCAGCGTGCGTCCCGATTGGAGTTTCGGCTTGAACCACGACTAGACGACCGAACTGACCGTATCAGAGCTCGTCTTTCCCGACCAACTCGACAGTCAAAGACCCACGGTCAAGCCAAAATTAGCTTGGGTCGTGAAGAAACCTAAGAAGGACATGCATTCTCATCCGGCGGACCATCCAGACATTCCCGCAAGCGCCCTTATCTTTACCCCGTGCATCCATCAGGTTCGGATGAACCTGGACATTATCTGAAGGGCCATCTTTGACCAATCTGCATTGAAGACTGAGTTTTTGACTCATTAATTCATATCTGGTCAAATTTATATTTTCTATGCATTATTTTCCGTGTATTTTCTTTATTAGTCTTTGACTACAAACACTATAAATATGTAGTCTCATTCCATGAATAAAATCAGTTTATTTTCGTTTCTTCTCTGAGTAAGAGAGAGAGTTCTTTAGCTAGTTCATTGGTGTGAACCGGCTTGTTGATTTGGTGGTCAGCTAATTCATCTTTGTGTGTTGTTTGGTGGTTAGTTAACACATTACAATCGTTCTTTGGTGGTTAGCCTTAGATCGTGGGTATATCAAGAGTCATTCCGCATCTCTTGACGATCCTTTCAATCCATCTCAGTTCCAGAAGTGCAATTGCCTTCTCGGATCATATCCAACATCCAGCATAAGTGATCCTTCCCGATTTAGGGCTTATCAAGTGTTATCAGAGCCACTTTGGCTGGTTTGTTTTCTTTCATCTTTCATCTTCTCATCTCTCCACGTTTTTCTTTTCATATTTCTTGGATCCGGGCTGTTCCTTTACTCCCTTGTGATCGCCTATTATAAAAAAAATATATATCGATTAAAAAAAGGAGTTTTGGTTTAAATCACTTCTGAAGAGAAATCCAGGGGGAGTGGTGGAAGAGAAACCCTGCTAGCTGAAGAGAAACTCAGCCTTAGGACAGTTAAGGCGGATCCATATCAAAAATCTCTTCATCTTTCTTTATCTTTTCTTTTTTCCACAAAAATTTGTTTTGGGTTTTGATTGCTGAATTTTGACTGTCTATCATCCTTTGAACCAGTGGAAAGAACTCTGAGTGATCACCTAAAAATCGTGAGCTAAACATTTTGAGAGTGTGAGGATTTTTATTTGCTAACTCTTTTGTTAAGTGTTTTCAGGATGTTTGGACTTCTCAAGAAATCAAAACCACAACAAGACGTTTACTTTCCTTTTAAAACCATGTTAGAAAAAGAGCAAATGATTTTTGGAAATAAGAAACAATTTTCTTCTAATGGGTTTGATTTTGTGCAGAAACAAAGAAACCAAAGGAAGAGACAAAACAGGTTCGATGATGATGAGAAGTGGGTCAGAAGTGGTGATCGTCCCTTCACCAAAGCCAAGAGAAGCAACCATGATGTGTTTGATCAGAATGAGCTTCAGATTTATGTCAGCTTGGAGAAGATGTTGCATAAGACAATTCATGCTATCAAACAACTCAAAAAGAAGGGAAACACCAACACTTCTACTGCACCAAAACATCAAAGTAATTTTTCTTCTCTTTCAAATTCTGATTTAAAAACTAATGTGTTGTCTTCTGATAGAAACAAAGCTGTGAAACCCACAAGCAAAGCTCATTCTACCAGGTGCTTCAAATGCCATAGGATCGGTCATTATGCTAATAAGTGTCAAAAGCAAAGACCGTTGGTGACTTTGGAGAATGAGAACGTTGAAACCGAGCCAGAAAAGGAAGACCCATTGCCAATTTTCGATGACTTCACATATGAGCCAATGGAGGGGCTAGATGAAGAACAAATTCGTGGTCATCAAGCCAACCAAGAAGAATCATCTTCCATTCAAAAAACGGACCGAACCCAAGGTGAGCATTGTGCTGATTATGGTTCTTTTGCTTATAATCCTTTTCCTTTTAATGTTTCAGATTTGAGGACAAATCTTTTTGAAACGGGAGGGAATGATGTGCCCCAGTTCGTGGATCAGTCTATTGGAGCCGACCAGCATGGAGATCAGGACATTCTGAACAATTTGACCGAGGTTCGTTCATCCGACCGTACCGATCAGACTGAACGAGCCGTCCCGCGTGCGTCCCGATTGGAGCTTCGGCTGGAACCACAACTAGATGACCGAACTGACCGTACCGGAGCTCGTCTTCCCGGACCAACTCGACATTCTAAGACCCACGGTCAAGCCAAAATTAGCTTGGGCCGTGAAGAAACCGAAGACGCACATGCATTCTCATCAATGATGTGCCGCAGTCCACAGATCAGTACATGGAACCAGCTCAACATGGAGTTCAAGACGTTCTGAACACTTCAACCGAGGTTCATGTTTTTCACCATACCGGACAGACTGACCGTGCAGTGTACTGGACCATCCCGCATACGTTCGGAAATGAGCTTTGGCTGGAACCATGGCTGGATGACCGATCTGACCATACTAGAGCTTGCCTTTCCCATCCAACTTCACATTTTATGACATATGGTTGAGCTAGAATCCACTTTGGACGAGCTGGACGAAGTGACACTTACTTGGGCGAGCTAGATGAGCTGAGTGAGCTAAATGACACTACTCTGGAGCTGGATGAGCTGAGTGAGCTAAGTGACACTAGATTGGAACTGAATGAGCTAACTAACACTGAAGATGGAGCTGGTTCAGCTGCTGGGCGAAATGAGCCTTTTCAGCCCAAAGAAAAGTTCATAAAAAGTTCATTATGGGATTGTTTCTTTCCAAATTCGACCAGCCCTTTCCTCAGTCCATTTCAAGCCAATTCTCATCAAGAATACCAAGAGGAAGTCAACAAATAAGTCCTGGTCGTGGCTATATCAAGAGGCAGTCCAAGTTTCAGTCAAAGACTTTATTTAGTCAAGTCTTTGTTTCTATTTTCTATGTCTTATTTTTAGCACATTCTTCTTTGGATTTCTACAACTTGTAATCCTATAAATAAGGTCTAAGAGGCACGAAATAATATAGATTGTTTTCCCCTTTTTATGAGTTTATCTCTTTGTTCTTTGTTTAGAACACCTCTTAGTTTCTTGGTGAGGTTATCTCCAAGTTTCGATCCTTCTTTTGTTGGACCGGTGCGTCACATCCGGCAACGATCGTAGTCTGGTAGTATCAAGAGGTCTTTTTGCAGCCTTTTGCGTCACCACTCATCCCATCCAGTTCTCCTTTGGAGTTCATATCCATTCCTTATCAATCCGGTCGAGTGTTCGTTTCTTAGGGTTCTTCAAGTGGTATCAGAGCCACTCTTCCGGTATTGTCTATTTCATTCATCTTTCTCATCTTCCATTTTCTTATAAACACTTCTTCTTCTACCTTTCTTAAATTCGGGTCTCTCATTACCATCCACTATATAAAAAAAAAGAGAGAAGAGAAAAAGAAAGATCTACCAAAAAAAAAAAGATTCAAAGTTTGATTTGTGGATTGGTGGTGGAAGAGAAAGCCTGCTGGCTGAGGAGAAATCCAGCCTTTGAGGTGGTTAAGGCAGATTCCAAAAAGCTAAATCTCTTATCTTTCTATCTTAAACACCTTTTGTTTGCTTGGATCTACCCATTCGGATTCCTTGATCTGTTCTCTTAGAACATTGAGAAGAAACTTGTGTAATTACCAAAAAATCTAAGAGAAACACTTGAGTGGGTGAGATTAAACACTTGAGAGTGTGAGGTTTTATTTCCTAACTTTTGTGTTGAGATTTTCAGGTTATGATGTTTGGTCTTCAAAGGAAAAGTAGCAAGGAGAAACCCCCACGACAAACTGTCTCTCAATTTCCATTTAATTACTCTTTGAATAATTTTTTATGAGTTTGTTAGTGTGCAGGAAAAGCCAAACCGAAGGTGCAAAGAGCAAATCAAAACGACCAGAGATGTGGCTGATCCCAAGAGGCGATTGCTTCAATTTGATGTCCAAGAGTTTTGTGATAACTTTGAGAAGGGAATGATGAAAGCCTTCAAGGACATCAGCAAGAACCAAAAGAAGATCACATCCACACGTGCACCTGTAGCTGAGCCATCCTTATTCATCAGCAAGAAATCCAAAGGTAAATCTGAAACCCATGTTGAGGAGTTGAAAGATTTTTCAGATTCTTTACCTATCTTTGATGAATATGATGAAGAACCAATTGAAAGCTTGATGATTTGTGAGAAAAACTGTGATCTTCCTTCTCTTGAATCTGAGTTTATGAATGATAATGAACATGCTATTGTAGAACTAACCGTTTTGCAACTGGAGCATCCGAGTAGTCTTGTTTTGTCTCCACAGGTTTTTGAGGAAGAACCACTGGACTATCCACATCAAAGACCACGACTTGACACTAGAAAACCCTTGGATGATGATACATATCCTATCTTTGATGAGGAGGACGAACCTGGTCCAGTCTTTGATGAGGAAGCAACAAGCATCACCTCCATCGTCATGGAGAGCCATCTTTGCTTTGATCCCAGCACAACTCATGCGCCTTTGTCTTCTGAACTTCAAGAGCACTGTGGGCAATCTAATTTGCTTAATTCTCACCCTGATATGTTTGTTAAGATCAGTTCTCTCGATGTGATTCGTTTTGGTCTTGAAAAGGTGAAAGATTTTTGAAAACATGATAAATTATTTTAAAGTGTTTAAACCTGATGAACTTCTTGATCAAATTTTTTTTCAAAATTGCAATGGCATCAATTCTGGAATTATCTTGAGTTTTGATCAGTTCTTAAAGCATAGCAAAGGCTTTGATCATTTTGAAAAGTCTCTTGAGATTGATTTGAAACAAACTGATTTCTGTGCTAGAAAATCTTTTGATTCGTTTGTTTTCAAAGGAAATGGCTTTGATCTGAGTTCTTATAGACATGCACTGATCAGTGGTGATTTCTTTACATCCTCTTTTGCCTTGAACGAATTCTTGATTAAAAGGTTGCTGGAACAGAAATCACTTAGAACTGAAACTGGGTTTTGTGATCTTGATTTTTGTGATTTTGTTTTGAAGTCTGATCTCTTGAGTTCTGAAACTGATAAAACTTGGCATTTTCTGAGATCATTTCGTGATAATTGTGTTGTTTTGAGTTTTGATGATATCTTGGTTTACAACAGTTTCTTTGACAAACGTCTTGAGCATTTGATAGATGTTTCTCAAACTGAACTTACTCTTTTGTGTTCAGATGTTGAGAAGGATATGCACGTTCTGAAATGACTAATATTTTTGCATGTCTTGATAAAATTCTGGTCTGTAATGTCTACTTTGATGAGCATCTTGAAAGGCTGAAATGTGTGCTACTTGTTCTTGGAAAAGAGATCTTGATTTTTGAATTGAACAAGTACTTGTCTTGCACATATGATCCTGGTCTTTTAGTTTCCGTTATGAGTGTGCAGAAAAAACAGGCTCAGCCTCAGAAAAGTGAAAGCATTGACCGTTCCCAACAGCCTGAGATTTAGAGATGCATTGTTGTCCAACCCGGCTACCTTGGAGATGCCAGCGACAGAGGTTCAGTACAAGGATAGTATCTCAACATTCAGAAGGTCTTTTATCTTGAATCCAATTTCCCTGTAAGACCAACTCACCAAGGATTCACTGAGGCTTGGAATCACATGAAAAGCTTCACGGAGGAAAACGTTATGAATTTTCCAAACCAGAGGTCCTTTAGTCCGTCTATCTGCGAGTACCAGATTTCTAAAGGAGATTCAGGCTCAAGAAAGAAGCGGCCTGAGCCAAAACCGATCATAGGATTCAATATGGTTCTCTCAGCATTGAATAAAGACTGAAATCAGGAGAAATGGCCATGTAATTATGAAGTTATGATCCATCCACCAAAACCGGCTATACCAAAGACAGCCCAGCCTTCATCAATTAGCCAAAAAACCAGAGGTACTTCCAAAACTTCTAAATGTATTTGTGCTGATGAATTTGTTAAGTGTCATAGCAGGAATCAGGTTACCATTGACGTGCCCATGGAGCTTAAGTGTTTTCTTCCTTCTTTTCATTTTGATGAATTGAAAGAAAACCCAACAAATGAGGCAACAAAGTGTTCACCACATGGAAAACCGTTGGAACTGGCGATCCTCGATGAACCAAAGATGATTCCTCAGCTAACCTCCTGTCCAAACCAAAAGCACTGTATGGATCATGGGTTGATTGTATCTGCTCATCATGAAAATATTTTGAATCCGAGAATTTCTAAGCAAAAACACATCTTTAATTGGTTGAAAAACATTTTTCTTAAACCTTTTCTTGAGTCGTTTCCAATGAGCTGTGCTTTGAAAGAAATTTGGTGTAGGAAAAAGCATGAACCAAAATTGCTTAGGCCAATGAATCAATTTGATTTCGTTCATGATAAAAATCTTTCAGATTTGGCACTGACTCATTCTTTTCCTAACATTTTCACACATTGGCCTAATTTTCAAATTGATAAACCAATTTTTGGCGATCAGTTTACTTGCTTGATGCTTTCCCACGTGCTTGATGATTATCCTAAGGGCTTGGATCCTGATTTTGATGTCTTAAGGATAGAGAAACCCTTTGATTATTTCTTTCGCAGATTTGATGTGGTTTCTCTAGTTGTTTTGAATGAACAAGATAAGCATGATCAGTTTCCAAGGAGAGCAAATAGGTGAACGCCTAAGGACTTGTGTTCGTGGAACATGGAACCGAACATTCTTGAGGGAAACGAGTTCAAACCTCCAAGGAAGTTTCTGTCCAAACTTTTCATTCACTGAATTTTTCATGAATTTTAAATCCTTTATATCTGATTTATTCCCTTTTGATACATGTACAATGGATTTGAGGACAATTCCTTTTGAAGACGGATGGAATGATGTGCCGCAGTCCACGGATCAGTACATGGAACCATCTCAGCATGGAGTTCACGACGTTCTGAACATTTCAACCGAGGTTCATGTTTTTCACCGTACTGGACAGACTAACCGTGCAGTGTACTGGATCGTCCCGCATACGTTCGGAAATGAGCTTTGGCTGGAACCATGGTCGGATGACCGATCTGACCATACTGGAGCTTGCCTTTCCCGTCCAACTTCATATTTTATGACATATGGTCGAGCTAGAATCCACTTTGGATGAGCTGGCCGAAATGACACTTACTTGGGCGAGCTAGATGAGCTGAGTGAGCTAAATGACACTACTTTGGAGCTGGATGATCTGAGTGAGCTAAGTGACACTAGATTGGAGCTGAATAAGCTAAGTAACACTGAAGATGGAGCTGGTTCAACTGCTGGGCGAAATGAGCCTTTTCAGCCCAAAGAAAAGTTCATAAAAAGTTCATTATGGGATTGTGTCTTTCCAAATTCGACCAGCCCTTTCCTCAGTCCATTTCAAGCCCATTCTCAACAAGAATACCAAGAGGGAGTCAACAAATAAGTCCTGGTCGTGACTATATCAAGATGCAGTCAAAGTTTTAGTCAAAGACTTTATTTAGTCAAGTCTTTGTTTCTATTTTCTATGTCTTGTTTTAAGCACATTATTCTTTGGATTTCTACAACTTGTAATCCTATAAATAAGGCATAAGAGCCACGAAATAATATAGATTGTTTTCCCCTTTTTATGAGTTTATCTCTTTGTTCTTTGTTTAGAACACCTCTTAGTTTCTTCGTGAGGTTATCTCCAAGTTTTGATCCTTCTTTTGTTGGACCGGTGCGTCACATCCGGCAACGATCGAAGTCTGGTAGTATCAAGATGTCTTTCCGCAGCCTTTGTGTCACCATTCATCCCATCCTGTTCTCCTTTGGAGTTCATATCCATTTCTTATCAATCCGGTCGAGTGTTCGTTCCTTAGGGTGTTCACTTTTAGTCCTGGCTTGCAGGACAATTCTGCTGCTGCGAGCCATAAACGGTGTCGCTCGTCAAAGCACGTCATGGAGGAGCCTTCTCATTCCAAGCAAAAACCAAAAGGTCGGAAGTTTGCTCTAAAGAGCGATGGTCCTTCATCTGTGGGTCAGGATGACCTTGTTTCGCTTGCTCGTCGTACGAGGTTCACGGGTTTTCGTCCTCCGTCTCTTGCTTCTCCTGAAGAGCAGGGAGCTTACGCTAAAGTGGTCGTCGCAAGCTCCAAGGTCAGTTTCGTTGGGCTATATGTGTTTCTGTTATAGGCGCCGAGATACTAACTCTGAGGTTTTCCCCTTTCCAGGTTATGGAAGCTTTCAATGAGTTCGCTGTGACGATGGAAGATCGCAAGCTTACTCTTCGCAATGAGAGTGAGGTGGAGAAGGGAAGAGTCGAGGTCCGGAGGCTTACAGAGGAGCTTCGGACGACCAAGGAGGAGGCTAGGACGAAAACTTGAGAAGCTATGATACTGAGGGACGAATGGCAGAGAGCCCGTCAGGAAAGGGCGGTTTTTGAGACCGAGGTCGCTGTTCTCAAGACCAAGGTCGTGGAGCTCGAAGCCGATCGTGACTGGGACATCCGCAGAGGTTCTCGCGCTGCTCGTCGCGAAATTGCCAGAGGCCTCCGAGAGTTCCTAACTTCTTAGGAGAAGAGATGGGTTGACAAGAAGAAGGAGATGTCTGCTGAGATTCAGCTCCATGAGGTGGTTGCCAATCTTGATCTTCTAAACGAGATCAAGGATGAAGGGCTGGTTATCGAGGATGAGATAGCTCGCCCGAAGGAGATGGAGAAGGACTGCGAGGCCGTTGCTAGTTTGGCCACCGTTCCGGATTGGTAGGTGGCGGGTCTCGACCTTCCTCAAGTTTCCGAAGATTCGGTTGTCAACAATGAAGCTGTGGATTTGTCTTCCGACGAAGGAGCTAGTTCTTGGGTGTTTTTTTTTTTGTTTCATGTTTCTTTTTTCTCGGATATAGACGATCTTTTTTGTTTTGTTTTCGATATCTTTTTTGTTTTTATCGGATAACTACTACTTTTTGGAATATGTGATCTTTTCATATTATTCTCCTTTCTTGTTGTAATCCTGTGGTGCCTTCACCCTTTATAAGGTCTTTTTTTACTTGGTATCGATTTCATATTTTGAGTGAGGTCTTTTCTTTTTCTTTTATTGATATGTCATCGAGAAGAGTGGGTCTTCGTGAGTCTGAGAGGATTCGAGGCCGAAATGGGAGTGTTGGCGTAGAACGAATTCGTTCTGGTGATGTGAGCGAGGCGCTTACGGAAGTCCTTCGCGAGGAGACCTGACTTCCTCATGCTCCCGTTAGAGGAGAAAAGGTGGTGGTTCGTACGAGCTCGAACAGTCTGAATGGCTCGGAAGGTCGAGACCACCCTTCGAAGAAGGCAAAAGTGACTGGTGCTGATCATCATCCTGGTGTCTAGGGTGATGGCGCCATTGCGAAACCGTTTCATTGGCAATTTTCTCATTCCAAGGATTGCCCGATTATGGAAGATCCAGATAGCATCGCTCATCTGGTTAGGCATTTTAAGCCAGCCGGGTGTCCGCTTCCTTCTCTTTGAAACATGACAGAGCGTGACGCCTACGTTAAGATGGTTGTTGCGCATGCTAAGGTTGGCTTTTTGATACTCGCAACATTGAGTCCTTAACTTGCTTGTATTCGTGCTGACCCATCATGTCCCACGCCTGGAGGCTAACAACGAGTTCGCGACGACTTTAGAGAGGCGTCCGGGAACTAAAGCTTGGTTTGAAGATGGCTCAAGATCGAGAGCGCGCTAACGCTGCTCAGCTGTCTGCTGCCGAAAAGCTTGGGAATCAGGCTGCTTCGCTCGAAGCTTGTTTGTGAGTTGTGAGTAACGAGAGGAAATCGGCCCTCGAGCAGGTTTTTTTTGGAGGCGAAGATCGAATCTTCTTCAAGTAAATTTGCTGATGATCTTCGTCACACAACTTATGATGCTAAAAAGGCTTTAGCTGACATCTATTTAGATGTGCTGATATCTCTGAAGGAGAAGTGGGAGAAGAAGAAGGCTTCAGCTGATTGTGAAGCTCGTCTTAAGGAGGTTATGGCTAATATAGATCTCCTAAAGGAGATTATGAATAATAACCTGTTGGCCTCGGATGAGTTGTTGCGTCTTCGATCGAAGGATGTCGAGCTTGGGTCCGAACTCGACGTGATGGCGGTGTCGGATTTTTCTGTTGGGAAATTGGATCTTCCTCAGATTTATGAGGATCTGCAAGAGGAGTTTTTTGCGAGGGTTCCTTCTGAGGTGAATGAACTGGGTGACGAGACGAAGATCGTGGGCGATCAGTTTGAGGATGGGGAATTTGACGCCGAGGAGTAGTTTCAGTGATTTGATTTTTTTTTTATTTTTTTTCCCTTCACGACTACATCCCAACTTATTGCGCCCTGCTTTCGTGGCTGGTCAAGATTGGGACGGTGTGGAGGAGACTAAGTCGACCCTGAGAAGCGTGAAGAGGGTTCTTCGGGCCCAGAACGCCACAGGCGTGACTTTCCTTATTCCTACGAAGGAGCAAAGACCTTGGTCTCGTCCGATCGGGTACCAAACAGTTTACGAATCTTATTTCCAGGACGACACTCGCTGTTGGTTCCCCATCCCGTGACTGATCACCGCGTACGTTAGGCGGCGAGATCTCGCGATTAGTCAGTTACTGAACGGCTCACTGCGACTAGCCGTCACTCTATCAGTTCTAGCGGAGGAGATCGACATGCCGATGAGCGTCAGGTCGTTCGAGGAGATGACCTCGATAACCGATATGAAGGACGCAACCTACTCGGTAAAGATGCGACCAAACTGCAACGTGTGCGCCGGTCATCCAAACAAAATGCAGAATTGGCAGCGCTCCTACTTCTTCGTTAAGTCCGACGACTCGGCTTTCGAGGAGCCTCCTCGAGAGGACTATCGGGTCCTATGGAACCGTTCTTGTGGTAGAATATCTTGTCGCGAGCTACGTCTAATTTTTTGATCCTAACGAAACTTTCTTTTTGTTGTGCTCGCAGTTGGCCATCCCACTTCTCCAATCTATCCTGAGGATTTCCTGAAGAGCGTTCGAGCCGTCGCTTTGCTTCAGATCTACCGTTGGTCCGAGATTACCGTCGAGAAGATTCGCGAGCTTAAGGACCGGATCGCTCGAAGTGCGTTCTCTCGCCGTCTCTGGTTACTCTTTCGATCACAAAGTTTATTTATCGCGTCCTGACCTTTCTGCCTTATGTTTTCAGGAGAGTGGAGATCTGACCTTCCGACCGTTCTTCCTATTCGCGCCAAGCGACTAGACATCCTCCCGAAAGACATCCAGAAGCAAGTTTCTGAAGCAAAGAGGATGGGAACTCTTCCCGATTTGAGCGCGATGTTAGCCGCCCAGCTGGGACTGGCTAGCGAGGAAGGACCCTCGGCGACGGTTCCTCGCACTGGTGAGGTTCCCCCTTCTGGCGCTAGAAGCGCGGGGAAGGGTAAGAAAAGGAAGAGGGGCGGCTCGGGAGTCGAGGGGAGCGCCGAGGAGGCGTGCGACGTTCCTCCTTCTGGCGAACCCCAGAAGAAAAAGAAGAAGAAGAAGAAGAGGACGAAGAAGCCTGTTGACGAGCAGTCGGAGAATCCCGAGGAGCCGACTGAGATTGAGGAGGGTGATGTTCAAGAAGAAGAACTTCAACCCGAAGAGGAGGCTTCTGAGGCTGAAATCTCGGGAGAACGGGACGACGCGGCCGGAGCTGGTGAAGGGAAGGAATCTGAAATTCCTCTTAACGTCGCCCGTCCAGACGGTTCTGAAGATGACAGCGGGGAGTCGCCGCTTTTGATCAGGAGACGCAACGACGAGGTCGGCGATGAGGGGCGATCTCTTATTCTGGCATCTTCTCGCGAGGGAACTCCGGTTTCCATTGGGGAAGGGGTCGCTCAGATCGGCACTTCTTCTCGCGGCTCCGCTATCTTGAGGAGGGTGCCCGGAGTCAACTTTCCAGACAAGGTTTCGTTTCACTATGAGGGACCGGCCCCTCTAGTGTATGTCCCCGAGAAGTGTGGAGAGTTCCTTCGCCAATTAAGGGGGAGGGCGAAACCTTTGCCCGCTGTGAAGGACCTCATTTTTGGGGGTGAATACGAGGAGGCCGCGAGGGCCAAGCTGCTGGTAAATGACTCGGTCCCTTCTCTTTTTTTTTTTTACTTCGTCCTTTAACTTTTTCTTACAATTTTCATCTCTTCGTTTGTTTAGGGGGATAGTGCGACGAACGTCGTGATCGATAAGTACGACACTGCCCTGAAGGGAGCTTTGGGCGAACTCGAGCTGGCTAAGAAGGAGCAGGCGGCGAAAGAGGAAGCTTCTGCTCGCCAGCTGAATGCAACGAGGGCTGACGTCGAGAGGCTTAATGTGATGGTTGCTCGCATCATCGCTCGGAGAGATGAGCTCAAAGCCGAGTTGGAGGTATCTCGGGGAGTCGTTTGTGAGCTCGAGCGGAAGAACGCCGAACTTGAGAGCGAGAAGGTTTCGCTCGCTGAGTCTCATGAAAGAGAGATGAGGCGCCTCAGAGATTCCAGGATCCTGGAAGTGACGAGGGAAAGAGGAAGAGTTGAGGCCGAGATGGCCGCAAAAGCTAATCGTCGCTTCGCTAGGATTCGCTCCCGAGAAGAGCGACGAGGTCCCTATGAGGAGGCCCGGTTTCTTCATAGCCAAGCCTTCGGAACCAGGAAATGCCTCGAGGCTTTGAGGAGGGCTGGGAGCGACATCTCGCAAGCTACTATCGAGATATTCGCCGAGCAAGAGAAGAAATACGAGGAGGAAGCCGAGAAGCTTAGGGTGGGCGAGATACCCGAGGGAGATCTCACACTTTCTCCTCTCGTATTGGACTCTCAGTTTGTGGATGCTCGAATCTTGGCGAGTCTCGATCCATATGGGTCCAACGCCGGCTTGATCGATCCGGAGACTGCAGCGAGTCTTCACGTTCCGCCTACTCATCCGACTGAAGAACGGCGCGAAGACCCGGCGCCTCTTCTTGAAGGTCCTTTGGCTGATCCAGAGGTCGTCCCGAGACCAGATGAAGCGCATGTTTCTCTGGCTGCTCGTGAGTCGAGCGTCAGGGCTTCGGAGCTCTCCGTCCTCAACGATCGCGAGAGTGATCGGGAAGCTTAGTCTTTTTTGTTCGTTTTTTCTTTTGAGTCTCGTAGGACTTGTGTTGTTGCCTTTAGATTTTTGCCTTTCGAGGCTTCTACTTTGTTGTTTTTCTTCTGTTTTGTTCCAACTCATCGAATTTGTATTAACTGTTTTCTTTTAATTGTACTTGTCTATCAAATGCATGATTTCTCAAGATTCGAAGTGACTGTTTGCTTGGTATAAACGTTATTCGAGATATCGAATCGTCGTAGTGTTTAGCTCGTCATGGCTTTGTCTCGGTCGATTTCTTTGACTCGCGATCGTTCGTCATTTGAGTTTCGTTGTTAATTATGAGTTTTCAACGTTGACGGTTCCAAATCGACCCTAAAGTAATTTTCAAGCGTTCGGTGGGCCAAATCTTACTTAGTAAATTACAGGGTGAGTTGGAGTCATTGTCTCGTCCGTGTTGGTTTAAATCGCAACACAGTCGACTCCCGTGAACACGTGTCTGACCAGGACATATCCAACGTGGGATGCGAGTACCAATACGCTTGTTCGAGAAGTCGGGGCATGCTCGTGTCGGCATCGCTTAAGTGATCGTCTGCTTCGGAGATCGATTCCTCGGGGAGGAGGTTTTTTTTTTTTAATTTCGGCTGGACCCCTTTTTCTTTTGGGCTGCCTACATATCCCTTTGTGGGAATCAAGCCATTCGTAGTTCTTAGATTGCGAGTAAAAGTGGCTTTTGAGGCGCATTTACTCGGTTTTTTTTTTTTTTTATATAGCGAGAGAATGTGACCGTTGGTCGTTCTTTCCCTCCCCTTTTTTTTTTTTTTTTTTTAGAGAGACCGAGTAAAAGTGGCCTTAGTGGCGCATTTACTCGGTAAAGTGTTCGTCTTGACTAAGGATGGAAGAGGCGGAGATGTTTGGAGTTCCAAGCTCTCGGTACTGCTTCGCCTGTTGAAGTCTCGAGGCGGTATACTCCTGGTTTGATGACTTCGACTATCTTGTATGGTCCTTCCCAGTTGGCTCCAAGCTTGCCGGCTTTCCACTCCTTAGTATTTTCGAAGACCTTTCTTAAAACAAGATTGCCCATTTCGAGGGGACGTGACTTAACCTTTTGGTTGTAATAGCTCTCGATTTGATGCTGGTAATTTTGGATACGGAGTAGTGCTTGGTCGCGCTTTTCCTCGATGTCGTCGAGTGCGTCGAGCAGCATGTCACGGTTGAGTTCGACGTTTTGTGGCATTCGTGATCGGCGCAAACTCGTCACATTCACTTCTGCAGGAGCCATTGCCTCGACGCCGTAGGCCTTTGAGAAGGGTGTAGCCTTTGTCGCTCCGCGAGGAGTTGTTCTGTGGGACCACAGGACACCATATAGTTCATCTGCCCAGCAACCCTTCTTTAAGTCGAGTCGTTTCTTCAGACCGTTGATGATGGTCTTGTTCGTCGACTCAGCTTGGCCGTTACTCTGCGGGTTTTTCGGGGTCGACATGTTGAGTCGAATTTGCCATCTGTCGCAGAATCCCTTGAAATGATGCGAGATGAATTGTGAACCATTGTCTGTGATGATCTCGTATGGGAGCCCGTGTCGGCAGATTATGTTCTTCCAGACAAAGTTTTGCACCTCCTTGTCGGTGATGCTGGCATAGGCTTCGGCTTCGACCCACTTGGTGAAGTAGTCTGTGAGGATCAGGATGAACTTCTTTTGGCGAGATGCCGGCATCGGTCCGATGATGTCCATTCCCCATCGTATGAATGGTTATGGAGCAGTTAGGGTATGAAGGAACTGCGTTGGGCTGTGTAAGGTGGGAGCATGACGCTGGCATTTGTCGCACTTGCGCACGTATCTCTCGCAGTCGGCGTTCATGGTTGGCCAGTAGAATCCGAGATTCTTCACTTTTAATGCAAGAGTTCGTCCGCCCGAGTGATTGCCTGCTGCTCCTTCATGTGTTTCGGCCATGACTAGTCTCGTTTCTTCGCCGGAGATACATTTGAGTAGCACCTTCGTCGCGGTCCATCGGTGTAGTTCCTCGTCCATGACAACGTAGTGTGCACTACGTCGCTTCAGTCGCCGCGCGTCCCATTTCTTGGTAGGCAATAAACCTTCAGCGAGATAATCGATGAGTTCCTTGCGCCAATCTGTTGGCTGATCATCCTGCGAAGGAGGTTCTGCTTCGTCGATGTCCATCGCTTCGCTAATCGCTGCTGCGATTGCAGTCTGTTCCGCCTTCGTGTCGATGCTCGGTTTCTCGATTTTATGGATTGGGATTGTCCTCTTGACTTGATCGTGTAGCTTGCTTCCTAGAGCAGCGAGGGCGTCGGCACAGACATTTTCTCCGCAAGGAACCTTCGTGAGTTCGAAGAACTCGAAGTCTCGCGTGAGGTTTTGGACGAGTTTGAGGTAGGCGTCCATCCTTTCATTGCGGACGTCGTAATCGCTGAGGTACTGGCTTACGACAAGTTGAAAGTCGCAGTAAGCACTGATTCTTTTGGCCTTCACTGCCTTGGCGAGACGGAGCCCTACGATGAGGGACTCATATTCAGCTTCTTTGTTTGACGCCGCAAAACCAAAACTGAATGACTGCCGGATGAGTTCTCCTGTTGGTGATTGCAGTTGCACTCCTGCCCCCGACCCTTTACTCGTGGATGAACCGTCGACGTGGAGGATCCAGTTTAAACTTGGTAGGATGAGGTCTTGCTCCAGCTCTGGTGTTAACTCGATCAAGAAGTCTGCAAGGACCTGTGACTTTTCTGCTTTGCGATTCTTGTACACGATGTCGTGTTCGCTCAGCTCCATCGCCCATTTAGTCAACCGTCCTGACTGGTTAGTATTCTGCATAACCGTTCAGAGTGGTTGGTTGGAGAGTACTTCAATCATGTGCGACTGAAATAGGGTCGCAGTTTCCTGGCCGAGGTGACGACAGCTAAGGCCATCTTTTCGAGTGTTGGGTATCTCGTCTCCGGCTCGGTCATTCTTTTACTTGTGTAAAAGATTTGTTTCTGTTCTCCCCGATCTTCTCAAATGAGCACGCTGCTGACAGCGGAGGATGTGACGGCTATGTAGAGAGACAATGTGTCGACGGCTTCTGGCTTTGATAGTACTGGGGGGTTGTGAGGTAGTGCTTGAGTTGATTGAACGCCTCTTCGCACTTTTCGTCCCAGACGAACCTCTTGTTGCCCCTTAGTAGCTCGTAGAAGGGAAGACACTTATCGGTTGATCGCTAGATGAACCTGTTGAGAGCTGCTATGCGTCCGGTTAATCGCTGTACTTCGCGGCTGTTCTTTGGGCTTGGAAGATCGAGGATCGCCGAGATCTGCTTGGGGTTAGCCTCGATTCCTCGTTGAGTGACAATATAGCCGAGGAATTCTCCCGAAGTGACACCGAAGGTACACTTGGCCGGGTTGAGCTTCATCCCGTAGTCATTCAAGATCTTGAAGCAGTCGCGTAAGTTGTTTAGGTGATCGTCGGCCTTGAGCGATTTGACTAACATGTCGTCGATGTACACTTCCATGGTGTTGCCTAGCTGATCAGCGAACATTCGGTTGACGAGTCGCTGATAAGTCGCGCCGGCGTTCTTTAGCCCGAAGGGCATCACCTTGTAGCAGTAGGTCCCTATGTCGGTGATGAATGCCGTCTTCTCGCGATCGTCGGGATGCATCAAGATCTGGTTGTATCCCGAGAAAGCGTCCATGAAGGTTAGGAGTTTGTTACCAGCAGTTGATTCGACGAGACGATCGATATGAGGGAGTGGGTAACTGTCCTTTGGGCACGCCTTGTTGATGTCCGTAAAGTCGACGCATATGCGCCATTTGCCGTTTTTCTTTTTGACGACAACCGGGTTAGCCAACCATTTGGGGTATCGGACTTCGGTTATGAAACCCGCGTCGAGGAGCCTGTCGACTTCTTCGTTTATGGCTTTAGATCGTTCTGGACCGAGTTTACGTCGCTTCTGTCGGATGGGTTTGAACGTCGGGTCGATGTGCAGTTCATGAGAGGTAACTGCGGGGTCGATACCCTTCATGTCGGAAGTCTTCCAGGCGAACGTCGAGGCGTTGTCTTTGATGAAAGAGATGATCCTTGAACATACGTCGTCGGACAGGTAGACGCCAACTCGGATGATTTTCGTCGGGTCGGATTCATCAATTGCGACTTCGCGAACTTCCTCCTTCTGAGGGTATATCTTGTTGAGTGGTTTACTGACGGAGTTGACAAGGGAAGCTTGTTGCTGCATCTTTACAGTTGCGATCAGTAGTTCTCTCGCGGCTTGTTGATCTCCCCGAATCGTCTGAGTTTTGCCGTCTTTTCCGGGAAATTTGATGCATTGATGATAAGTCGAAGGGACGGCTTTCATGGAATGCAGCCATGGTGTTCCGAGTATGGCATTATAGGGTGCTTTGGCGCGGATGACGGAGAACTTGATGGTGCGGGTTATACCACCTGCGTAAACTGGAAGGCGGATTGTCCCGATCATTTGCTCTGAGGCTCCGTTGAAGCCGGTGAGCGTGCGAGAGGAAGGCTTCATATCCCTTAAATCAATTCCCATTTTGTCGAGTGTGTCGCGAAAGATGAGATCGACTGAGCTGTCGGTATCAATAAGGACTTTTACGACCAGACATTCGCCGATGTGGACGCCCTTGGTGTCTAGTGCCGAAAAAGTGATCTGGTGATCATTTTCGACTGGAGAAGGCCACTTCTGAGAG
This sequence comes from Brassica napus, assembly GCF_020379485.1. Classification (NCBI taxonomy): domain Eukaryota; kingdom Viridiplantae; phylum Streptophyta; class Magnoliopsida; order Brassicales; family Brassicaceae; genus Brassica; species Brassica napus. The sequence goes on from NC_063449.1 coordinate 13,404,599, forward strand.
GTGGTTGCTTGACGTTTGTAATCTTTGACGGCTCGAACCGAGTCACCGCAAGGTGGTGATCCGCCCATTATGACACTAATGTGCGGGGCTCGGGTAGCTCGCATTGATTCGAGTTGCTTCCACAAATCGTCAGTTGTGTTCTCGAATGTAGGAATTTCTGCGGGCTATTTCTTTTTTGACTCGAGACGTCGTCGCAGATCGGACCCTTTCGAACGGTTGAGTTGGATTCGCAGGTCGTCGGCCTTCGAATTGAGCTGGTCACGAAGGTCGCCAGTTTGACCGACTCTCCGAGCGTTGCATTTTGAGATGGTCAAATCCATCCTCTACAGTTACCCGTATGTGTCCCCATTAATGAAGAAAAAGATACAAAGCTTGATTGAAGCTTTAGTGGAGGAAGAAGAAGAGAAGAAGATATCGAAGGGTATATCTATTTTTTAATAATTTTTGGTATAGTAAAATTATTAAAAGTTTTGTAAAACCAGGTCAGGTTCACGTATGGTTAATTTTGTAAAATGGTTTAATTTTGGCATGGTTTAGCTAATAAACCAGGAATTGATGATAAACCAAATAAATTAAAATTCATGGATAAATAGGTCTTAGGCTTTTAATTCGGGATATATAGAATGTAGCAATAGTTTTGGGAGATTTTTTTTTTTTTATCAGCAACAAACAAACTCATATAGAATATGTAAACCAAACTGGTAGCTCTGCATCCATATGGACAACAAAAGAGGGTTGATTTCTTGCACTGCGAGCTAGACTGTCCGCCCTTGAATTATGCGTCATTGGTATATGGAGAAGCTCTGAGCTGTGGAAACTGCTTTTCAGGACCTTGATATCTTCCAGATAACTTGCAAATGCGGGCTATTCATTATGTTCAGAAACCATCTTTACCAACTGAGAACAATCCGTCGCAAAAGTAACAGTAAACAGTCTTAGATTCCTCATGCATTCCATTCCCCAAATGAGCGTCTCTATCTCCGAATGAAGGGGGTGATTGACTCACTCTAGTATTCCTCGCTCCCATTAAACCATCAAAACCTTCCAAAGTACTGTACTACCCTTGTCCCGAGTATCTATCATTTTGTTTCCATGATCCATCCGTATAGCACCATCTACCAGGAATAGTTGGTACTGTCACATTCACTACCGATCGTGCATGATCAGTTCTCTGTGTATGAGCAATTTGCGCCTCGGCCCAGAGCACCGACTCTGTTTCTGCCAACTTGAGGGTATCTCGGGGGTCAATATCCAAATTGCTAAATACCTTATTGTTCCTTCCTTTCCATATATACCATAGAATCCATGCAAAATAGTGATCTTCCATTACTGGAGAGACTCTCCAAAATAAATGGTCCATATTTGCTAAAAGTGATTGAAGAGGAAAAATAACTGGATTTGACGGGATCCGTGAAAGCGCCCAGACCTGAATTGCCGGTGGGCATTCAAAGAATACATGAATTATGGATTCTTCAGGTGCTCTACATCGTGCACAAATCATGTCCCCTTGGATTCCTCGTGATCGTAGAATTTTCTTTACCGCTATGCAACATGTTACCAGTTGCCAAAGAAAATGTTTTACCTTAGGGGAACATCGCACTTTCCAGCAGTGTGCTTTCAATAACGAAACTGAAGGATCATACTCTGGTAGCGTCCTCTCTTTATCTGGATACACTCGCTCCATCTTATAACCTGATTTAACTGTGTATCTCACATTATTTGTAAAATGTCATCCATCTCGATCTGCTGTCCGAATTCGGCTTAAAGGTATACTTTCAAAAATTTGCACATCTTGCGGGTCCACCAAAGTCCTAATAACCTGTGAACTCCATGTTCTTGATGTTTCATCAATAAGAAAATCCACTGTAAGATCCAGGTAAAGGTTATGTTGATTTTTGTTTGCTGGTCTCGGGTGAGTGGATGGGAGCCAAGGATCATTCCATACTGAAATAGATGATCTTGATCCCATCTTTTTGATTAGTCATGTGCTAACCAGAGATCAAAGCTGAGATAATACTGCGCTAGCCATAAGATGACGAGTAAGATCTAATTGGTTCCAGGGGTGATGCATTCCTGAAATATCGTCCTTTGAACACTCGGGCAAATAAAGTGTTCGATTTCTCAATTAATCTCCATAATTGTTTCCCAAGCATAGCCGTGTTGAAATCTGTGAGGTCTTTAAAACCCAACCCTCCTTCATCCATAGGCGCACAGAGTTTATCCCATGATTTCCAATGCATTCCTCTAGTGTTATCCCCTGGACTCCACCAAAACTGTGCTACTGCGCTTGTCAGTTTTTTCATCACCGTTTTCGGAATCTGGAAACAGCCCATTACATGGTTTGGTAGAGCTGTTACAACTGATTTTATAATCACCTCTTTACCCCCTTTAGTGAAAAACTTGAAAATTCATCCATTGACTCTATTATTCAATCTCTCTTGAACAAAACCAAAATCTTGTATCTTTGAACCTCCGAAACTCTCAGGTATTCTTAGATATGATCCCACACCACCTAAGTTCTGTATTTTGGGAAATATTTGGTGTTATATGATAGTTCTCGCGGGGAAATAGCTCAGACAATCTCGTAATCAAAAATATTCTTCGCCCAGAGAACTCAAAGGTACAATAAATAATATATACTAGACTTTCACGTCCGTGCGGATAATATCTTTGATATTGTTGCAAAAGTTTTAAATATATGATTTACATTTTAGTGTTTTATAATGTGTAATTCTATAATCTTATTGGTTAGGTTTCTTATTTGACATTATTAATATATAATGATTTGTTTTATACATTTTACTTTGTTATTAATTGTTATTACATACTAATATATTTTTGAGTTTGGTACAATAAATTCATAATATGAAGTAACCGAATAGAAAAACACTTTGAGAATATTTTTTTTTTAAATTTCTACAGTTTGAATAAAATTTGAAAGTTTATTTAGCTACACTATATAAATGATATTTGTTTAGAATAATTTATTCCATGTTGTGTGTAAAAATATACTTTAGCATCTATCATTTAGTATATTGTATGATTTATAAGTAAATAAATTTTTCAGTTTAAGTAATTTAGCCATACTATTTTATTAGATATTATGCATAGATCATCTTTCACATTATTTTAGTGTATTTTACCTACATATGATATTTTTGAATGTTATGATATTAATTTGTTTTGTTATTAACTTCGTTTTTCAAAATATTATACCACTATAATTTTTACAACATTATTTTTATCGTGCTGCAATTAAAAAATACTTTATCATCTATTATTTTATGTTTTGTAAAATTTTGAATATTATCATTTGAGTTTTAAATATTTATTTTCAAAATTGTATATTTGGTCAAGAGAAATTTGAAAATTAATACATAATTTTTTTGAGCTTGGAAATTATATGACCTTTGATTTTTTTTTGTTAGTAAAGTAATGAATTATATTATTAAAAATCTAAAATTATTGATAAGGATTTTTATATTTTTCTCTACATATTTTTATAATTTATAGTAAAATTTTAATTTTAAATTAAAACTGATTTATTATTATTATCTTTAATGAACTATTAAAATTTCAAAGTTATCAAATAGCATATTTTGTAAATAACACTTAAATTAAATGTTAGTTATATACTATTATATTTTGTATATAATTATTTTTAGATAATATATTTTTTTTTATTTTCAAAATTAATTAATAGATAATATATAGTTGTAGATATAAGAGTTTAACATATGTTAAACAATTGTTTTGCATAAAATATTACTTAATTTACAAATTTTAATCCTTTAAACGGTAAATGAAAATTTTATTTATTTAAATGAATGTAAATTTTAAAAATATGTTAATTTACCAATTTAATACAATTTTCATATTTAATTCTTAATTTACTTCTATTTTAATATAATATAGACTGTAATTATATTTTTTTTTATAAAACAGCATAAAATTTTATTTTATAATAATATTTATTTAACATTAATTTATAATATTATTATATTACTAATTACAAAATTAATCAATGTGCATTAATTTTAGAAAAACACTTAAAATTTTTAGTAAGATCGTGTTAGATTTTTCTCAACAGATTTTGTTATAACTAAAAGAATAGTTTACATTTACAGTTAAAATTGATTGGTTATTAATATCCTTATAATTATTAAGACTTTCAGAAAATGATTTATATTTAACAGATTAATAATATAAATAATTAAATAGATGTAATTGGTTAAATTAACATAGTATGACTTTTTATGGTAGATACAAATTGTAATTCTCTTTAATAGAGAAAATGAAGCTTCTAAAATGCCTCCAAGACTCTCTAGATTTGCCTCTGGGACTTCAAGATTTTCTATATCCTAAAACCTCGCAATGGAATTGTCGATTCTTTAGCTTGGTTTGCACGGTCTTTTTATAGAGAATTATTCTACTTTAGTTGTTCTATTCCAGTTTGATTATCCAGACTATCTTAAACTTAAGTAATAGAATAGTCGTTGGTCGTTGGAAAAATGTCCGCAAGAAAACACACTTTCCTATACATGATTTTTGAAACCCTCATAGAAACAATAGTTTTTTTTCCATGGTGGGTAGAAATAATATTTGAAGATGATACATTTTTCATGTCTCAGATCTCATGTTATTGTAATAGGAATTAGAACTTATATTATAATGTTGGAGCAATAATTGTAATCTATAAACATCAAATGGAGTCTAAAAGATTACGTTTTTGTATGTGACAAACATATCCTGTCCATTAATATTAGTGGATCTCTTAAGTATGTAACAGAACCAAATTAAGTTGGACGAAAATACTTTCAGTGGAGGAAAAAATTCTGTTAGACTGTACAATTTATGTAATATATATTACAATGAAGTAAGATTAATAAATAGGGATGATCTTATTTTAATAGTATCAACTAGATCTCGACCCGCGCAACCGCGCAGATTTTTGTTTTCACTTATTTTTATATAAATATTTTGTTTTCACTTCTAAATTGGTATATATTATATATATGTGCCTATCAATTTTTAAAACATAATAAGTTTACTGTATATTTTTTTCATTGAATAAATTGTTTCAAACTTTCACATGTATTTGTATGTTCTTCTATATATATATTTTCGGATTATTATTTCATTATTAAAATTGTAACTATATATATAAAGATTAATAAAATATTGTTTTATTGTCATATTCAAAGATATTGTAACATTTCACAAATTTAGAAAGTTTTTAAAAAATTAAACTTTTTGCTTCATAGATTTATATTATCGAGTAAATAATTAAACATTTAGTTTTTGTTTAATTTTTAAAATAAACTATATAGTTTAAAATTTGTTTTCATTGGTTTAAGGTAGTAAATATTAATCATTGTTACATAATATGATTTTTGTTATTTAAAAAAATATTTACAATTTTAAAAGTTAACATCGACAAATATTTAAATATTTAGCATATAGAGGTATAGTATTACAACATTAAATTATATCTATTTAATTTATACTATCTATAAATCCAATGGATCTTCTATTGTTTAAATCTAATTATTGATAGTCCAATAAAATTTTCTGGTAGGCCCAAAATTTAAATGATAAGATTATATATTAAATGTAACATGAATTTCTATGAATAGGTTCATTAGGTTTATTTTTAAAAAAATCACAAATGATCAAAGTTGTGACTTGTCTTTTAATATATAAGATGGTAGGCCCAAAATTTAAATGATAAGATTATATATTAAATGTAACATAAATTTCTATGAATAGGTTTATTAGGTTTATTTTTAAAAAAATCACACATGATCAAAGTTGTGACTTGTCTTTTAATATATAAGATGTTTTAAATACTGTTACATATTTTTGTTGGACCATTTCAAATTTAAGTGACAATATTTTTAAATCGATAAAATATAGGACTGTAAATTAATAGAAGGGACGGCCAAGAATAGATGGGGAAGAAGAAAGAGTGAAGCAAATCAGAGATCTAAAGAGCTCCGACCCGATGGTTCCTAAGATGACGTCAATGGCGGTCGCTAGACCTGTCTGCTCACACTCTTGCTTATTCCTGTCCTTTTCCCTCGTCTCGCTTCTCTTCTTCTTCTTCTTCTCAAACTCCTTACTATCCGACCCAAATCTAAGGATCTCGCGCGGTACCGTCGAAACCGGCATCAATGTCTTCGTAGCTGAGCTTCCGAGATCCCTAAACTACGGTCTCCTCGACAAGTACTGGTCCTCTCCTCCAGATTCACGCATACCCAGCGACCCTGATCACCCGACCCGGAGACCCGGTAAATACCCGGAGAACCCTCTGATCAAGCAGTACAGTGCAGAGTACTGGATCATGGGAGACCTCGAGACTCCACCCGAGAAACGAATCGGATCTTTCGCCAAAAGGGTTTTCAGTGAATCCGAAGCTGATGTAGTGTTCGTGCCCTTCTTCGCGACGCTAAGCGCGGAGATGGAGCTCGGGAATGGCAAAGGCTCCTTCAGGAAGAGATCTGGAAACGAAGATTATCAGAGGCAGAGACAAGTTCTTGACTTTTTGAAGAACACCCAAGCTTGGAAGCGATCCGGTGGACGTGATCACGTTTTCGTTCTAACCGGTACCAAATCTTCTTTGATCTCAAAAACAATATAGAAGACTTAGATTCTTAAAATCTGTTGGATGTAATGTATTTGTTCAGGTTAGTTAAATGTTGAAGCGTTCTTTGGCAGACCCTGTTGCAATGTGGCATGTCCGCCACGAGATTGCTCTCTCTATTCTACTTGTCGTGGATTTTGGAGGATGGTTCAGGCTAGATTCTAAGTCTTTCAACCCTAGTACTAGCTTCCCTGAGAGGATTGAGCATACCCAAGTCTCTGTCATTAAGGATGTGATTGTTCCATACACGCATCTTCTCCCTAGGCTTCATTTGTCTCGCAACCAGAGACGTCACAGTCTTCTTTATTTCAAAGGCGCTAAGCACAGACATCGTGTAAGTTACTTTATCTCAATCATTATATTATTATATATGTCTTCATAGCTAATGGTCAGTGCTCTTCGTAATTTCTATATATGTTCCTTCACCTTGACAGGGTGGGTTGATTAGAGAAAAGCTATGGGACTTGCTGGTGGATGAACACGACATCGTCATGGAAGAAGGTTTCCCTAATGCAACTGGAAGAGAACAGTCGATAAGAGGAATGAGAAACTCTGAGTTCTGCTTGCATCCGGCAGGTGACACTCCCACTTCATGCCGTCTCTTTGACGCCATTCAAAGCCTATGCATCCCTGTGATTGTCAGCGACAATATAGAGCTCCCCTTTGAAGGAATTCTAGATTACTCAGAATTCTCGGTCTTTGTCTCTGTAACTGATGCGTTAACACCTAAATGGTTGGCTTATCATCTCAGAAGCTTCTCCGAAAGAGACAAGGAATCATTTAGAAGTAGAATGGCAAAGGTGCAGTCAGTTTTTGTGTATGATAATGGTCGAGCAGATGGGATTGGACCGATCCAACCTGATGGTGCGGTCAATCACATATGGAAGAAGGTACAGCAGAAGGTGCCAATGGTGAAGGAAGCAGTCATTAGGGAGAGGAGAAAACCAGTTGGTACTTCTGTTCCTCTTCGCTGTCAATGTATCTGAATTGTCGAACCAAACCCCCCCCCCCCCCCCCCCCCCCCCCCCCCCCCCCATATTTGTTTTTTTCGTTTTGATTTTGTTCACGAACATTGTTGTGTCATACTATAAAATACTATACCAAAATGGTTTTGACAAACAAACATTTTCTTTGTATAATTATCCTGAGGATTCGTTGCTACAGACTGATTGTGAATCATACAAAATTTTGCTCTTAGGACTTTTAGCTATCGACTGGTTAAGTTACATGGAATAATAATTTCAAAAAGACATTCAACAGATTTTAAACTTCCAAAATAATAACTTTCTTTTTTCATTCTTATAACAAAAACAATACTTATACAAATCTCAACTGACACTTGTTTTCTTAGTACAGACTCCCACATGCTTGAATCTCCCTTTGGATAAATGTAATGGAGAAAAAGGGAACAGAGACAACAATCCAAACACTAACATCCACCCCCAGAAACTTTGCTAAAAACTGCACAATAACAGGGTGAATAACAACTGGACCTGTCTCTATTTACAATATCAAATGAAAGAATCATAAAAACGAGTTTTGATTTTGAGTATTATAATCAAATAATAATAATAATAATAATAGCTTAATGTTTTTTTTGGTTTTTGTCCTTCAAGAGTCGCTCTCCTTGGATTGAACACACCACTGGTCAGGGACGCATAAGAAATGAGTCTTCATGAATTTCCTGAACCTCGTCTTGTAATCAATAGGGCTGATCACTGTCGGCTGCACGTTCTTTGGAACCACCAAAGACGATTTCACCCACGTCTCTAACTGCTTGTCCCATGTGTATTGCCTCAAGTAGTCTATTATCCCACACACTAGCTCATGACTCTCATCATCTACTCCAACCAGCAATGAGTAGTCCATCACGTTTATACTCTGCAAATTTTGTTCACCATGTATAAATAAGTTGATTGCTGTGTAACACAAATATATACTGAACATATGTGTCATGAGAGAGAGAGAGAGAGAGAGAGAGAGAGAGGAGAAAAAGAAGAACTCACGGTTAGGAAGGCTGTGTCGTTGTAAACCGCTCTTTGCAGATTTTGCTTTGATGTCTTGCTAACGTAAAGAGGGGATTTGTTCATGTCGTTGACGAAGTTCTGATCCAACAGAACATCTTCCGCGCCATTAGCAGAAGTAGCCGTAAACCGAGCGTGTAGAGCGCCTTTGAGATCGTATTGGCGAGTAATTTTTCTGCCAAAACTGAGATTCTCCATTACCATCAGGTCGTGCCTTATCTCTTTCCCGCTCTTTGGCTGCCTTACAGTTACCTGTAAAATAGCAACCGAAGTTCCTTCAAACTGAAGTCCTATCCGTTTCATTAACGATTTAAGCAAAATGCTAATAATGGTGGAATGGTCAAGAGATGATTCTAAAGACATTATTACCTGATAGATCCCAAGAACTTTGGCTAGACAAGTCTGGTTGCCTAGATCATACGAGTCCTTCATGTACTTGAAATATTCAGGAGCAAACGTCACAAATGATTCGTACTCTGTCTTCTTGATCTCTTTTACAATGAACCTATCATCCAAAGTCTTAGCGAACACTGATTTGCTCTTCCCTCCCTTAGCGTCCCATGGCTTACAACGGCTAAGCGAAGCAATATAGTCAAGCTCTGAGGAGCAACAACGCTTTCTGAGGTCGCGGAAATCATCTGCATATAGGCACACAATAGAGTATTTGGGTTTTCCCACTGATTTGAGTGACCCAAAAGTAACAAGGACCTCTGGAGGTGGTATTTCCAACCGACTCGTACTCTCACTCGAGAAACGAGAAACCTCACGGTCAACAGTTTGCTTAGAATCTTGATCTTTATCCAGGAACCCTTCGAGAGATCCATGAATGCACCTTGAAAGAGGCAATCTGTTATCAGCATTGCTCAGATGGGCAAGCGCGCAAGCTATTAGGCTCGAGACCTCGTCTTCATAGTCTGACACGATAAAATCTTCATCCCTCAAAGAGATCCGCAGACGAGAACCTTCCTCAGTGATTATTTGGTTCACCGCATGCAGGTTTTCTTTGGTGAAATTGTTAACATACTCAAATTTCAACAAGTATTCCTTCTCCACATCGACAATAGGCTTTGATCGTAGATCTTCAAATGGCAACCAGAACCACTCATCCCAGCCTAAGATGTGTGACCCATTAGAGGCAGCAACCTTCCCATCCGGTGGATCTCCACTATCTGGAATTAATTCTTGTTCATTGGCTGAGTGGATATTAACAGCCAAGTGGGTGTCAAAATGATCGTTGATGGGAGAGGTTGTATCAGGCCCGGGGCTGGACAGAGTTTGCAATTCATTATCTTCAGATTCTTCCATCTGATCATTGTCCCCAACACCAACTATTGGAATTTCCTTGTCTTCGACAAGTGGTTCGTCCATGCCTTCATTGCTACCAGAATCAGAAACTTTGTCCTTATTTTCATATCTTGTCAATCCAGCCTCAAGATTGGTCTCTACACCTTCTTCATTTATATTCTTCTCCCCACTTGAAGGTAGCAAACGATTAGATAAAACCAGCGACTGCAATCGGTAGTTCCAGGTGAGAGCTTGGAACAAAAGTTCCCACCTCATGCGGTTTAAGCGGAGCAGTTTGTGGGAAACATCATCCATGGTTTTAGCATTCTCAAAAGAAATCTTGATGTTTTCCTATTTTTAGACAATAATGTCCAAGAAATGGATGAAAAGGTAATATAGTAAGCTTGTGTCATGAACTACAAAGATATTGTATACTGAATGCAATTGTTGCAATACTAACCTGAAATAGGCGGCGCTCGTGATTCAGCAACTCGTCGACGTTTGACAACAATTTTAGTGCACACTGGAAGCTGAGATCTGAATTTGTGAACTGTGATCTTAGTCTCTTCAGAAAACTAGCAGCGTCCTCGAACAAGGAGATACCTTTAGTAAATACCTGAACAGGTAAACAGAAACAACCAGCAAAGATCATTGTGCAATTAAAGGCCAGCCCTCGCCCCAAGCAAGAGATAATCTTTGTTGCTAACACCATGCATATGAAAATACAGGTGCAGTATAAAATAAACTTACTCCATGGAATTCTTTTTCAAGCCAACCCACTTCTATAAAAATGCTAGGCTCCAGCATCATGGGTGGCAGAGACACTGTGTAAGATGTGACTTGGGAGTAACTGAGCATAGCAACCATGGAGCCTAACCTGCAGGTTATTAACAAGTCGTAAGGTTTATCATATATTACTAGAGACAATAACGGCTCTCAAACCATCATCCATGTTTTTTACTGTCTCACCACTAGAACCAAGGGACCTTCAAGAGAACTAAGCCTTAAAACAAGAAAAGTAGGTATAAACTAACCTAGGATATGTGAATGCCATTATTTCAGAAGCCCATATAATAGAGTAACTCAAAACTTTACTTAAGTACTTGATTAGAAAATATGAAGCTCCAGGTAGAGCAAAATAGAGCAAAAACATACCCAAAGAAGTGAAGAAAGTCCTTGTCCAAAGAGTGGCCGCAGCTACACAATCTATTCAGAAAAGTTTGCTGAGTAAAGCTGAGCTCCAGGAATTTTCCAAATGACAAGCTACGAGCAGCAGTCGATATCAGCACTCGTTTGGTAGATTTTCGGGTCCCATTCTTTGTCTTACACTTTCCACAACGACTCCACATCCAGATTTTTCCTTTTGCCTCACCAGGCAAACATTTTGGTACAGAAATTCGCTTGATTTGGATTGTTAGTTGCTTGTTTTGATGAGCATAATAGTAAAGATGTGCTTCCGGAGTTTCACCGCACGTTCGGCACTGGCTTCTCTGCACCATAAACAGTTGCCTTAAAAAAACTTGCCATAAATGTTGTAAAGCCGTTCAACTTTGAGCTTATTAACACATAAGGAACACAGATTAACCTTGACAAAAGAACAAAACAGCATTTAAAAAAAAAATTGACAAAGAACAAGAGTAAAACCTGACTGAACATATCTCGCAGGAATCTATCCAAGCGGACATCAAAGTGCTTGTAAAACTTTATGTGCGAAAAATGACTTTGGTCACACATCATCCCCTTAGAAGCATTCCTCTTTGACACTAAAACCAATATACTCTGAGATTCCAAGGTGGTCTCAATATCATTCTCAGCTGGCGACCTCTCTCCATCATCTGAATTCGTGTTTACCGGGAGCCCAGGGTCAAGTAACAAAGGTCTTTCATCCTTTTCTGTAGCATCTTCGGTATGGCTGCTATTTGCATCTGTATCCATAGTAACTGGAACTGATTCCGGATTTTCAACTAAGCCAAAATATTTACTTAGCTTGGCGGATAAAGAGGAAAACCCAGTAAAAATAACTGGATTATATGGCTCGTGAGAGAAGACATGATCTCCACCAGAATCCCAGTTTTCAGCTTTCTCACCATCTGATTCCCCATTTATCTGAATATCATCGAATCCATTAGAAAAGGGAATATCAATTGTTTCAAATGAAGATTTTCCAGGAGGAGATAGTGGAACTTTTTCTGTTTCCATAACACATAAGGTAGCTTGCTTTGGAAAGATGGTTGAGAACATTGTTTGCCGATCAGCAAGGAAGGAAGCCTCCAAGATTAGATGATATGCAAGGTTAAATGAATCTTGTACTACTTCTTTGACCTTTTTCAACCTCTCACTGTGGCTTCCTTTAAGTAAAATCTGTCACATACCACAATGTCAAAATCAGATAATCAGGGCAAGAAAGTCCAAGGTCAATGTCACAAATTCAAATTTTGAAAGATTTGATGTTTTATCCAGTGGAAACTACTATAATACCGGCAGTTATGTGATGTATTGATGTGTTACTCAAGTAAAGATACCATCAACAACTTATCATAATCCAATATCAATCAAGCACTCACCGTGCAGCCAAGGCGGGTAGGACAACCTTCTAAGAACATCAGCGTTTTAGTTGGCTTCTTCTCAGCGTCGCCCACAGCATTATGCTCCTCCACAATTTTCTCAATGCGAAAGGAATCACAGTGCTTTAACTTCTGACTAGACAGAGATTCCAATGGAATGATTGGTGAACCTATGCATCGAGAAATTCGCTGTAGACGGTGGAGCTTCATGTCAAGCACCAGAGTGACCTTTTGTTCATTAATAGACAATTGGATATCACGCGAAACAGATTTTTCCACCAGCATGACGTCAGGCTTCAACGCGGCTATGATATCAACAACAGGCTTCACATAAACATCTTTGTCCTGCTGGCAAAAACCAAACAAAAAGAAATCAGATATTACCAAATGAAAGCTTTCAAAATGGTGAATTGGTGATCGCCAAGGTACTGTGCTCCCCACCTTATCCATTGACTGGAGAGAAGAAAAACCACTTAATGGCTGGCCCAGTACTCCTTCGACTAACATTATTCTAGGATGCTCATACTTGGTAGGCATTTGTTTAAGAGCAGCATGTTTTTTGAAAACAAGGCCTTTAAAAACTTCACTGCAGAGATGAACAAATCATTAGGAGAGTACGGTAGAGGGAAATGGAATAAAAATCATATGCAACGTATAGGCAATCAATGGGTAAGTTGTAATACCTTTCATTGCAAGAACCAGTTGCTATGCATTTCACTTTGATGTACTCAGCCGGATCAACTGGTTTGCCATCAATATCTGGCTTTAATAGTGAAGCAGCCTCCCAGCATAACCTAGCAACTATCGCACTCCAACTTTCACCTTCTTCCAATGAAAACCCAGCCGACTGAATAAGCTGACTCACAATGAAGTTAAACTTTGAGTTTGCCACCGCAAGCATTGCTCTTCGATTTTCTTCATTGAACTTTCTCTGGTTACTACTTCCATCTTTAGATTCCCCTAAAGAAGATGATCTGGCCCGTTTAGAGCCATCACAACATTCATCAGCAGCAGCATCTTCTAGTTCATCTTCTGGGTCTAGTGGCTCCGGGGGTTCCCAAATAGGGGGGGCATCCATTTCAGCACCATCATCTTCACGATCAGATAGGAATTGAACACTTTCAACACCGTTGTCTTTAGATTTTTCACCCAAAATATAAATGTCTCTCTGGATGTCACTGGGCATGCTCTTGGACTTGCGCTCTAAGGTATATTGGCGATCGACCTTCTTATCCTTTAGGGGGGAGTCCACATCTTCTTGACTACCATGGCTCGAACACTCATCTTCATTACCCCTGACATAGACAGAACAAAGTAGATCAATAATCATTGATTAATCAATGCTAGCAAGACCAGCCTTACCTTTCATAAGAGTTTCCATCAACAGAACACTCGCCTAGCAAAACAAAATCATCAAACCATATGGTCAGATAAACACTGTCACTGAAGGGCTTTTGGAAACATGATTCAGCAGTCAGCACAGAACAAGAAACATACCAGAGAGAGAGCGTTCGCTGTCCGATAAGGAGTTAGTGGTCGTCATCAATGGAGTCAGTCTCTTACCAAATCTTGCCTTGTCGATGTAAATGTAAATGTAAATCTCAGAGGATATTTGTGATCATTCTCCGTTGTACTGACCAAAGATCTGTGTAATACTACAAACACGTTTCCACGCAGCCACCTACTTGAAATAAAATAGAAAGACGCGTGAATTAGCATCTACGCCACTAATAAATCTGTGATAAGTAATAAAGGAAAAATAATCAGACCGACGGAGATTTATGAGATCGAGCATGCCCGAAATAAATATAAATAGAAAAAGGAGCGAAACAATCCGCAAAGATCTAGAGATTTACGCCAATTAAAAAAAAAAAACAAAATCAATTTCAGATTTCGAATAGGAAATCAAGCAATCCACGAACTAACCGGATTCACCAGATTTCAAAGTTTTCGCGAAGATCTGTGGGGATTTATTATAAAAATCCGTTCAGATTTCGAATTTATGTGAACAAAACTGTACAGAGGAATAATGAATAAGAGGATGGAGAATCATTTTTCGTTATTTCAAACACGAACTCACCGGAACGAGTCAAATCGAACACTGAGATCAAATTTCAGTTCAACAAAACTGATAATCTTCATCCGCTGCTAAAGTACAAGAAAAGAAAAAGCCAGAAAGTCGAACAGAATGACTCACAAGAGTTTTCCAGAAATATGTTGAGCTTGACGAAATTGTAGATTCTTTTGTGCCCTTCAAGAGTAAAACAAAGCCAGAGAAGTTGGTGGATTTGGTCTTCTTCCTCGAAATGAAAGGAGTCCACGAAGAGTTGTCTTTAGACGGTGGAGAGAATGAATGGAGACGAAGCTTGAAGAAGCGAAGGGAGAATATTTCATTTATATTCCACTTTTACCAGTGGGCTCCACTTCTATTTCCATTTATTTTCATTTCTCATTTCTTTACAAAATAATAAGACCAGTTTTTACAGCTACAACACTTAGCACCTTTTTCTTTTTTGACATTTTCTTAACACTTATATATTTTTGTACATTTTTCACTGCAAAATAAAAAATCAAATCAAATCTATATTATTAAAAGAGAAGTATCCATTTGAAAATATTCTTAAATCATTAATTAAACTCCCTATTTTTTTTGCTTGTCTTTTTCAGTTGCATTTATGAAATATCCTAAAACGAATAAAACTGTCTAATTTATTGCTTGTCTTTTCAATTACATTAATGAAATATGCTTAAATGAATTTAAACTTTTTATTTTATTGTTTGTCTTTTTCAGTTACCTTAATGAAATATCCTTAAATAAATTTGGACATAATGTCATTTAATCAACCAAAAAAACTCATGAGTTATCCTTACGTGCATAATTTTAATAATTGAGATTTTTAAAAACGTGCATTATTAAAATGTTACCTAAAACATGCAGCACTAATATATAACATGCATCAATAAAACTAGAATTTGACTCACACAATTGTACGGATATTATTTTCAGTTGATTAAATTTAAAAATAATTATTTATTTCAAAAAATATTTAAGAATGGCTATGTTTTTAAAAATTATATGGTATTATTTGCTCATAACTCATTTTTCATTTGATAAATTTTTAGAAAGAAAATTTTAGCATAATATAACTCAGTTGTCATTTGCTAAATTTATGGTTTTTATTTATATTTTTTATTATTTAATTATAATATTTTCATTTTATATTTGAAAGATAAATGAATTTTCTTTCAAACAATATTTTTGTATATTTATTTTTAAAAAAATAATCAATTAAAATTTTTATTATCATTGAATATCATTATTTTTGACATAATTTGAGTTTTCGTTTACATCAAAACTTATCATATTTTAGGATAATTTTAATTTAAAATGTAATTTTCATATTTTTCAAAAACAATTCTAAAAATATTTTTTAAATATTTTGTTATAATTGTTAAAAAAATATTGAGTTGCATTTCAATTAAAAAGGTAAAGATATTAAAAATATTCTAATTAAAATATGTAAAATTTAATATAGTTTTAAGGAAATGGTCAAAATAAAAAAAAAATTACACATAAAATAATCATGATTTTTGTTAACTAGGCGGATCATTATTTATATGATATCGCACACGAAAAAAAAATTTATGTTTTTAAAATTATGTAATTAACTCTAAACTCATTTTTTTTTATGATATCACACATTCGTAAAAAAATAGATAGTTTAAGAAGCAAAAAAAAATATTTGCTTAATGAATATAATATGAACGAATATTACAAATACATCATTTAATAAAATAAATAATTAAAAACTGAAAATTCATATCCGCGCTGTTATAAATTTTAGTATAAATTTTAAATGGGTACTGTTATTTGTGGAAATTTCATTTGTTATATTCAAAACTCTACAATATTAAATCAATAAGATGTTTGTTATATTCTAGTATGGTTAGTATAACTAACATATAAAAAATGAGATGTTCTGTCGGATTTGAATTTTTTGAGTTTGAAACTTTTTCCGAGTGTTTTGCATTTCAAAACTACAACATGTGGCATATAATGATATAATATTTAATTTCATTGCTATGAGTAGTAAATTCAGAAGCTTTCAAACAAATGATAGAATTCAAATTACCGAAAAATATATAGATAGAGTTTACCTCAATAAAGGGAAGATTCGTAGAAAATGATATTCTTATATATCTATTATTTAGAATAATAATACTATTACTTGTCAAATATACATTCTACCAAATATATTTTAACATTTGAGTTTAAGGTTTTAGAATTATTATTTAGGGTTTATTATTTAGCGTGTGTGTTGGTTTATAAATTTCTAGAAATGTGTTAGAAATTAATTTTAAACATTTATAAATAATTTAAGAGAGTTAATATAATCTTTTATCAGAAATTTAAGGTATTTATGAAAATGATTATCTTTTACGGGTAAATTTGAAAAATGATATCAAACTTGTAGTATAACTGAAATTCTTTTTTTTTTCATTTTTGTTGATTGATTTAGTGACTTTATTCCATGGTATGTTATTTTTTTATAAATAAACATTTAATTATTAGATAAATTTTTTTACACAATTTTCCATACTATTTTATGTGGATATCTAGTTTATTAAAAGAAATTATATTTTCAACATATAAGCATATGACATGTTATATATTAAATAAGTTCTAAGCCTGAAAGTATATACAACTATTCAAAATATCATATTAATACCCTTTTTAGGTAATATAAGGAAAAATATTTTATAAGTAATAAAACCAAATTATTTATAAATGTATAGGAAATTAATTATCAATATGCAAACAAAGAAACAAAAAATAATCTAATAGAAGCCAGAAAATGTTAAATAAACACGCACAAAAGTTGGTGTGAAGCTCACATGTATAAAAAATCTAACATATATACTACATATAACATAAAATCGATAGATGACAAAAAAAAAACACAAAATCCATAAACTAATACTTGATGCATTAATAAAATGATAAATTTATAAATTTCTCTGATTTCAAATTAGATTAGTATAACATATAACATAATGTGATAAAATAATTATATTTTAAAAATTCTTAGTTTATTATATGATTCCAATAAAATAATAAACTAATAGTTAGTAACTATGTATATATTATTTTTTTATAAACATAAACAAATCATTTTATTGTTTATTTTCTAAAACAAAATATTTATTTATTTCGATATTTTAGTGCTACTTTATCAAATTACATATAAAAGCACATTTTCATTATATCATATGTATTCAACATACATAATATATATCAAATAATCTAATAACAATAGATAAAATTCTATTCTATAAATTTTAACCAATATATAATATTTTAAAATAATGTTTACGTTATTTTAAATAAAAGTATTTTAAAAAACTAAAATTTAGAAGTGTTATTTTAATTAATAAATTTATAAATTAATAAATTATCATAATCCCAAAGCTATTAATTTAGAAATTTTACTGTATATATTAATTGTAATCATATACGTTCAGTATATTTATTTGGTGTTTAAACTGCAAAAGAGTATAAATACTCTGTAGCTATGCATAAAATATAAGCTTGTTATATTCTAGTGTGTTTGTTTTTTTTTGTCAAAATATGGTTAAATTAACTACCATAGAAAAAATTATGAGATGTGTAGTCAGATTTAAGTTTCAACCTATTTTCTACAAGTATTTTGCATTCTATGAAAAAACACATGGCATGAGTCTATTTCATCGTTTACGAATAAGAGTAAAATTTAATAAGTGTAGATGATTTGTTCATTTTTATTTAACTATTTAAGTTATTGTTTTCTAATTATATGCTATTTATATTTTTAAATAATATCTTAATTACTAAATGATATATTTATTGTAGTTTTATTAAATTCAATGAATGAATTTATATTCACATTATGTAAACATATGGTATATTCTATATATTTGAAACTAATTTCTCAAAAATCAAGTATTATATATTAATTAATTTTATATGGTTTATTTATTTTTATTCTATGTAATTTAGTTTTGTAATTTTTTTATTTTATAACCTTTTTGGGAGACCGTTAATATTTAGCTTTTGTGGTTGATATATTACAACAATAATGTAACAAAATATAAAAATATAGTATTGCTTTTTATGGTAATGCAATAAAAAAATTATTATTTTTATTTCTTTTAGAACCAAAATTTAGAAAATTATTTGGAAATTAATAGTTAATTTGTAAACATAAAGAACAAAACTAAAAGTGTCCAAAATAAATTTACTAAATGATGATGGAAAACGTTTTCAAGACGGACAAAACCTAGTCAAAACTAGTTAGAAATTCACGTGAAAAGAAACGTTAACGTATATAATCTGATTGCCAGTTTATAAATATATGTTATTTTTTGAATGGCATATCTAGTGATAGTAAATATACCTATATAATATATATGACATGTGTCGTGTCTGTAAGACCACTTTCGTAAGCCATAATATGTCATAAATAAATTATGTGTTACAATAATATATAATGTTATGTTTAGGTTTATGTTATGAGGTCAGTTAAAATATAATATCTTTTTAAAATTAACATATAAATATTTACATATGTATATTTTCAATCATATCATTTTAAAATGACATGCTTTTAGATGCGATTATTAACCCTTATTTGATTGACCAAAATAATTCATCATTTATAATATAATAGGTTGATACAATTAATTATAAACGACTGATATATAAATATATATAAAATATAATTTGTCATGTTTTGGGAAAAGTTAAAATTATACATATCTGGGTAAAATAACATCTGGTCATAAGGCAAATGCTAACCACATTGGTAGATAATTAATACACATTATAAAAAATTATATTTGGATATAAAATGTCATGCATTTAACAAAATGTCAGTAATATAGAAAGAAGAAAAATGCACATGAGAGAAAATAGAGTACAATAAACACAAATGATATTTTAAAATACTGTAATTCATACAATATACAAATGTTATCAAATAAAACAAAAGAAATAAAAATTATTGCTTCATCAACTAACAAATAAACCGTTTCATGTTATGGTCTTCAATGAAAAAAAAATGGCATATTATAATTTGAAATTATTGTTAACCGAAAATAATATTTTGATATTATTTTTCCAAACTGATGAATTTTTTTAACTTTATCCAACTTTTTCATTTATTATAAGTTCTAGATATATGAAGTTTTTCTTTTTAGTTATAATTTAAACAATGAACTATTTTAATTTTTTAGAGTGTTGACATAAGAATTAATTTTTTAGTGTGTTGACATAAGAATTAATATTTCACCGATATTGAACCCTGAGTTCCTAAAGACTTCCCGACCAAACTCAAACGACCTCTCGTCCAAGATGGTAAGAGATAAACCGACGTCTCTCTCGAGAACTGAAGAAGCCGATGTAACGCTCGAGATCAGTGAAACCGACATCTCTTTCGAGATGATGATAACCGAACTACGTTTAGACTTGATCCCTTGACGGGTACGTAGGCAGCTCGATCCCGAGTTCAGTCACGATCCTTCCTTCTCCCGATATCTCTATGATATTCGACCTACAAATATAGTCCATTTTCGACGACTCAGACCTGATTATATCATTGTGTTATGAGGATATCGTTGCCCACGTTATTTCTTCCCTAGATTGAACTCCCGATCACTATCAAATTCTTAGTGTAGATTTTAATATCTACATTTTGACGCCGGCTGTGGGAAGAGAAACGAAAAACATCCTTGCTAGGAACTCGATCTAAGGCTTGTTAGCACGAAAGTGGATCCATCTCATATGGTGTCAAATATCGCAACAAACGAACCATCCCATCAAGATGACATCGACCTTACCAGATCGTAACTAGAAACGGAACATGAGATTCAATTCCGACTTCAGCCAAATCGAATCTCTGTTACTAATAAAAATAATTCATCTCGCCAAATTTCACCGATAATTTCCTCAAACCGCAGGAGGCCGACGACGAGTTCTGATAGCCCGACCTCCCGAGTTCGGGTCCAGTCAAATGATCGCCCAACACGAGAAAGGTTGCTAACCGAACAGATGCATCAAAGCGATTATCAACAGAAGATGGTCTTAGAACAAAGCTAAGAAAAAGACCTTACCACGAATCGAGCAGGAATCCTCAATCAATAGATGATCAAAAGCAAGGAAGAATCTAAAAGAGGCCGAAACGCAATACCTCGAGCACGTTTCAGAATGTGTACAAAAAGCTAAGTACGACCGACCCTCGAGAGCTCGATATCTGTATCGAAGAGACGTCTAGAGATCGGAGTTCTCCACTTTCCAAAGAGGAAGAGTACAGGCTCTTAAAGACCACTAATGTGCTCGTTATTTTCTTCACGACACGGTCACGTATTTGACCAGACCAGAATCTTTCCTCCAGCAAATCAGCTCAACGGGACTTCTCATTGGAGGATGGAGAAAATCATAAACAAACAGAAATATATTATTTTGATCTCATGATAATGAGGATCCTCTTCCACCAAGAAAATCATAGTCCTATGTGCCCTGTGAATTGGTTTTGACTTCCTCTTTTTATGATGACTACACCATATCTCTCTTGGAGCAAAACACCGACAAGGAAACAAGGAATATCCTCACCACCATTTGATGGAAAGGTGACAAATGAGAATTCGTGGACCTCAAGGATCCAAAACCGTAGACATCTTTCACTATGAAGACTTCTCCACTTCCCAAAGAAGAAGCATGAGCCCCTAAAGACTTCTTTGGTTCAACGAGAGAAACAACACCGAAGGTTAACGTTTATCAACAAAACTCAAGGAAGGAATATAGATGTTTCACGTCGATCGATCTCCCTCGAGACCAAAGAAGCCAACGTCTCGCTCGAGACAACAAAACTGATAAAGCTGACATCTTGCTTGAGGCCGATGAAGGGAAACGCTTCGCTCGAGACTGAACCAATGTCTCGCTCAAGACTGATGAAATCATCCTCCCGACCTGGCGCGATCGATCATTCATTAAACCATGTCTGCCTAGACGTGATTATGAACAACAAAATGATTCAGACTATTTGAGAAGGGAAGACACTCGATTATATGCATGATGCACAAAGTAAAAACGTGTCCATATTATAACGAGAAACGAATCATATTTTCATTATAATAATGAACAAAGACACGAACTTTTCAAAGAAGAAGAGCCCGAGTTTTAAAGACCATTAGCATGTTCGCCATTTGCTTCACGAGTCAAATACGGTAACATATTTGGCCAGAATATAATCCTTCATCCGACAAAGCAACTCGACAAAACCGAGAATGGAGGAAACTAATAGCAGAACGATATTATTGCCTTGAGAATAAGAATTTTCTTCCACCCTCTTGCCAGACAAGAGCACGAGCTCTCATAAGAAAAGGAAGATCAAGCAAAAAAAACCGTCATATTTTTATCACAATGAGATGGGATCACCACTACATTAAGTTTGACGAGAGAGATTTCCCGCAAACGACATCCCAACGCTGAAGAGCTCGTGAGTTAAAGGGAATTCCCCTCGCTCAGCAAGAGCAATGACTTTGATGATTACTTCATTCCCACGTAACTGAAACATTATGTTTCAATAATGGTTAAACGCTTCCCTCACCACTCGATTATTCAACGAGAAGAAAACGAGATGCATTTCTTTACTACTCTTCACAAAGAACACGTTCTTTTCTATTCGCTGAAGATAAGAAAGTTACGAAAACGAACCTGCTTATACTGATGAATGAGGGTAAAAGCTCGTTTTCATATGATGATATTTACATAAACTCGATGTCTTGTTCGAGACCGATGAAGCTAATATCTTGCTCGAGATCGACGAAGAAAGCTCCTGGTTCAAGGCAACAAAATCGATGTCTCAATCGAGATGATTATAAAACGAATCATAAGAGACTTGAACCAGGGTTGCTACCCACTCGACATACATGAACGAAAGCTCACAAGTTGGGCAACCACGAGTACAAGCACCCCTCTCTCACCTTCCAGTGAAGAAGAGTTCTCACCGCTCAAGAGAAAACATTAAAACGATCACCATACTCCTATCATCATGTGATTGTTGGCGTTAAATGATTCTAATTGTTTATAGAAGAAAGATATTCAATAATTGATATTCGCCGCACGAAAAGCAAACAAGAAGTTGATGTGCATTATAAACAGACGACCAGGAAACTTTTGTTAGCTAAAGAGAGCCAAATACAGTCATGTGTTCGATGGAAGCGGTTCTCTCCCATCACGAACATAGCCCAAAAAGATCTCAAATTGATGATACACCATCTCGTTACGATCTTCCTACAACATAAGAAAATCTTTGTATGTATTATAATAAGAGCCGAGATCATATTATGACTATGATAGACGAACAAGAGTACAAGTTCTTCTATCATGATCACGATGTTGAAATCGCTAACCAAAACCGACGAAGCCGATGGCTTGCTCAGGACCAATGAGGAAAACTTCTCATTAAAGATAAGGGGGCTCGGAGTCATGATTAAAGGTTTCTCTGTTCTACAACCTCGTCACCTCACTTGAAGAACTAGGGGGACAACATCCCGCCAAAGGATTATAAAAAACAGTTATTCCTTTAACCGTTGGTTTGTTCAAAAGGAAATAAAAGAGTCAAAAGACTTTTCCAACAAACAGAGGTCGTGAATTAAGACATAGGTCCCACTACGAAGACCAAATATCAAAGAGATACACTATTTACAGTCATATCATCTCGACGACTTGTCCTATTTGAGCGCTACCGACATAACACGATCAAGCCACGGAGAATCTCTAGGTGCTCCCGAATTTTCCATTTTACGATCCATACATTTCTAGACCGAAGAAGCATCTCGACAGCACCATGATCCAAATCAAACCACCACATCCTAAGTCTCAATGGACTGGGCAAAGATTGGATCAGTTAGCTCGAACGCGAAAGCCTACCAGTTCGCGCTCCAATCAATTTGACCGACCAAAGGCAACGCAAAAATCCCTCGAGCTATCGAGCTCCCGAAACCCTAATGACGCAGATACGAACTGTATGAAACACATATCCACTATCATTAAGCAAATACATATCTTGCATTTGAGTTAAAAATAGACAGACTCGACCTCTAATGAGCTCGTGAAACACGAAGGATCGACAAGTCGCCCTTCTCCAATAATGGAATCGAGTTTGATCTCTGATGCAGAAGCTCAAGGAGCCGAAACTGGATCTTGCTCCACGAAAACAATGAGTCATATGTCCAAGGAACCTTAGCAGCTCTGTGGCTGAGTTCGACTCTTCAAGAATATCGACCAACACAATTCCCAAAGAGCTGAAGTCAAGAAGCCAATGAAACTTTACACTCTTAGATCGATAGTGAGCTTTTGAACAAGCTCTTATCGTGCCTCCAGAAATATATGGAGCATGATATCAAGCAAATCGAAACAAAAATACCGGAAAGGCGCGAAGAAAGCTCACGCCTTGCATTCTACACTCCTTAAGTGACAAATCCATCCACTTCATTATGAAAAGAGCCATCAAACGCCTGACTTCAAACGATCTCGAACTACTTAAGGGGCCAGTATATCCCTTTCCGCAGAAGAAGCAAATAGATTTTATCTATAACGAATCGTGGAAAATCACAAACAAAATCCAAAGCATCACTAAAAGGCCCTGACCACGAAATCATTTTCTGTTAAGGAAAACGATAAATCTGGACAAACCACGCAGAAATATTCTAAGATCACATGTTGTCTAAACGATATTTCCAAACAAAAGCAAAGCCACAAGAGGCAGTAAGCGCGACATGATCCACGACGGCGTACTATGAGTTGTGCACATATCAAGTTAATAATTCGCAGCCGCATCAACTTCTCATCAACTACACAAGGAAAAACCGATCAAACATCCAACACCATTTCTTCTCCGCTAGATCACAGTCGTTAAAACCAGAACACACCCATGTCGGTAAACAATTATCTTTAATCTATTTACACATAAATACATTGCATCAGAGAATAGATTCTCGCATTACTTTTTCAACTTATATAGTATTAAATTCATACACTATTTCAAATCACAAGTTTCATAAATAAACTTATATAACCGCAAAATGTTTTATACATTATTCTCACACTATCAGTAGCTCGAACTACTATTGAGATTCATTTTTCGGTCTCAATTGGCTCGAAATATCCTTAAACTCTATTTTCGACTTTAACAAGCTCAAACTCTTAGCGAGTTCTACCACACGGTCTCAAATGACCCAAACTCTCATCGACCGTATCGAAAACAACACTGATAAACCACGTCCTTAGGCCACCACCGGCCCGCGAGTTAGATTCCTGATCAGCTTCTATCTCGCAAAACATCCCGAGGACGAGCGATACAAATCGCTCCTATAGTCGAACCAAAATAAACGTTCACTCTCTACGTGTATCCAATCATTTTGCATTGACTTAGTGATTCGTTGGGAGTATATATATCTCCAACACCTTTACACAAACACAAAAATATTAACACAAACTCGAGTTGACGCGGAATAAGCAACAAGACTCACATCAAAAAATCATAAACAGAAACAAATTCAATCACAAAATCCCATCTACCATGAGAGATCAAAATAACTCTCTATGTTTTTCAAATAAGCGACTCCGCTGATAAGCAAGACCCATATTTGTGAAACCGCAAGCTCGATCCAATTCTCGTCTTCCGTGCGGCATCTCCAACAGACTACTTCGAACTATTTCCTTAACCCACAGACATAAACGAAATCGATCACTTAGTGATCAAACGAACATCAACGGCTTGATATAATACACCAAATAGCTGAGATCGAATTCACATTTTGATCACGACAAACAGGACAAGTTCAAATGCTTAATGCATGTTCTCTTGCACGATCTCGCTACCAAATGGCAAACCACTTCACGAACTCTCTAGAGGAAAGTCGATTCGGAGCTACGTGGTTTCAGTTGTTAAAAGACTTTTCCGTTCTCCGACCTCGTCACCTTACTCGAAGAACTGGGGGGCAAATGTTGGACCGAGATTTGGTACAAATCTCTTCCATTAATATTGGGTGTTGATTACTATTCTAGATTGGATCAAATATGTTAGTTGTCGACCTCCTAGAATCTCGGCCTCATTCAACGCGAGAATAGGTCAAAGCTGAAGATGAGGAGCATGTGTAACAACAAAAGAATATGTAGAGAAAGTCCTATAAAAGGACAAGAAAGTTATCTTCACAAGGATCCCACTTTTGGAGCTCACGAGGGCTTACGACCATGAATACAATTGTTCACGATCTTCCTATTTAATTAAAGAGGATTATGGCTTATTGAGGGATAGAGCGTCATCCACCTGAGACAATATCATTCTTCACTGCCATCCCGATGACGTCTTCGTAATGCTCACAACGTCGAATTCTCTCCCCCACAATGAACAAGACACGAGTCCTTGTTCACCGATATTGAACCCTGAGTTGCTAAAGACTTCCCGACCAAACTCAAACGACCTCTCGTCCAAGATGGTAAGAGATAAACCGACGTCTCTCTCGAGAACTGAAGAAGCCGATGTCACACTCGAGACCAGTGAAACCGACATCTCTTTCGAGATGATGATAACCGAACTACGTTTAGACTTGATCCCTTGATGGGTACGTAGGCAGCTCGATTCCGAGTTCAGTCACGATCCTTCCTTCTCCCGATATTTCTATGATATTCGACCTACGAATATAGTTCATTTTTGACGACTCAGACCTGATTATATCGTTGTGTTCAGAGGATATCGTTGTCCACGTTATTTCTTCCCTAGGTTGAACTTCCGATCACTATCGAATTCTTAGTGTAGATTTTAGGATCTACACCAATCAAAAATGAGTATTCAAAATTTCTTCAATAATAGTTATACATTAGAATCTTTGATGGAAGTATTACAAGTGAATGAGAGTTTGTAGACTTGACTGGTTGCTCGATATTTTTCGGATGCATGGTCGATGAGAAATTCTCAATGATCTACCATGCACCACGTTTGTACCTGAGGAAAAAAGGTTCTCTTGCGTGATGCATGAATTTTGGTTCCCTGATTTGGTTTGCGAAACATTAAAAGTGTGCAATTACATGAATTCTTAAGATAGTCTTAAATGGCTTTTTAACAATGTGATAGCAGAATGTTATTAAAGAATTTCGGATGTCGTTGATTGGTAAGGTTCTTAATCAAAAGAGCAGAATGTTGAGAAACTGCTCCAGACAATGCCAACGCAATGGGGGTTACAAGATCGAATCACTGTGAATGACCTAGGCAAAGGGAAGTTCTTATTTAACTTCACAACTGAAGAAGACCTTATGTTTGTCCTTCAAAAGGGTCCATTCCACTACAACTATTTCATGTTTGAGATAAAGTATGACATGCTCTTTAAACATTGCACAACTTGTGGACTTATGTCGCACGAGAAGAGTTACTGTCCTACATTGGATGCTACAACTCGAGCACAACCTGGGGAGCGAGGTGGAAATAGGCTACAAGCGGAGCAAGGTGGAGTCTTTACCCGTGTGCAGTTACCACAAGAACACAACGGGCATCAGCCTTCGCTGAGGTACCGTGAAGTTAATTCTGGACGCCAACTTTCGCAACAGGATGTTAGGAAGAACGAGGTAGCGCTTCGTGGGTTTGATACTCGTCACAGAAATGATCATGGAGGCAGATATCACGATGAAAATGTTTACCAGAACCATAGCAGAGGAGCTAATTCTCACTCATACAGAATTATTAGGAGACGTGACGAGAAACCAAGAGGCAATCGATATGGTGCTGACCGCTATAACCGAGGGCCTTATGATCGTAAGGTGGAGCTAAGCTGGCGTGAAAAGAGAATGGATCAGGCTCGTGTGAGTGAACAGAGCTCAGCTCATGTACATGGTGGTAGCTCTAAATCTCACGATGTTGTTCCTTATGAACATACATAAAATAAGCATATTATTGTGGCGCATGGAGACAAGGACCACGGGGAAGCAGCGGAACATGCGAGTGGTGGAAGCCGCATGACTAGAAGGCTTGCAAGTGCTATCGTTACCCCATCTCACCAGCTACCATCTCAGGATGATAATGTAACATTTCGTGGCAAGAACGTTTCTTTATCTCTGACGTTCTCTCCAGTCCCAATATCTGAGGTGGAAAATGATCAAGTAATTGGTGCGTTAGAAGATATGGAGCTTTTGGACACAAATGATGGGGAATGATGGAATGTGATGATCAAGATGATGATCTTTTGGCTGAGGAAGTTAAGGATATGTAGGATCAGGCACGATACTCTTCATTGGCCGGCTCTTCAACTGCAGCAGCGACTCACCCGGATAAGAAAACTTCTAGGAATGGCGCAAAATGGACTGCTCCTTTGGGCATCCAAAGGAAAAAAAGAGAGATTCTTCGTCAAGGATCTCCACGTCTGCGTTCGGCCAATACATCTGGACGTCATAAGCTAGGAGGAAATGGAAAGGCAAGGCGAGTCTCCGAGAAACCGATGGAGAGTTCATCCACAAGTGATAGATTGATGGGTTCCAAAAACTCATCAAATCGTTATCAATTAGGACAATCAGTTGGAACTGTCGAGGGATTGGGAACGACCTCACAGTTCGACGCCTTACGGAGATGTGTCAGAAGCATCGCCCAGGACTTGTGTTTCTTTCTGAGACGAAGAATAGGAGGCTGTTGTTGCAAAACATTCATGCCGACTTAGGATTTGATCGTTTGTTTACCGTTGAGCCACTTGGTCTTAGCGGAGGTCTAGCTCTACTATTTATGGATGAATTTCAAGTTAATGTTTTATTTTCGAATAACAGAATGATTGACATCGTGGCAGTCATTGATGGAATAAAAGTCTTTATGACAGTTGTTTATGGAGACCCTATTTTAGAACGTAGGGATCAGGTTTGGGAGCGTTTTACGCGTTTCTCAACAACACGAGATGGACCTTGGTTCATGATAGGTGATTTTGATGAAATAACTGATCATAGTGAAAAGGAGGGAGACAGAAGGCGTTCTGATAGCTCTTTCTTGCCTTTCAAGCAGATGCTGAGTGATTGTGGTATGTTAGAGTTTCCATTTACTGGAAATATGCTTTCTTGTGTTGGTAAAAGATCAGGAAGGACAACTGTTAGATGCCGACTGGATAGAGCAGTGGGGAATGAGAACTGGCATGAAAAGTTCCCTCATACAACTGCTAGATATCTTAGGCTTTGGGGCTCGGATCAAAGTCCGGTCTTAGCGGATATTCTTACAAAACCAGTGAGGAAAAAAAGAAATTTAAATTTGATAAACGCTGGTCGGATAATGAGGAACTAAGGCAAATCATCTTGGAAGGTTGGAAGTCGGAGGATTTGCCACCGGAAGCAAATATAATGGATCATATTGCTAGTTGTCGGAAGGCATTGAGTCAATGGAGGAGACAAAACAATGTGAATACAGAAAAGCAAGTGGAGGAGCTGAAGGAAAAGGTGGAGGATTTATATTCAAATGATGATGCTACCTCTGAGGAAATAGCGGATGCTCTTAAGGAACTATCTACTGCTCTTAAGGCATAAGAGATGTTTTGGAGACAGAAAAGTAGAGTCCTTTGGTTAAGGGAAGGGGATAGGAACTCTAAAATTTTTCATGCGCTGGTGAAGCAACGAAGAGCGAGGAATAGGATCACACAACTCCTAGATGAGAATGGAAATGTGGTGGAAGATGAGGAAGGATTAGTAGCCATTGCTACTAGCTATTTTAGGCAAATTTTTGAGTCATGAAACCTGGAGGATATAGATATTGCTTTGACAGAGGTCTCAACATCGATTACTGGGGCAGTAAATGAAGACCTTACAAGACCAGTAACTGAATGAGAGGTCAAATTGGCTCTTTTCGCAATGCACCTAGAGAAAGCCCCATGGCCAGATGGAATGACAGCCCTCTTCTACCAGAAGTTTTGGGATATTGTCAAAAAAGATTTAACTCGTATGGCTAATCAATTTCTTTTCGAAGGAACAATGACACAGGGGTTAAATGACACTAATATCTGCCTCATTCCGAAGACGGATAAGCCGAAAGAGATGACAAAATTTAGACCTATCAGCCTATGCAATGTCAGCTATAAAATAATATCTAAGGTCTTATGCCAAAGATTGAAGAAGGTTCTCCCACAACGGATATCTGAAACCCAGTCAGCTTTTGTTGCAGGAAGACAGATCACAGATAATATCATGATAGCTCAAGAGATATTCCACGCACTAAGAACCAAACAAGGTGGACGAGTCAAGAGAATGGCCAAAAAAACGGATATGAGTAAAGCATATGATATGATGGAATGGTCATTTATTGAGGCTGTCATGCGGAAGATGGGTTTTTCAGAAATATCGATTGGCTGGATCATGAGGTGTATCACCTCGGTCAAATACAAAGTACTCATGAATAGAGAGCCAAGGGGAAATATTGTCCCATGTAGAGGTTTACGTCAAGGAGATCCTCTGTCTCCTTTCATTTTTATTCTATGCACGGAAGCGCTCGTTAGCCTTCTTAATCATGCAGAGAACCAAGGGAAGATAACGGGGATGCGAGTCGCACGCGCTAGCCCCTCGGTATCACACCTTCTCTTTGCTGATGATAGCCTTTTCTTTTGTAAGGCGGAGCCCCGTGAATGTGAAGAAGTTATGAAAGTAGTCCTGAAATATGGGAAAGCATCAGGACAATGTATTAACTTTGAGAAATCCTCATTACTCTTTGGTAAGAGGATTCCTGCAAATGATCGGCAACTGATTAAGGACACACTTGGTATCCAAAACAAAGGGGGAATGGGATACTACTTAGGAATTCCAGAGGATATTAGTGGATCCAAGTGTAAGCTATTTGCGTTCTTAAAAGACAAACTACTACATAGAGTGAATGGATGGACGGGTAGATGGCTATCAAAAGGTGGAAAAGAAGTTCTAATAAAATCTATTTTGTTAGCTCTTCCGACTTATGTCATGTCCAGTTTCTTGCTTCCGTTGGAGATATGTGAGAACCTTGCGAGTGCCATCGCACAATTCTGGTGGAGTTCAAATCCTCCAAAACGAGGGATCCACTGGGCTAAATGGGAGAAGATGTGTGCTCCTAGAGAGGAGGGAGGTATTGGGTTTCGCCTAATCCATGAATTTAATCTTGCTCTTCTAGCGAAGCAGCTTTGGCGTCTTGTACCATTCCCAGATTCACTAGTGGCAAGAGTTCTCCGGGGAAGATACTATCGGTTGAGTTCGCCTTTGCGGATCGGTGCAGTGGATATCCCATCGTATGTGTGGACGAGTATCATAGCGGCAAGGAAACTATTACTTTTGAGCATCAGGAGTAAAGTACACTCAGGATATGAAATTAATGTTTGGCAAGATCCATGGATTCACTCGACTCCAGCAAGACCGGCTCACCCCAGAGCCCCAGTAGTACATCCAAGGATGACAGTCAGTAATCTTATTGATTTTAAATCAAAGGAGTGGGATGTTCGAGCATTGGAACAGTATATAGACCAAGAAGACATACCAATGATTCAGAGTCTGGCCATAAGCCGAACTCATCGACGCGATACTTTCTGCTGGAGCTATACCAAAAATGGACAATATACTGTCAAATCTGGCAAAAATGGAAAATCAATGCACCACAAAATATTTGTCATCTAATATGGCAACTTATTTCAGGGCAGGTAGCTGTCACAAGGAATTTGGTACGTCGCAATATGCGATGTGATAATTACTGCACAAGATGTGGAGAGCCTGAAGAGACGGTTACTCATGCGATTTTTGAATGCCCACCGGCAGTACAAGCATGGGCACTGTCATCAACACCGTCAAGCTCTCAGACTTTCCCGACTTCGAGCATCTACACCAACGTGGACTATCTCTTTTGGAGGAAGAATAGTATTGTGGAACCAGAA
Organism: Brassica napus; assembly: GCF_020379485.1. Lineage (NCBI taxonomy): Eukaryota > Viridiplantae > Streptophyta > Magnoliopsida > Brassicales > Brassicaceae > Brassica > Brassica napus. The sequence goes on from NC_063449.1 coordinate 13,436,056, forward strand.
AATGACAGAGATCCATATCCTTGGATAATTTGGTACATTTGGAAAGCGAGGAACGACAAGCTGTTTAGAGGTATAGATAGAGTTCCCTTGGAGTTAATCAGATATGCAGAGAGTGTATGCCAAGCATGGTACAATGCAAAGGATTCTATACTTGTACCTCCACAAACACAAATGGGTGAAGACACACAAGCCTTAAGCTTGGAGAATATTTGTATGGTGGATGGTTCATGGACCTCTACGGATCAATTCAGTGGAATTGGATTGGTGTGAAAGGATGATAGAGGGAAGATCCAATTAATGGGGACAAGGAATATAAGGAGGCGTGAGACATCACTACACTCTGAACTGGAAGCTTTAAGATGGGCAATGGAGAGCATGCTACAACACTCGACATGTCAGAGATTTGGGACGGATTGCAAGGACCTGATAGCAATGGTAGTGGATCCACAAGTATGGCCAAATTTCTCAACCGAGTTAGAGGTCATTCAACTTCTCAAGATGTGTTTTCCGGACTTCAAAATCGAGTACTTCCCAAGAGTGCAAAATGGAATTGCTGACTCATTAGCTAGGAATGCCCGTTCTCTTCATAGGTCTTTGTGCTTTGTTGGTTGTTCTATTCCGGTCTGGTTACCCACGCCACCTCAAGTTTGAGTAATAGAATAGCTTTTTGTTGCCAAAAAAAAAAAACAATGTGATAGATTCAGAGGAGGGATGATAAAATAAATAGTTTTAGTTCTTGTTTGTTTGTACGAATGAAAATTTGCATTTTAAATAATAGATTTAAAGCGTTTAGTGCGGATGTATATTTAATTAGGTATAATGGTTTGTTAAGAAAATATTTAGTTTACATTTTCTACTTAAAATCTGAACAAGTTTTAAATTTTTTTAAGATTATTAGAATATACACATTAATTTAGACAGATTGTATCCGCGGAAAATTTAAATCATTTGTTAAAATTTTAAGATTATTAGAATATATACTCTATTTAATGATTTTATCAACAGTTTTATATTAATCTAGGCAGGTTGTATGAACCAGTTATGGAGGATTTTGGAACGAATATATATAGTTACACGGTTTAGTTTAATTATTAAGAATTTTAAAAATACGTGTTCACGTTTTGCATTGATTTAGGCAGGTTAAACGATATATAACAAATCTGCATAGATCCTAACTATTTTATAAAAAATAATATCGATATCCGGATCCGTAAAAATAATTAAAAATAATATTTTGTAATATTTTTTTAAAAAAATACAATTTTTTGATATAATAAATCAATTAAATATTTATATAAGATTTATAAATATATTTATATATGTCTATAATATTGTAAAAACTAGAATATAATATTATAAGATTAATTCATGTATAAATATTAATAAATCAAATATAAATATTAATGAAATTTAAAAATTAATGTGTTTTAAAAATATGGATCCGGATCCGGATATTCGGACCTAAAAATTAAGATATCCGGATCAGGATTCGGTTTGGATGGATCCAAGATTTTACTATCCGGATTCGGATCCGGGCACCCGGATATCCTATTATCGCCACCCCGGATATCCTATAAAACATTTTCCAATCCCCTATATATATTAATAGAGAAACGTTTAAAAAGTTATAGCTTGTAGTTTGTATTAATTAAAAAAGTGTTCTGCTGAGTTATCACATAATTAGAATGTTAATTTTGCTTACGTGGCGGCTTGAGAATCAATTGAGAATTTTGTTAATCCAAAATTAAATTAATAGGGAATGATATATTATATAGTATGTCCATTATGGACCATTCATTTATCAAATTGAATTCTTTCCTTAAATAAAACCTACGAAATTACCTAATGTGATTAAGATATATATGACAATTAATGATTTTAAATAATAAAAATTTGCTAACAATATGTATACTTTCTAGTTTAATTATTTATTATTAAAATAATTTACATAATTACATTAATCATATAATAAAAATTTAGATTTTTTTTTGTATAGGTTGTATTTTGAATTTTTCAAAACGAGTATAAATTACTAAAACTGTTAAAAGTCTCACATAAACTTTTGTGGTCAAGGTTTAATTTTTTCTATAATAAGATAAAATGATTATAAAATCATATGAATAAATAATTTTATTTTAATAGGTGTTATATATATATATATATTTCATATCGTTTAAATTAAACTATATACATCATATGAAAATACATACTTATATTTTGATATCTACGTTGAACATATATTGAAAAGTAAATATTTTAATTTTGAAATCTTCGTTGTTTTTTAAAATAATTATAAATTATTGAAACCACTAAACATTCCACATTAAAAAAAAATCATTGGTGTAAAGTTTTGTTACACAAATGTGCAAATAATCATAAAATCATATGAGTAGAAACCTCATTTAATAAATATTCATATTAAAAGTATACTATATATTTATGTTAATATCATTTAAATTTAATTACATATCATATACGATAGATAAGATTGATTGTTTTAATTTATTTACCCTAAAATGATTGCGAATAAACAAGAGCGATTGTTTAATTTATATGTGCACGCCAATTTATTACATAATATTAACTGAATTCTTAGTTATTTAATATATAATTATTATTTTATTATTTAATAATATGCAGAAAAACATAAAATAAATATAAAATATAAAATATTTATTATGGTCAAGGCGCGGATCTTAATTTTAAATCTTAAACATTTTCTAAATTTCAAGCCAAAACAAAATAATGAAACGAGAATAAACTCAAAAATCAATATTTATATCGAGCAATAACCAAAATGAAAAAAGCGACACAAAAAAATGAAAAAAATATTGAAGATATTTAGGATTAGCACGTGAACGTAATCTTCTCATAACCATAATTAACTTTTAAATTGCTAAATCATGATATAAAACCGAGCTCTCATATTTTCATTGTAACCAAATAGTAGGCTTGAGATTATTCGGCCTAAACGTTAGGTTCTTATGCGATAAATGCTTTTTTGACCCAAAGTATTTTTAAAATGGGATCAGCTCATCTGTAAACAAATTATATAATTAACATTATGCGATAAATGATTTTTTGACCCAAAGTATTTTTAAAATAGGATCAGCTCATCAGTAAACAAATTATATAAAAAAAAATTTAAAAAAATATTTAAGGGCCAAAAATATTTATTCGATCAAGAATATAAATTTTATTTTTCCTTACGATATTTTTTAAATAATTTTCATATAAATTCGCCCTGTGCAAGGCGCTAGTCTTATCCTAGTTTTCTTTGTATTTTTGAAACATTGTTAGACTAAATTTCAATATATTGATTGCTGAAATTATAAATTAAATGTATATATAATTATAAAAACATACCAACTTTAATAAACAAGCACTATATAAAATAATCACGAAATATAACATTATACAAAAATAATAAATGTTACAAAAACATAACACTGTCTGAAAACTATACGAATTATTATATATATATATAAAAAAAATAGTTAACAAACATATACCAATTAAAAACTATAAAAATAAGAACTATAAATATTTATTATATACTTATTATAAGAACTTATAGTGTTTGAAGTAATGTGAAACATATAAAAATATTTAAATTTTATATACTAAAAATATTTATGCACATAAATTAAATATATTGTGGTTGGTAAATTTCGGTTAGGTAAGTGTTAATCAAAATCAATACATTCGGATGACCAAAATTTTAGTAACCAAATTATAATAAATGTATTTATAATGCTCCAATTGTTACATGTCTTGTTGGACCATTTAAAATTTGAATGACAACCCTTTTATCAGTAGATAAAATAGGATTATAGATTAATAGTAAAACTAGATTTTTATCCACGCTTAGAAAGCGCGTGATTTATTTCTTTTTTAAAAATTATTTATAAGAAACAAAAAATTGGCAATTATAAAATTATGTGTTTAAAGTTTGTAACATAATATACATTTATCGTTCAGTTGACCTGACCCAGATCTACGGTAGAATTTATGAATCTAGTGATTCTTATATAAACAACCACTATTTAAAAATTTGATAAATTTTAGTAAAAAATAGAAAACTCGCTATTAACCTATCACCTAGCACTGATTGACCCGTGTAAAACTAAGATATATCCAATGATATATAAAAAATATTTAATTGAAAAAATATTTTATTTTTATTTTTAAAAAATACTATGTCATTAAAAATAATGAAGACCAAAATATATTGAAAGGTTTTCATTATTGATAGTTTATTATAATTTTAGATTTAAAATTTATCATCATTATTATTTACTTATTACTTTTAGCCAATGTTCTAATTTGGTCGAAACCATGAGGTAGGATGAAAATGTTTGGTATGAATACGTTAGATAGGTTTATTTATAATAATAGTTAGGTTACAATATTTGTTTCAAAATTTTATATTCAGAAAATATTTATTTATATATAATTTATATATTCAATAATAAACATAAATTTAAAAAACATAGTTTTGATATTTATTTGATTTTAAAATGTAAACAAAAATTTAGGAAGTTTAATTATAAAAAAAATTACTTTATGTAATTTCCTTTTATTTTATTTTTGTACATAAATTTTTGTTTCAAAATTTAATATTTGAGCAATGTTTCTATCAATGGAAATGATGGCACCCATAACCAATATAATTTTTGTTTATTGGGATAAATCAATAACGTTTTGGTCATGAGATTCACGAGACACTAGAAAAGATGATATGTTACTGTAATGTATTTATAAAAATTAATATAATGGAGTTATGTATGTATAAAAATTTGGTATACCAAAAAATATCATATAGATGGTAAAAGTTAGGCCTGGAACTTTTATCCGAGATCCGGATTCGATCCGTGATCCGATGCGGATCCGATCCGAAAATCCGGATATCCGGAGAGGCCGAATCCGGATCCGGATAGTAAAATGTTGGATCCGTCAAAGCCGAATCCGGATCCGGATATCTTGATTTTTTAGTCCGGATATCCGGATCCATAAATTTTATTAATAACTATTTCAAAAATAGTAATATCTATATATAAAAACTAATTTAATTTAATATATTTTCATTTTATAATAGTATATATAAATTTTATGTAAATTTTGTAATATTATACATAGAAATAATTAAAAATATTATATATATTTTTTTATTTTTATATTATTGTTAATATTTTATATATATTAATATTATTTTTTATTTATTTTAAGGATCCAAATCCGGATCCGGATATCCGCCGGATATTATAATTTTTAGAATGATATCCGACACCCGGATATCCGCGAACCCCGGATCCGGATAAGGATAATAAAATTATGGATCCACCGGATAAGGATCCGGATCCGAATATCTTAAAATTGCCCAGATACCCGATCCGTCCCGGACCGACAAATGTATGTATCTTTAGAAAGCATTAACTATCATTAGTATGGTTAGAGAAATATTAGAAAATATTATGTAGGACTAAAAAATTAATTGGTTAATAATAGGTGCAACAACCTTTTAATGTAGATTTTTTGGATTTATTCTCTTTTAATAGTATAAATTTAACTGAGTTTAGTTACCTTTGGATGATTGAATACTAGTTTAAATTTTGGTTCTAGTTAGTTATTCTCCAATATCTAAAATATCTTCGATCACATTCTATTTTTCACTCTATAACAAAATGAATGATAAATTTACTCCATAATGAATAATTTATTTATTTATTTGTTGAATATGCTATTTTCTCTAAAATAGAGTTGCTTTGGAATAGAATTTAGTTCCATTATAGAGTTATTTTATTTTGAAAAAAAAAAGAAATAGAATGATCCATTGGAAATACTCTTAAATAGATATTTCATACACTGTCTCAAATTTCATTTAACTATGAAGAAACGAACTATTTCACAGTTATTAAATCATATGCGTGTGATAACACTGTTTCAGCTCGGATTTTGAAAAGTAAAAACAAGAAATTCCAGACTGAGATGTTTCATGTTGACTTTATCCCATATATATCTTAATACTCTGCCACATTATTCATATGTTTTTGTATATAAAAAAAAAGTAAATGAAATCAGATGGGAAATAGTACTTCAAACCTGTAATAAAAAAAACAAAAAATATACTGATAACAAATTCAATTAGGTTGGTTATATACTTATATGTCATTTACATAAGTACATTATTCATTCATATGCGTCACTAAAATACTTAACAATACTGCAAGTTGCATCCCTTTTATTTTTTTCTGACTATTGACCATGTCTTCTTGAGAGCTTTACTCGACCATTGATTTCAAAATGAGAAAGTGATATTTAAAGTTTTCTTTTTTTATTAGATTTTATAACCAATTTGTTTAATATCATGGCCCTGTCTTAACTTTAAATTCCGAGGCTGAAAAGTTTTGATTTCTTAAAATACTCAGAATTTATAGATCGTAAACATAAAATAACTTGAAATTATGAGAATTTAACATTGGAACAAAAATCTAATGATTGCTTTTACTGTACTTAATTAAGCATTCAGCTCTGATTCACTAATGCAAATCAGATTAACTAAAGGAGACAAAAAGTTTTAAAACTCTTTATATGGTAAAAGAAAAGTTTACTGCATGCTACTTGATGCGAGGAAAAAAAATCATCTTGCAGTTATTAAAAAAAATGGCCGAAACATTTGACTTTGCTTCAAGCATCTGATTCGGTCGTCTCATGACGCGCATTGAAGAAGCCTTAGAAAGCCCAATATTAATTGTAGGAGGGCCCATAGCGTAATTAAAATTTCAACAAAATTGTACAAAAACATTGTAGATAGTTTTGCCGCCACCCGCCAAAACTGATATTTGCCGGTTGCCGCCACACACACAAGAAAAAGTAGATAAACGGTAGAGATTCAAGCCCTAGATGGCACGTGATAGTATCTTCCTCGGCACGTGCATCTGTAGACGACGCTGCATGATTCGGCGACGGAGCACTGAAAGCTAATCATCACGCGTTTACACGGCGAGCATGCGCCACATGCGTAGGAACAATCAGGTAAACTCGATCCCGTAGGATACATTTCCATCTCTACCCCTCTTTTTTCCTTTATTTCCTTTTCCGCCATAAAATAATTACAGTGATAAGTTCAGAAGTCATATAATTAAGAGGTCAAAGTGTTGAACACACAAAAAAAAAGGACAAAGTATATATCTGAAATATTATACTGAAATTATTAAATCACACATTTAATATCAAAGACTTGTCAAAACAGGCAAACAAAAACCAAAAGGAACCGTTGAGAAAGGCTAAATATAATTAAAATTTAGATAAATAAGTTTAAGTTTTAGAGGTCTAGAATTTAAAGAAGCGTCTAAGTTCGTTCAAAATTTTATTTTTTTGTTAAAGGGTTTAAGTTCGTTCAAATTAATGAAAACACAAAATTTTGAATTTAAATTGACGTTTTAGAATTTATAGTCTGTATAAATTTGCTGGTTATGACTTTAAATTTTTGGGTTTAGGGTTTAGTTTTAGATAACTTGGTTCATTTTTAAAAGGTATGACATATTTTGTTAAACAATCCAAAATTACATTTGGTTTTTATCATAATACATGTATTTAAAGTAATGATATATTTGTTCAAAAAAAAAAGTAATGATATATTATTAGAAAAAAAGTTTGAGAGTAGTAAAAAAAAAATTTGAGAGTAGTGCACCGTGCGAGACCTGACCTACCTCGTGGTGCGTTTGAGTTCGTCCCATCTCGGAGTTTTTATTCTCTCCGCCATTGACCGCAGTTTCTAAAAAGGCATAAAATGAAGTGTTAATTATATTATATGAGCTCTGACCCCCAAAAAGGTTACTTTATTGTAGGAACAAATTATTAACAAATAGATATATATAAAAAAGAAAAGAAAAGGGTGAGATATTGATGTGACGGACTTAGTGGCGGCGTGCGAATGCAGTTAACGACCAAAGAACACGCGGCGAAGACTAGGACGAGGGCAAACACTAACGTGCGGAGAAACTTCTTCATGTTTTATTTTATTTTTGTCTCAACAAGATTATTAAACCTGGATAAAACAGATGTTTTAAAGAGAATCTTCTAAAGATGAAAACAGGTTGTATGATGAAGGATGAATAATCTAAGTGCAAGTGATATATATGTATTTATATAGTTGGTGAAAAGATGAGAAAAATTGGTGTGTGTTACAACAATAAATGAAAAAAGACGTACGTGCACCTGAGGTCACATGATTCTCGTCGATTTTATGATATTTTTCTACACTTTATGTCGACGAATCTGTTCGCTATCATTTACATTCAATTTGCTCATTTGAATTTGTTTGAATCAAAGAACGTTGAAATGTAGCAACAAGTCCTGAGATATGGTACTTGTGCACTTGTTTCATTTTACGTTTCGAATTATTTACGTTTCGAATTATCTATTTAACTTCACGGATATAACATGTATTTCGTTAACTAAATCATAGTTTACTTATCGTTGAAAATGTTACTAAAAGATTAGGTCATCGTAGTTTAGTACAAGGATATATCATATATATGCACAAAAGTGGCCGTATCAATAAAGACAAGGCGATTTTAAGATCTTCAAAGACAAAGGTCAAAAAAGACCGCTAGGTTTCTGGCGACACCAATGGCGATTTTCAGATCTTCAACCTTCTGACGGCGCATTCTCTCTCCACCATCTCCTACGGCTTTCTTCATCACAGGGAAGACTTACAGACACTCACTGTGATTCATGTTTCCATCTTGCACATAGCAACCAGTCCATTTGGAGTCTCCAGCACGGAACGATCACTCCGATTGATTATTTTCGTTGAAATATCGATCTCCCTATTCCATACGTTCATGACGTATTGAGTACCGTTCAAAGTCCAGTTCTCTTTGATACCTTTGTTTCACTCAGTTCGTTGGATTGCAAGTTTCGCTTCAGTTAACAACGATCGGATATCTTTGTATCTGGATCGCTTTGGTTGTTCCCATTGATATCGATAGAATCGTTGTCCTTCTCGATCTGAATCACATTGCTAAGAGTGGGACGTCATTCTCTCTTACGTTTAGGGGTCTTTGTTCTCCTTACAAAAACAGAGCATTGTCTTCACGGTTTGGCTTCTACGCTCGATCTATTACCTTCGTATGGGGTCATTGTATCGAGCTAAGTCCACTCATATGGTGGATCTTAAGGGTAAAGGTATCCTCTATGAGGATGATGACTAGCCGATTAAACTTTCTGATCAGGACGACTGAGAAGTTATTAATGAATATCGTATGTCCCTGGTCAAAAAGGTTCTCAAATCTAAAAACCAAAATGTTGAGAAGCTAGTGCAGACTATGCCTACACAGTGGGGATTGCAGGATCGCATCACAACAAATGACTTGGGTAATGGCAAGTTATTATTCAACTTCACAACTAGAGAAGACCTTATGTTGGTTCTTCAAAAGGGCCCTTTCCATTACAATTACTGCATGTTTGTATTGGTGAGATGGGAACCGATTGTCCATGATGATTACCCTTAGGTCATCCCTTTTCGGTGCAACTTATTAGAATGCCTCTGCACTTGTGGACGGTTAAGAACATGATGAATATTGGAAGCAGAATTGGGCATGTGGATGAAGATACGATTGATCTCATAGAGGGTCGCATGCGCATCGATGTTGACTCAAGACGCCCACTAAAGTTTAAAAGGAAAAGTGAACCTCCTGAGAGAGAAGAAGCAACCATTGAGATCAAGTATGACATGCTATTCAAACACTGCACCACTTGTGGTTTAATGTCTCACGAGAAAGGATATTGTCCTACTCTAGATACTAATCAACCTCAATCTCTTACGGAGCGAGGGGATGTTTTTGCTCAAGTTCAGTTGCCTCTGGAGCAGTCTGGCCGTCAGCCATTGCTGAGGGACTACCGCAATAGGGAATTATAAGCTAATCGACAGCCTTTACTGAGGGATAATAGGAGTACAGATGCAGACACTTGGTTACCTACTGATCAAGGAAGGCATGATTACAACGCTAGACATTTTGCTGTGGACACTTATCAGTCTCGTTCGAGAGGACCTATCCATCGTAACGACTCTCATTCTGATAGGATTATAGGTAGACGGGATGAGAAGCACAACAACAATCGGTATGGAAGCTCTCGATATGGTACATGGACTTATGATCGTAAGGAACATCTCAGTTGGCGCGAGAAATCGCACAACAAGGCAAGAGAGAATGATATGGGTACTGATCAAGTCTGGAATGGAACTTCAAGTTCAAGGGAGGCTGTTCTTTATGACCATACGTCGAACAAGAACCATACCCCAAAGACTGATGAGGTAGCTCCCCAGAGTGGAGGGCCAAGTGGGTATAAAAGGTTGGCCAGTGCCATTGTTACCCCGTCTCGGCAACCACCTTCTAAAGAGGATAACGTCACAATTAGGGACAAGAGTGTGGCTCTTTCACTCACGTTCTCTCCGCAGGTTCCAGACAATAAAGTGGGGAATGATCAAATCATTGGAGCAATGACATGGAGATAATGGACCCAAATGCGGATGCTATGATGGACAATGATGTTCAAGATGATGATTTGTTGGGGGAAGATTTCATGGACGTGGAACTGCAAAAGGATGAAGTAAAAGGATGTCCCTCTACATGTGCAACAGTCACACACAAAAGCTTAAAGGGATCGAGAAGTGGTGCAAAATTTAATGTCCCTTTGCGCATTCAAAGCAAAAAGATGGGTTTCCTTTCTTCGAGGATCCCCATGCAGTCGATCGGTCAGACCTTCTGGACGCTCTAATGTAGTATAGAAGGAGAAGCAAAGGCGCCATGAGTCTAAGAGATCAAGAGGAAAATCAATCAAGGATGATGGTTTGATGGGTTCCAAAAACCCATCAAAATATTATCCATGAAAACAATCAGTTGGAACTGTCGAGGGATTGGGAACGACCTCACGGAGATGTGTCAGAAGCATCGCCCAGGACTTGTGTTCCTTTCTAAGACGAAGAACAGAAGACTGTTGTTGCAAAACATTCATGCCGACTTAGGATTTGATTATTTATTTACTGTTGAGCCACTTGGACTCAGCGGAGGTTTAACTTTGTTTTTTATGGATGAATTTCAAGTTAATGTTTTATTTTTGAATAACAAAATGATTGACATTGAGGTAGTCATTGATGGAATAAAAGTCTTTATGACGTTTGTTTATGAAGACCCTAAAGTAGAACGAAGAGAACAGGTTTGGGAACGTCTTACGTGTTTCTCTACAACAAGAAATGGACCCTGGTTCATGATAGGGGATTTTAATGAGATAACTGATCATAATGAGAAAACAGGAGGAAGGCAACACCCCGATAGCTCGTTCTTACATTCTAGACAGATGCTAAGCGATTGTGGTATGCTGGAATTTCCTTTTACTGGAGATATGTTATCATGGGTGGGTAAGAGAGCACGAGGAGCCACTGTTAGATGCCGCCTTGATAGAGTTGTTGGAAATGAGGACTGGCATGACAAATTTCCTTTCGGCTGTTAAATATATGAGGTTATGGGGATCAGATCATCGTCCGGTCCTCACAAATATTCTCACAAAACCAATAACGAAGTCGAAGAAGTTCAAATTTGACAAGACATGGCTGGATAACGAGGAGCTAAGGCAAGTAATTCTTGATGGATGGAAATCCCCAGATCTCCCTCCAGATGCAAGTATTATGGAGCATATTTCGAGCTGCCGTAAAGCGTTGGGTGGGTGGAGGAGACATCACAATTTGAACTCAGCAAAGCAAGTGGAGGAACTAAAGGAGAAGGTAGAGTGCATGTACTCGAATGATGATGCTACAACTAAGGTAATAGCTGAAGCTTAGAAGGAACTATCTGATGCTCTTAAGGCTGAAGAGATTTTCTGGAAACAAAAAATCAGGGTGTTCTGGTTAAGAAAAGGCGACAGAAACACAAAAATTTCCATGCATTGACAAAGCAAAGGGGAGCGAGAAATAAGATCACCCAGCTTTTAGATGTAAATGGGAATATTGTAGAGGATGAGGAAGGACTAGTATCCATTGCTACTAGTTATTTTAGGCAAATCTTTGAGATCTCTAATCGAGAGGATATAGAAGAAGCACTTTCAGAGGTATCCACAACTATTACTGGATCAATTAATGTTGATCTTACAGCTCCGGTCACTGAATGAGAAGTCAAATTAGCCTTATTTGCTATGCACCGGGAGAAGGCTCCTGGTCCAGATGGGATGACAGCTCTTTTTTATCAGAAATTTTGGGATATTTTAAAGGATGATTTAACTCATATGGTTAATAATTTCCTTTTACATGGAGAGATGGCGAATGGTTTGAATGACACAAACATCTGTCTTATCCCAAAAACGACTAGGCCTAGATGAATCGATTCTGGCCGTTAGCTTATGCAACATCAGTTATAAGATAATCTCTAAGGTCTTATGCCAGAGATTAAAGAAAGTTCTACCTGACAGAATTTCAGAAACCCAGTCAGCCCTTGTTGCTGGAAGACAGATTTCAGATAATATTATGATTAAGAACTAAACCAAACGGGAGAAATAAAAAGATGGCCATTAAGACGTATATGAGTAAAGCGTACGATAGAATGGAGTGGTCATTCATTGAAGCAGTTATGCGCAAGATGGGATTCTCTAAAATCTGGATCACCTAGATAATGAGGTGCATTACTTCGGTAAAATACAAGGTGCTCATGAATGGGCAACCAAGGGGAAATATAGTCTCGGGAAGAGGTTTACGTCAAGGAGATCCTTTGTCTCCTTTTATATGTATTCTATGCATATAAGTGCTCGTTAGCCTTCTTAATCATGCAGAGAACCAAGGGAAGATAACGGGGATGCGTGTCACACGCGTGTGTCCTTCGGTATCTCAACTTCTCTTTGCTAATGATAGCTTTTTCTATTGTAAGGTGGAGCCCCGTGAATGTGAAGTGATGAAACTAGTCAGAAAATACAGTAAAGCATCGGGCCAATGTATCAACTTTGAGAAATCCTCTTTACTCTTTGGTAAAAGGATTAACGCAACTGCAAAACAAGAGATTAAAGACACACTTTGAATCTAGAATGAAGGAGGGATGGGAACGTACTTAGGTATCCCATAAGATATTAGCGGATCCAAATGAAAACTTTTTGTCTTTCTCAAAGACAAGTTAATGCATAGAGTGAATGGATGGACATGGAGATGAATTTCGAAAGGAGGAAAGAAAGTGTTAATTAAATCCATCTTGTTAGCTCTCCCGACATATGTTATGTCTATCTTTTTGCTCCCACTGGAGATATGTGAGAATCGTGCTAATGCCATTCCACAATTCTGGTGGAGCTCAAATCCCCCAAAAAGAGGAATTCACTGGGCAAAATGGAAAAAAGTCTGTCTACCAAGAGAGGAGGGTGGAATTGGTTTTCGTATGATTCATGAGTTCAACCTGGCACTATTTGCAAAGCAAATATGGAGGCTAGTTCAATGCCCATATTCGCTAGTCGCCGAGTTCTGAAAGGGCGATATTTTAGACTGAGTACGCCTTTAGGGGTAGACTCTTTGAGCAGCCCATCATACATGTGGACGAGCATTTCAGGGGCACGAAAGCTACTGTTATTGGGAATCAGACAGAAGATACATTCTGGATATGAGGTTAAGGTGTGGGAGGATTTGTGGATTCATGTACCCCCTGCTAGGCTGGCTATCCCTTTAGCTCCAGTGTTGCACCCAAACATGAGATTTAGTGACCTTATTAATATGATATCAAAGGAGTGGACCGTAGGTTTACTGGAGGATTATGTTAGCCCTGATGACATACCTTTCATAAGGAGTTTAGCCTTAAGCTCAACTCATCGTCGTGATACATTCTGCTGGAACTAGACTAGGAACGGCAGTACACTGTTAACTCTGGATATTGGGTAGCTCAGAATTTATTAAAGACTGAAGAAGAAAAGGAGGTGTTGGAGCCAACTATCACTAAGCTTCAAGCTTTTGTTTGGAAGATAAAAGTGCCGACAAAGATATGTCATCTTATATGGCAACTGATTACATGTCATGTGGCAGTAACGAAAAACTTAGCTCGGCGTAATATGAGGTGTGATAACTATTGCCCAAGATGTAGAGAACCAGAAGAATCTGTCACTCATGCCATATTCGAATGCCCCCCCCCCCTCCCCAGGTTTACAAGTGTGGTCCTTATCGGTGAGTCCAACAAGTCCAGATATCTTTCCAGTGCCGAGTATTTACACCAATATGGACTATCTCTTCTGGAGAAAGAATAGCATTGTTGAACCAGAACTAAACATGGATCTTTATCCCTAGATAATCTGGTATATTTGGAAGGCCAGGAATGATAAACTTTTCAGGGGGATAGATAGAGATCCATTGGAGTTAGTTCATTATGCGGAGAGTGAATGCCAAGCCTGGTTTAATGCAAACGAGATGGTGCTGCCACCAACGCTGCAAGCATACGACACTTCGGAATCTTAAGTCATAAGCTTGGGTAATATTTGCGTGATAAATGGGTCATAGGCTTCCACATCACAGTTCAGTGGGAGTGGATGGGTGTGGATGGATAGCTTTGGACAGATTCAACTTATGGGGACACAGAACTGCATTCGACGCAAATCAGCCTTACACTCAGAAGTAGAAGTGCTGCGATGGGCGATGGAGAGCATGCTTCCACATTCGTCATGGCAGAGCTTTGGGACAGATTGTAAGGAGCTGATCGCCATGATCAAGGAACCTCATACTTGGCCAAGCTTTGCAACAAAATTAAAGAGGATAGACTCTGTAGATATGCTTCCCGGACTTCAAGATCACTCATGTTCTACGAGCACATAATCAAATTTCAGACTTTTTAGCTAAGATTGCTACATCCTTTCATAGATCACTTTGTTTTATTGGTTGTTCTATTCCGGTCTGGTTACCTAGACCACCTCAAGTTTGGATAATAGAATGGCCATTCGTTGTAAAAATAATAATAATAATAATAAAGACAATGAAGCGTCTATAGTTATTTTCACTTAAATTTTGTTAAAGGAATTGTTATCAAATATTGTTAACTAAACAAAGTCTAGAGATTATATCCTCATATATATTAATTGAGAAGTCATTTTATTGATTTATGGTGATGTGTCGCTCATAGAAGAGCTCTCCAATTAATTGTTATAATTTGATTGGTTGATGGTTTTTCATTTTTCATTTATTTAATTAATGTTTTTAAACGAAACTATTCATATAATTACCTCATCTAATTTATGTTTCCAAACATACAATTAAGCATCTTAAATATAGATGAATTAACATAATTTGTTTATAAAAATAATTAAATATCTAGATTACATTATATAAATTGATAAGATACATATAAATACATATGATACTATAGAAACAATTATAAAAACGATTTTTATTACGTTTATATTAGTAGTGAATAAAATAAATCATATATTTTAGAAAAAATAATTAATCTAAACTTAATAATATTAATTAAATTCACTCATTCACTATATATAGTATAAAAATGTGTCAAATGAATGCAAAACAGTCAAATATATAATTCTAAAAAATTCCAGTCATTTGCCAATGACAATGTGATATCATATATGCGTTATCACTTTTAGAAATGATTAAATATTTTTTTATTTTAAAATATAAAAATTATATGGTAAGTTATATAAATGTATATTAATAAAAAAATGTTTATTTAATTCATCTATTAATATAAACAGATGAATTAACATTATTATATTGTAAGTCATTTAAAATTATATTATTTGGTAATTCATTTAATTTATTATATGGTAAGTCATTTAATTATATTAATCAAAGTATTTTTCACAGGATTTTTCTAGAGTTAATACTCTATTAATATAATCCATATAGCTTGGATTATAATAAAATTAGCATGCTTATTTGTAATAGAAAAAAAAACAGAAATAAATAAAAGAACAAGAGGAAATAATAATAAAAATATGTTTGTTGTGTTCTTGGTATTTTTATATTCTTATGTATTTAATTTTTATTTGTTTGTCGAGGTACATGTACTTTTTGTGTTATTATAAATGTGAACTAATTAGTTTTATGTGTTTTTAAAATGTTACGGTAAATTTAGTAAGAAAGTTCAATAAAAATGACCATTTTTACAATTGTTAAAGTCAAAGATGAAAAATATAATATAAATTAAAAGTAAGAAAAAATTATTTAAAAGTTAATGAGATGTATTTTTTACTCTATAATAAACTTTTAAAATGCACAGTAATAAAATTTTAACAAAATTTATACAAACATTTTATTTCATATACGATAAAAACATTTTACTTCATATAATATTGGATCTCACATTAATATTAAATATATATGCCTAAAATAACGACATTTGGTTATTTAAAAGTTGAAATATTATTTTTTCTTATTTATTTAATCATATTTAATTAATATAGGTATGTTTTAATTTAATTTAAAATAAATTAAAACAATAAATTTAAAAGATATGTCAACTATGATTAGTTTTAATTAAAAACATTTGGTTGAATGAGTTAGTGTTTGGAACAAATTATGAGAAAAATTTGTTTGCTTAACCCATTTGAGTTTTATGTTAAACACTAAAATAAAAAAATGAGTGAGAAAGTATGATTTGGAATAAATTATGAGAAAAATTGCTTAAACTACCTACCATTTTCCTAATACATGTTTTTATGTTTACCTTAACCATATTTATCCTTAGTTTTAAAGAGATAAATCCTACTATATATTAATTGAAAAGCCACTTAATTGACTTTTGATTATGTGTATTGATAGGTTATGTTTTAAAAAATAGTTATATTTTGATTGGTTGTTAACATTTATTAGTTATTATTTTAATCAGATCTAAAAATAAAAGGTAACTCTAGAACTAATTAATACAAATTGCCGAATAACACAAATGGTATTACAAATAATGATTTATAGTAACTAATTGTAGAATTAGAGAAAGAATATATATGTTTTACCAATTTCTTTATTTTTATCAATTAGTTAAATATAATTAAATAAAAAATAATTTAGCATTTTTTATAAATTTAATGGTTATATATTATTATATAAAATAATTATATTTTTAGGTAAGGAATTATTGTAACTTGTATGTTTTTAAAGCCCACACAAAACCGTTTACAAAAGATCTTTCATGATAAAAGTAACCGATCATTGTATTGGTCGTATTGGAGTTACACAAAAAAACACACTGTTTTTTTTCTCTTGAGACCTAGAGTATTTCGGTTTTTCATGTGTTAAACTAAAATATAAAGTAATTCTACAACCAATAATCTGAATTAATTATAATATTTTTTCTATAAGAGAAGATTTTTAATGATTAAGGTTTATGTTTTTGAACTATTTTAAATCTCACCTATCTTATAAAAATATATATTGAAAATTTTTATTATCCAAATATTTGAAATTAAAAATTAAAATTTTTAATTTTTAATTATTATTCAAAAATTATAACAGTGTAAAGATAATATATATTTCTTTATATAATATAATTACCCGCAAAATTGCGGGCAAACACCTAATTATAGTTAACTGGTAGATATAATCAAAAGAAAATTAATTAATATTATATGGTTTTAAAGGTAGAAAGATTGCAGGCTCCTGTTCGAAACTTCTCGAAAATCCAAAAAAAAACTTGTTGATTATCTCCGAAATATTCAGATTTAATTACTGCGTAGGGTGGTTTTCAGAATCATATTATAAACAACGTATAACGCCCCAATCGTTCACGGCTAATGGGCCACCACCCACACTCGCTCTCTCAGTCTGTGGGTCCCATTATGTTCCAACGATTAGTGCGTTAATTTTTTTTCAAGGCTCGAAATCATTGTTTAATGACCATGTAATCACCGCATGACATTTCTCCGTGTTTTGACCTCACTCACTCGCACGATATACTTTCACTACTCCAGTCCAAGAACGTTTAACCATGGAGTTCTAAACGGATGTGTGACGGAAAAGGTAAGTCAATTTTGGTGATATAGGTAGCCAAATCAATTCTCTCAAGCCTTTCCGTATATCACAACTCGGGATGTTACAATTCACCCCCTCTCAAAGAACGCAATGTCCTCGTTGCGTCCTACGACATGTCTCAAGACGCCTCTCGGGTTAGAATCAAGATGGCTAACCTGGCTCTGATACTATTTATAACGTCCCGACCGTCCACGGCTAATAAGCCACCCACGCCTGCTCTCTCAGCATGTGGGCCCCATCCCGTTCCAACGGTCGGTGCATTAATTTTTTTCAAGATTCGAAATTATTGTTTACTGACCCTGCAATCACCACATTATTTTTTTCCGTGTTTTGGCCTTACTCGCATGGTATTTCGAATCACTTCCCGATAGGTCTATCTATCATTTCACTAGTCCAGTCCAAACATGCTTAACCATGGAATTCTAAACAGATGTGTGACGAAAAATGTAAGTCAACTTTGGTAACATAGATATCTAAATCAATTTTTTTAAGCTTTTCATATATCACAACTCGAGATATTACACCACGGTGGAGGTATATTTAGAACTTAGAAGCATTGATTGTAGGTGTGCATAGAGAGATAAAATGATACGTATAGATAAGGTACATATATGACGTGGGGCCAAGAAAGGAGTTACGAAGGGAGAATGGTTAATAATTGCAGTCATAAGATTCACGATGGGAGAGAGTGCACATAAGCAGCCAAAAGTGTTCAGAGATCTTGGAAATAACCTGTCACGCAAGCGTGAACCGTGCCTTTGGTTTAAATGACCTTTTACCAAAGACCAAAGATGAGCTTGTTCTTTTGTTTTTTTAAATGTCAAACTAATTGAAAAGAAAATAGACTGATTTGTACAAAAAGAGTTGCTTAAACGTAATTCAGATTAGGAAAAATAAAATCCCAAAACATTTCTATCCCCTTGTAGCTAACCATAGTTGCATACTTCCTTCTAGGGGTGGACAAAATAACCGAACTGAACCGAGTCAAACCGAACCGAAACCGATTCAAACTGAACCAAAGTCTATATATTTCAAACTATTCGGTTGAAGATTTTCCCAACCTGAATTGTTCGGTTCGGTTTTAAACCGAACCGAGAAACCAATGTGTTTTTGTAATTATTCAAATTAAAAATATTAGTAATACCAATATACTAAAATTCTAATACTAAACCACATATTTTCCATTTTTTATTCATTAACATATATTCTTCTAACCTAATATGTAGTCATCAAAATATTTGATTTAAAATATTTCATTCATTCTAAGCTTTTTAATTTTAATGATATAGGAAACATTACTAATGATGTTTTTTTTTTTTTTATTTTAGTTAACTTTCATTTTTTTAATTCTTATATATATTTTTTGTGACTTTTTAAAAGTTTTTGTTTCAGTTTTATATTGAAATTAGTTCACATAGTTTATGTTTACATAAATTATGTTGTAAAACATAATATCTCTTCGAAAAATTAAAGTAAAAAGAATCTAATTACACCGATCCAAAAAAACAAACCGAGCCGAATACAAACTGAACCGAATACAAACTAAATCGAATACAAACCGAACCGAACACAAACCGAACCAAACTAACTATGGTTTACTTCAGTTGAAAAAATACTAGAACCAAACTAACCAAACCGAACCGAACCGAAGTGCCCACCCCCAACTTCCTTCATAGCCTTTGTTCTCGATCTCAGAGAAAGGACACGATTCCTGACTTGTATGTTAGTTATTTAATCAGAATTTTTTATGTATGTGGTGTCTTTCCATATCGTTCCTTTCCCGCCATATAAGCTGCTGCTTGCCAGACATATCAGAGGAGAAAATACTCTATTTTTTGCTATTTATTCACAGAAACCAGATGCAATAAACTCTGCCAATCAACCACCTTACCTTACGACCATTAAGCAGACTTCTGAAAGATTTACCCAAATTTTTCTGTTCATATGTTTTTCATTTTCTTTTGGTAACTTAGAAGCTCTTAGAATTTGGATTATAGATTTGTTAACATGTTAAATTGGTTTTCCGTTCCCTAGTCATTTCTCGTTTATATCCAACAACTATGATGATTAATATGTTCTCTTGTCTAAAAATGTTAAGAAAGCTAAAAGATAACAAAAAAAATTATTATTTTTTGTCATCGAAAATATCATAAATTAGTCAAGGCTAGTTCTTTTTTTTTTTGAGTATCTGTTGATAATTAAATGTGTTCTTATTTATCATTTTAAGAAATTTAATGTTATCTTTGTTATGAACTAGGGCCGGTCCGTCCTACGGACGAGATGATAATTTGAAAATAATTTAAATAGTCATAGTAATTATTTTTGATTTTTGTTTAATATTTTTTTTATTTTAAAATGTTTTGTTCTATATTAGTGTGAATCATTATTTTATTGATTGTTATTCTTTATTTATTTTTATTTTTTATTGATATTATTTACCTAGTTTCATTCTCATTACAATTAACTAAATTTTTTCTTACGATTAATAAGATAGTTTATTTGAAGTTTTATTCTGTTTTTATTTTAATGGTGTAGAATTGTTGATTTATTTGTTTAATTTGAAATTATCTAGTTTTATTCATTCTCTCATTATTTTATATCGTGTGTCTCTTATTCGACTATATAACTATATTTTTTTATTTTTTCACAGTTGTGGATCTATGTTTATAGTTTTTTTCTAGAATTCTTGACATAAATATTTAAAACACATTCTACATTTATTTAGTTAGAATAATTCAACATCTCTCTTTTATAAAAAAAAGTATTCATTTTTGTTTTTATATTAGATTTTTTTTTTCTATATTTTATTCTATTTTTCCTAACAATTATTTTTGATTTTTGATTATCTATTAATTTTTTTATTGTGGTGTTATTTTCTTAGAAACCTTTTTTAATCAATGTACTACTATCTGGTTATATTTTCTTTTCTTTTTTTAATTTTTTAATCTTGAGCTTTGTGATAAAACGGTGGAATCATTTCATAAGCTTTACGCTTTTTATTTGCATTTGATAAAAATTGAAGACACAATATCACTAAAAAATCATTTTTATTCTTCTTCTGAAGTGTATGCATTTTAGATGATATTATATATTGTTTGCTAAAATAATTTTACATTGACGATTTTTTTTTGTTAGATTGTAATTAAACTATTGATTAAAAAGAAATTTTGGGTTATTAAACATTTTATTAATAATTTTAGTTAATAGAAAATATGATAAGGAATATGGAGTGTTTAATACATTTTTTAAAATTATAGTGTAAAATTTTTAGACAACTTATTTTGATGAGGTTCACATGAGTAGAGAGGGTTAGCCCACATTCATATGCTATAATATCTATTGTGATTATGAATATACTTTTGTTCTTAGTAGTTTGTCATGTACGAAAATAAAAGATTATCTATAGTTGCTACTATATTGATCTCAAATCTCAACAAAGCTAACGATCCCAAGAAAAAAAAAAGAACACAATCTTTTTTTTTCTTGGGATGGTTAGCTTTGTAGAAATTTAAGATAAAAAAAAAAGAACACAATCTGTGATTCCTAGTATCTTTTTTCCTTTTCACATCTTCTATATATTATTTGAGAAGCATTACAACTTCTTTTTTGTAATCACATGTCATCATTAGGATGATTCTTAGAATCATTAGAAAAATATGTTGGTCCATCTAATTATATAATAAGCTTTTTATTAAACTAACAATAAATTCATCATTAATGTACTTTATTATTTCCTTAAATAAAATTTACGGAATTGCCTAATGTGGCTAAAGTATATATGACAATTAATGATTTTGAATAATAAAGATTTGATAAAAAAAATAGTGTATCTTCTATCATATTTGTTTAATTTTAAACTATTAAATAAATTAAACAACCACAATAACCATACAATAAAATTTAGATTTTTATGTATATGTTATATTTTAAATTTTTACAAACGGCTATAAATTACTAAAACTGTTAAGAGTCTCACATTCAAATTTTATGATCTATGGTTTAAAATTTTTGCTATGACAAAATACAAATGATTACAAAAATTATATAAGTAAAAATTCTAATTTAATTAATTATTAAGATTAATATATATATCGTTTTAAATTAAACTATAAACCATATAAAATACAATATTTTAGTTTCAAAATTTACTTTGAACAATTTTTTTGATAAAATTTTTGAACGATCATTGACAATTTTTTTTTTTTTTAAATTATAAATTACTAAAACTATTAATCCCACAATGAAAATTTTGTTATCAGTAATTTAGATTTTTTTCTATAAAAGATATAAATGATCGAAAAAACTATATGAGTAGAAATCATCATTTAATAGACATTAATATTAAAATAATACTAAAATATATTATCTATGTTAGTATCATTTTAATTTAATTACATATCCTATCAAATATAAAAAAAAATATTTTTTGGATTAATAAAATTAATTTATATGTTCGAACCAATTTAATTATATATTTAATAGTTATTGAACTTTAATTATTTAATATATATTAATTATTTCATAATATGTAAAAATATTTAATACATAAAATAATTTATATATATAATGTTGATCCCGCGCAAGTCGTGGATCTTAACCTAGTTTCTATGTATAAGGGGTGTTCAACATAAGTTGCATCATCATCGGTATTAGAAATAAACCATTAATAACACATGCACTTGGTGTATCTGAGTATTTCTCATTGTATAAACACAGAATGAAAAGTTTCAGTCAGACATACCAAAAGTGAAAAATATAGAGTTGAGAACGTTCAAAAGACCAACAGTTTCTTATAAAGTTTATATACAATGGAATATTAAGAAAACAAAGTTAGAATACGGGTCCTGCTGATGACATCATGATGTACATACACATAACCAAAACATAATTCCTAAACGCAAGAAACGAAAAAGCCAATTTCGAGAAACCTAGATTCCTATTTATTCTAACCTTGATTATGCATTACGTAGAAGCGGCTAGGTCGTGGCCAGAACTCATTACGGCGCATACATTGAAAGACGACTGTTTAAATTAACCATACTCTCCGTCAAGTAACTTAAAACGTTATAGCCAATTCACCAAAACAAATTTTCCTAGAATTAACCCCGAAATAGTCTTCCTCGTGTTACCACACTTGTTTGACGAAGCTAGGATTCTGACACTCTTGTTTTCTAATCGGCGGTGAAAACCGCAGCGGAATGATACAAGGTACATCGCAGAGAGCGCAAACACTTTGGCTTCTAATTCGAGTTGGCGGCAGAGAGATTAAAGTATTTTCCAAGAGAAAACCTCTTTAAACGAAGGTTAATATTGCAAAGAATATGGATCTTTGTACATGATGATGATTATGATTGATGAATCTCTAAACGTAGAATGATAACGAATGAATTTTACGCAGAGAAACTAACATATTTATAGCTTTAGATTCGCTCATGGAAGAAAATGGGAGTATTGTGTGAGAGATCGCGTGAGGAGTGGGGAGATGTGTTAATTAAAGCTTTAAGGACGACCTTTGAATGTCGTGAACCTCTGTAACGGTGCCAAAGTTTGTTGTGAGCTTTGATAACGTGTAATACTCAAGAGAGAGGAAAATCTGATTTACAGCCTAAACATGTAAATACCCAACCAAAGCCCATCACAGTGCAGATTAAATGAAACTCAGAATTTCATTGGCCTAGACACGTGTCACGCTCACAAGAAACGACTTTGTGACATGACATCCTAGGTGTCTTCACCAGAAGGGAGAAAACCTTCTTTTATATAGACTGTTATATGTAGGACCCGATTGGTGTAAATCATTTTCCACAGCCTATAATTTATATATTATTTGAGATACTAATACTTCGTTAGAATGATGTTGTAATTGAAAATGTTGATGGGTGTGGAGTGTAGAAAAAGAGTGAAGAGATGTATAAGAAGGGGAAGAGTGAACAGATGTATAAGAAGAAGAAGAAGAATGTAGAATTTCTATAAATCTTTAAGTGCAGATGTGTAATGCTTGAAATTCTTTTAATTGGGAATGGAATTGAATAATGGTTAAACTCAACAGACGTATAGCCATACATTGCATATTTAGTAGTGGTATTGTGTGTCATGTAAATGACAGGTTTTAAATGTGATCGACGCTAGTAATGTATATTGAAGACAGGTCCGTTCGAGTAAGATCTTGAATACATAATATTTAGAGGAAATGTTTGTAATTAGTTTTCGATGCTAGTGGCATGTTGTAAAATTTGTAATCAACCATGTTAAATATTACATCAACCCTTGTAGTTAAATATTAAAAGCATTTGTGTCTTGCAAAAAAAAACCCTTAAAATAGAAAGAAAATGGAAAGTCTAAAATAGTAACTGCATAGATGAAACGAAAGCAAAGGTGGGTTGACGGTGAACCTGCTTTTTAACTTCACTCACGGCGGTGTTTACGGGTACCTTGTGCGCCTCCATCAGCGGATGAACTTGGTTCATTGGCTTCATCTTTAACATTCTTGCTGTCAGATGCTGATGCTTCACCACCTTCCACCTAAATATATTCATCTTCAGTGGTCTTGAACATTTGCTAAACAGTTTAAATTATGTTATTATGAAATTACTTAGTTGATAAGGTAATCCAAACAATCTTATATGTAATACCTCCGGAGCAATGCTATCAATGATTGCAGAAACAGTGAAAGTACGGTGGCTTGAGGAAAAATTGAATGGTGTCACACGTATCTGGAAAATAAATTCTTTTCCAGCAAGGTCTTTAACACATTGCGGGAGTTCCTCGCCCCCACCACCATTCATCTACAGTTGTTCCAAATGTAAAGCAAATATAGTGAGTTTATGAGGGTTGGAAGCGATCAGCACATGGTGTGAGTAGGAAGTTACAAACCTCATCAAGAGTCAGGCCAGCTGCATCCTCCGCTTAGTAAGCTTGACCATCTCCCAGTCGAAGACCACAAAAGTGGCATTATCATCTCCATTCAACCCGGTACCTAAAACATAAGGTAACATAAAATATTGTAATGAGGGAAACTCGTTTTAAATCTCAACACTTTAAAAATACCAAATTCCTACTTTATAACTCCTGTAACGTTGGGATTAGCACAACGGTTTCAACGGACAGAATCCCTAAACTTGCCAAGCTTCTTGCTGCAGCCAGTGCAAGAAACGAAAGACCAACCATTTTGTGGAAGGACTTCCACAACCCGAGCCTTGCAAATGAAATCAGCTTCCTATGTCTGCACCAAGGGGGTAGATTAATCAGTACTAATTCTTGTCTAAAAACAAAACGCAACCTAAACTTATTTGGATCCAAAATTTTACCTGTTCATCAGAGTTGATAATGAACTTGTTTAGCTCTCCTATGGAGACAACTTCCTTCTTTTTATGCCATCTTTGGTATCGATGCAGGGAAAATATTCCCCCCGATCGGCCTTTTAAGCTGAAACCACAGGGCATAATACGTTATGTTACTATAAGATTAAATATTAGTTGAACCCAAACAACCAATGAGTTGATACCTGGCCGTGAACTCTGCGATGGCTTGTAGGGCTGGGTCGAAATAAAATTTCGTTGCTGGGGTTGAGTTGAGGTATAGGTTACCTGCAGATTCAAGAGTGTTTCGGATTGCATAAGGTGAACCAACATTAGAGCTCGCATAAGTATATAAATTGACAAACCATGACAAATACGATGACAAACGTGACAGATTACAAACCTCCAAATATTTTGGGATTCACAGTAGTGACCACCATGACAGTCTGTGTGTTATCACCTGAGTTGATGAGACCCCAAAAATTGATGCAGCATCATCCCACAAAGAGAGGTACACGACCACCCTCCTGTTATGCGTATGGAAATAAGTTATTACCATGAAGACGACATTTATAAGAAAGGCAAACTAAACAACGGTTTTGGTTACTTACGGTTCAATCAAAAAATGGACAACAACTCGAGTCGTAACTCCAGCGTCCGTTAGGTCCGAAACTTGGACATATTGAATCTGCCCAACAACATCTGCGTTGTAAGGAATAAATTAAATTAATTTATTTTGCATGAACAACATATAATGACATAAACACTTAAATAGCAAACGTCTACGGAGGACAAACCGAGGAGTTCTAAATTAGTGTTTGCGAGAGCTTGGAGAGGGTCAAACTTCCGCAGGATGAATTTCTCAACGTTGATCACAAGAGCGTTCTCAATAACTTCATCAATGGTTGTCTGGGGGATAAACCGGATCACGAAAGGGTGGTCCGTTATCTAGTACATATTTTTGTACATCCTGCAACCTCAAAGCGGGAAACTCTCACGACTGAACTCGATTTCAGTAACGGACGGTAATAAGGGGAGCGAGCAGCAGGAATGAATCCCATGTATAACCGAATTCTGCAAACGAAGAGTGAAGATTAGATAATCGGCTGGTTACAAAAAAAAATTAAATCGAAGGGGAAAACATTTATCGTTACTATACCTTCTCATCAAGGAGGAGTAGAGTGATTCCCATGAATTCGCTCTGCTTCTTAATGTTTTTCGAGTCCCAAAAATGTAGCAGACGACCAACGATGAACTAGGCAGATCTTATGAGGCTGAGTGAGCGAGAACAGCATCATAGGAAGCCATCTTTCTGAATCTTTCAATGCTTTATAAGATGATAAACTGATAGGGGTTTCTGAGGATCAAGCATGCTCTCAAATCGCTGATATATATAGCTATGAGAAGAAGCAAACAGAAGTGTCGAAACCGAGAATGGGTTGACTGCGAATAACATTTATTCCAGAATTTAAAGAAATACATTGAACAACGTGGAAATGAAGAGAGACCGACTGGAGAGTTCAAGAGATGAGAATACAAACATGCGTTGTGCAGATCATGATATGCTACAACGACGGATCCAGTTCTGTAAGCAAGAAAGAGAGATAGGAAGCCCTAATCAGATAGAGGGATCACTAAACGCTACATTTTCAGCTTATACGAAATCAAACGTGAAAGACCCTAACCGAACCCAAGGACAATTGAATACCATTCCAACTAACTAAACCAAACGAAACTAATAACCCAATCAACCAAAACCAGCCGGACATTAAGTGGGCCTAAACCTTCAAAAAGGGCTTTTAAAGACACTAAGACCAATCACATTTGCAGTTAACAAAGACAAACCCTTTTCTGATTTTTTCGTGGGACCCACCCTTTTAAAAATAAGGACACGTGGATAGGCTTAGGAGAGGCAAAAGTGCCTCATTATATATGACTAGGGATTAACCCGGGCTACGCCCGGGATTTTTATTTTTTTCTAATTTAAGTTGTTAAATTATTTATATTTAGGTTATGATATATATTTATATAAATGTTAAGATGCATGTCATAATTAAAATTTATTTTTAAATTTTAACACGTTAAATTAACATATTTTTTACTATTTAAATATTTTTTGTAATTTTGTTAGTTATCTAGTTATCATATTTAGCAGAACTATCTGTTGAGTGTTGGAATAAATATTTTAGATACTTAATTAAACTGCAGAGTATTTTCGGATCGACCACTTGCTCAACAATCGATCGATCCGTAAAAAAATTGTTGATCTCCTTGGCCAGGTAAGTACAATTTTAGAAAAAGTATCTTTGATTTTTAAATACTAAGTATATAACTATTCTTTTGAATATTGTTTTTTTGAATTGTATTTTTTGATTAAATTATTGTATTATAATGTTTATGTAAATAATTTTTGTGATGTTTGAATTTGTGTTGTTAGTATACTTAACCTAGATGATATTGATGTTTAACAATTTTTTTTCTTCTGGAAATAGAAAATAATGATATATCACAACGTATCTAACACTTGTTAAATGATAGTATAATGTAAATTACATCTATTATTTGAAAATAACCATTTGTTATTTTTTTTTTTTTTTTAAATCAGAAATTATTATGGGCAAATCTCCAAAATAGCATCTTTCTAAATTTATATCACAAAAATAGCACTCAAAAACAAAAATGACCAAAATAGCATTTTATCTTTTGAAAATTTTAATTTTTTTATTTTTCAAAATTTGAAATCTTATCCCCAAAACCTCATTTCTCAACTCTAAACCCTAAAGCCTAAACTCTAAACCCTAAACCCTAAACTATAAACCCTAAACCCTAAACCCTAAACTATAAACCCTAAACCCTAAATCCTAAACTCTAAACCCTAAACCCTAAACTCTAAACCCTAAACCCTAAACCCTAAATCCTAAACCCCACCCTTTAACTCTAAACCCCACCCTTTAACTCTAAACCCTAAGTTTGTGTTGATAAAACATTAAGTGGTATTTTTGTGACTTTTGACCTTGAGTGATAGTTTGGGAACAAAAACTTGATTTAGTGCTATTTTTATCTTTTTCTCAATTATTTTTATTTAAAAACATTATTCATATATAATATAATAGTTTAAGTTTGGATGATTAATCAATATATATAAATTATGTATATTTAAAAAAAAAATAATTTAAGATATTATATATTGAGTAACTATATCAAAACTGAATTTCTTATCTTGAAAATGAAATATTTATATTTTTGTCTTCATGTTATACTCACCAATCCAGCATTGAAATTTATAACTCAGTATGTTTTAAAAAAAACTTAGTTTTAAGTAATAAACGAATTTAATAAATTAAATTCATCACCTATAATGTTCTGTAAACTATATTTGAAAACTCTCTAAAATTATATTTTAAGCATAATATTACTATTATTTAATTTAAGTTATTTTAAGCATAATATATGCTAAACCAACTTAAATTATATTTACAATAGGACCATCCTAAACCATTAATAAACCAAAAACAAAATACTAAACCAACATGAACCAATACCTGATTCGGCGAGGAAAGAAGTGTTTCGGGATAAACGCTTGAATGGTTATTAAATGTAATGGTTTGATCATGAAAGAGTTAGTATGAATATTAACAATAAAATTATGGATTAGATTGATTTAAATTTGTAAGAATACCTTTGAGTCTATGAAAAGCAATTCAATTCCCATGAATAAGTTTGGCTTTTGGAAGTTGTGGGTTTCCCAAGAATGAATCCACCTAACAAAAAGTTCGTTGTTATAAAAAATCTCTTTCAAGGTCATTAAAGGTTTTTGGGACGGCAAGAGTTGATGGTGGAACCATTTTTTTTGCTCGAGTGCTTTGAAGTTTTCCTTGATAGTGTGAGGTTGATGTTGATGGAATACTGAATTTTATAGGAACTTTCTTGATGTAAAACTATACATTTTTTGTTTTTTTTTAATGTGGTATTTCCATTTTTATATAATTTACTACCATTTTAAGATAGATGTACATTTTAAGATAGATGTTTAAATCTTAATGTACTTTTTCCATTTTTTAAAATGTTTATTTCCATTTCTTATATATTTTTTTTTACATAATATCTATATTTTATATTCTAAAATAGATATTTAAATCTTAATGTACTTTTTCCATTTTTTTAAATTGTGTATTTACTTATATTATATATTTTACATTTTAAGATAGATGTTTAATGCTTAATGAACTTTTTCCATTTTTTTTAAAAAATGTGTATTTACTTATTATTATATATAAATTCATATATTATATATTTACATTATTTACTTATTATTTATTTTCCTGTATATGTATTTATATTTCTTGTACTTTTTATTTACTTAATATCTCTATTTTACATTTTAAGATAGATGTTTAAATCTTAATGTACATTTTCCATTTTCCTTAAATTGTATATTTTCATTTGTTATATTTTCTATTTACGTAATATCTATATTTTAAATTTTAAGATATATTTTTAAATCTTAATGTAATTTTCCATTTTTAAATTGCGTATTTACTTATATTATATATTTACTTATTATTTTTTTTATA
Source organism: Brassica napus (assembly GCF_020379485.1). Lineage (NCBI taxonomy): Eukaryota > Viridiplantae > Streptophyta > Magnoliopsida > Brassicales > Brassicaceae > Brassica > Brassica napus. The sequence continues at coordinate 13,465,923 of NC_063449.1, forward strand.
TTGTGTATTTCTATTTCTTATACTTTCTATTTACTAATAATTTTATATTTTAATATAGATTTACATTTTAAAATAGATGTTTAAATACTAATGTACTTTTTCCATTTTTTAAATTGTGTATTTCCTTTTCTTGTACTTTCTATTTGCGTAATATCTATATTTTACATTTTAAGAAAGATGTTTAAATATTTATATACTTTTTCCATTGTTTTTAAGTTGTGTATTTCTTTTTCTTATACTTTCTATTTACTTAATATCTATATTTTACATCTTAAGATAGATGTTTAATATTTAATGTACTCTTTCCATATTTTAAAAATTGTGCATTTACTTATTATTGTATATATAATTCATATATTTATATATGTTACTTATTATTTATTTTTCTATATATTGAGTATTTCTCTTTTTTGTACTTTATATTTAGTTAATATCTATATTTTATATTTTAAGATAGATGTTTAAATCTTAATGTTTTTTTTCATTTTTAATGTAAAACGGCAATGTTTAATAGAAGAACTTGGACAAATAGTCAAATAGTTATATTTATGTTTTTTTTTTATAAAATGGTAATGTTACATTATAGAGATAAGCCGTTTTTTTTGTGAAAAATGGTAATCTTACTTTAATTTTATTTTTTTTGAATTATTCTAAATTTCTTGCTTTTATATCAATGATAATATTACGATATATATCTAATGTAATATTTTTATTTCTTATATACTATATTTGCTTATTATTTTTTATTTTATTTTATATTTATTTATTCTAATATTACGATAAATATTTAATATAATATTTTTATTTCTTATATTGTATATTTAGTTATTATTTATTATACTATACATTTTACAAAATTGTAATGTTACATTATGGAAATAAGCCGTCTTTTTTTTAGTGAAAAATGGTAATCTTACATATGTTTAATGTAGTTATTCCATTTTTTATGTTGTATGTTTACATATTATTTTTTAAAAATAAAAATGTAAAATGGTAATCTTACATATCTTTAATGTAGTATTTCCATTTTTTATGTTGTATGTTTACATATATTTATTATTTTCAAAGTTATATATAATTTTTTTTGTTTTTGTTTTATAAAACGGTAATGTTACATTATGGAGATAAGCCGTTTTTTAAGTAAAAAATGGTAATTTTACATATGTTTAATGTAGTTTTTTCATTTTTTTATGCCATATATTTACATATTATTACTAATTTTCGAAAATAAGTAATATTAAAATGTAAAACTATATTTTATGCACGTGTCATCTTTGGAGAGAATTTTTTTCGCTGATGTGGACGCTCCGTGGAGCCTCAAAAGGTCCCTTTTATTATTTCCATTTTTTATGTTGTATGTTTACATATTATTTATTATTTTCGAAATTATATATAATTTTTTTTTTACAAAATAGTAATGTTACATTATGGAAATAAGCCGTCTTTTTTTAGTGAAAAATGGTAATCTTACATGTGTTTAATGTAGTTATTCCATTTTTTATGTTGTATGTTTACATATTATTTTTTAAAAATAAAAATGTAAAATGGTAATCTTACATATGTTTAATGTAGTATTTCCATTTTTTATGTTGTATGTTTGCATATATTTATTATTTTCGAAATTATATATAATGTTTTTTGTTTTTTTTTTATAAAACGGTAATGTTACATTATGGAAATAAGCCGTTTTTTTAGAGTAAAAATGGTAATTTTACATATGTTTAATGTAGTTTTTTCATTTTTTATGCTATATATTTACATATTATTACTAATTTTCGAAAATTAGTAATATTAAAATGTAAAACTATATTTTATGGCACGTGTCATCTTTGGAGAGAATTTTTTTCGCTGATGTGGACGTTCCATGGAGCCTCAAAATGTCCTTTTTATTAGTATTGATTTGAGATACATTACTTCGTTAGAATGATTTCTAGAGTCTTTATAGAATTAAATTTGTTATTCTAAATATATACTATACTTCTAATTAAACATAAATATAAAATAAGTTATTACTGTAAAAAAAATATTCTTCTTTATTTTCTTAAATAAAAGTTATGGAATTAAATAGTGTGATTAAAATATATATGAAAATTAATGATTTTAAAAAATAAATATTTGCTAACAATTTGTGTATTCTCTATCATTTTTATTTTATATTAACATATCACATTAATCATAAATTTTAGTTTTTTCGTATATGTTATATTTATTTTTTTTAAACGATTATAAATTACTAAAACTGTTAAAAATCTCACGGTAAAATTTTGTGATCAATGGATAAATATTATTTGTTATAACAAGATACAAATGATCATAAAACCATATGAGCAGAAAGCCTTATTTAATAAATATTAATATTAAATTAAATTATATCCATATAAAATACATAAATATTTTAGTTTCTCAATTTACATTGAACAAGTATTGAGAACTTAACATTTTAATGATCTATTGCTCCTTCAGACGAGTACTCTTGAATCGGAATTCATAGTTCATCTCTCTTTCACCAAATAATCTTAATGGAGAAACAACCAGAGACGGTTACCAATTTCTCTCAAACTTCATCAGTTGAATATTTCAACATCGATATTGAATATGACTTCTTTATGTTTTTCCGAATAATATTTTAGAATTTAAAGTAAAACTCTTCGTTTATTGTCTGGCAGTCGAATTTATCTATGGATGTAATCGCCTAAGCTCAGTAGACGTTAAATAATTCAATAATCGATGTTTTTAGAAAAGTTATATTTGACAATTTGGTGTTATATTTTCTCATATATATATATATATATATATATATATATATATATATATATATATATATTTCATTTTAGTATTTTATAAATAGTATCTCTAATTCTTAATAAAATTTAATAAAACATTTAGTTATTAATAAATTGAATATTAAAATGTAAATTACAAAGGTTAAAATTGAAAAAAATTGAAAGTAAACGTTGGAAGAATACATCCTCAATTTCTTATTTGTGGGTACTCTTCTTTCAAAATAAACTAGTTGGTTTCTCCTACATGTGTAGAAATAAAAAATTTAAATATTATATATATAAATAAATAAAATACCATTTTATTAGTTTAAATAGAATTAATCATAAATAAATTATTTATTATTTATTCGTTATTGTACTTAAATGTTATACAATATTTTATTTAATTTTTGGTTTAGTTAAGGAAAATCAAAATTAAAATGAACAATTTGGTCTATCCCATATTTAGATTTTTAAAACTATAGTTCTAAGTAGATTTATTTTTTTAAATTATATCTAGAAAATTTATTTAATTAATTTATCTCAATAAATCAATAATGAAAACACAACAATTATTGTATAACATTAAGTTCAAATAAATTCAATAGATTAATGATTAATCATTTATATATCTTTGGATCCAAATATTACCTTAAATATTTATTTATTCATAAAAATTTGAATTTTTAGTCGAAATTGTTACATTTTATTTGTTAAATGTATTTTATAATTAGTTTTAATGAACATATAAATAATTATACTAAATTATTTACTTTTTATCATAATTTCATTTTAATGAAACTTTTAAATTTATTGTTATATTATTTTAGAATTTAATAATTATTATAAATATAATTTATATTTATGGTATGTAGCCAGATTCTGTAACTATCTTATTTTAAGAATCTTTTTTGCTAAAAGAAAATGCTTCAAGTACTTCGAACTTGGGATCTATCGAAGTTATTGAAGCATCTTGCCAGATTAAAGTCTTTATCATTAAATTATTACAAGTCATAACTAGAGGGAAGTCATGTCATCTTTTTAACCAAACCATATCATTATTTGTTTTTCAAAGTGAATTGGGGGTATTGACGGATAAACAAAACTTAAAAAATCACTTTTCAAATATTGCATAGGGGATGTGTTTGTTGGAAGAACTCTAAAAAAAATGATATTTAAGGATAGAAAAAAAGATACGGTAATTTACTTCACCAGTTGTTTTGGTTGGTAAAATACTTAATACTTTTCATAGAGTAAATGAAATATATTTTTTATTGTGGACATGATTCGATTGTTAACTTTGACATCTAAATTTGCCGGTTCTTTTTGGTGGAGTCTGCTGTGAGCATCTTCCACCATGATCATTTTTCGTAATGATTTTAATTTTTTTTGGTTGGTGAAATTTGGCTTCTCCTAAATTTGTTGAGATATTTAATTTATGTTTCTTTAGGGATTCTATTTAGGAATTCGAGAGAGCATAAACGTGTTGTTGTTGTAGGAATTAGTAGTTGCTCTATTTTATGAGTTATAAATGTTTTATTTTTATATTTTTATATTTTTATTCTTTTAACATATTTTTTATTCCATCAACCCATTAAAGGCATAAACTTACAAAAAACAAATACTGAAATCAAATAAAAACGGTACAATCATTCAAACTAGCAACATCGAATACGGCGACACAGTCAAGCACAAGGCTCCGGACCAAACATCATCTCCGTTACTTGGTTGGGATTAATCCGGGAAAGTCACAAACGACCCATTCTCAACCAGTGCTGGTTTTGTCGCACGTTACATATATAGGGATTGGTGGATTAGAACATGAGAAGCCATACCTGAAAGGCTTACTGCAAAAAGACCAGCTAACAAAGAAAAAGACTTGATGAGATACTCCGACCAGTGGCGGACGCAAGAGTCCATTTAGACGGGGCCACATAATTTTATTTCATGATATTTAGTTGTAGGTTTAGAAGAGCATTGCATGAATTGTATAGCTTATGAAAGGAAATAAAAAAAAGAGACGGGGACACGTGACCCTGTATGTCTTCACCTACGTCCGCCCCTGACTCCGACCCAGCATAGCTGAAATGGTCGGCGATATCATGACACTTGTCTCCAGCTATAAGGTCGAAACAATGTGTCTTTAGGATCCTAAGACATCTTTGACAAAAACCCAACAACATGAACCGAATCTGAAATGAAAAAGGAAAAAGGAGGGGTGAGCATTTCGACAAAAGCTCAGTGAGGAAAACTCCAAAAGCCCCGAAATCATCACCCGTCATTCACCACACAACATAACAAAATCTCTACCTAGAACATCCAGTAAAGCAATAGCAAACAACAAGAAACAAGGATAAACCCCGACAGTGCCAACATGAGATTAACGCCACATCATGCTGTCTCCACGCCTCTCAAATTGTCGCGTGAGAATTCACCACATCACGCTGTCTCCGTGAGTTCCACACCTTCACATGATCACGCCACATCACGTTGTCTCCACGTGATCCACGCCACCACACTCACACGATCATGCCACATCACGATGTCTCCAGGTGATCAGTGTGACTACATTCACACGTTCACGCCATATCACGCTGTCTCCAGGTGAACCGTGCTACTACATTCTTAACTTCACACAGGCACGGCGCATGTCTGCTCCGGAGATGAATCATGCCAACTCATGCGGTCGCCACATGATCCAGTCAAGAAACGATGTAACGCCCGAGACATACAAATACATCATTCCACCACGTTACACCGGCACACATAGACCTTAAGACCTTTTCTATCGTATACAGTACCCACACAAGCTTATTCCCCATACAATGCAAACACTCACATACAAGTCTCAATCACCATACAACCATGTTCGATTTAGCAACCTATGAATAAATCTAGGTGTTTACACATTTCAATACAATATATAGGGATATATATATGATATAGTTCAGTTATCAAACAACTATGTGTATGCTTATAGATAACATGTAGATATGAATGGTTTAGCAAGAAACTCCTACTATGAAATTATAATGAAAGAAGGAAGAAGAGATCACAACAGTCCTCACCTTGGCCTTAGATATGCGGATGAAACAAGAGAGAAGAAGCAGATCTGAAACTTAAGGCTTTCCACGAACCAGATCTACAAATAAACGGGTAGGTGCTACCACCAAAGACCCGAAATGAGAGATCTAATAGAATGAACAAGAACGAAAAGAATAAAAAGACAACAAGGTTTACTTACTGTTGGACCCAATTTCGGTCAATTAGGTAATTGGGCCTAAATGACTTGGGCCGCGCAACCAACGAAGAAGCCCAACTCTGATGATCAGGAAGAGATCGATTCAAGGAGCCGGAGATCGCGGAGCCGTTGCGAAGATCGCGGAAGCAGCCCATTATAAGAAGAGATCGATGCATACGAAAGGGGACACGTTGAAAACCCTAGAGAGAGCCACACACACATCGACCTTGTTTTCACCTAGCTTTAAGTATTTTCTCTTATCGATCTCGCTTGTAACTTTCGATCTTATTTCATTCATTGTATTCAATCTTATTCATCAATAAAATTCATCTTTGCCTACTGGAAACTGATTACATCGTTGTGTTCCAAAAGATATCGTTGCCTACATCATTTTATCTTCCCTAGATTAAACTCTCGATCACTATCAAATACTTAGTGTAGATTTTAGGATCTACATTTTGGCGCCGACTGTGGGGAAGATAAACGAAAAACATCTTTGCTAAGAAACCGATCTAAGTTTCCTAAGCGCAACTATGGATCCTAATCAAACCATCGGAACCAGACCATCAAGAGTCAACGACGTCGATCCTATTGGACCTGAGAACTGAAACCTTACCCACAGGACCAACGGGACGACCGGAGTAACCCAGACGCAACGAATCCCTCCAATCGGAACCTCGAACCAGGACCGACCGTCAGGCCTCGATCGGTCCTCGCCACCAGATCGAACCTCGATCCCCGACCGAACCGGAGCTCGAGTCTGGAATCGTCCTGGAGAAAGGCAGGCCGCCGAAAGACCGAACAAATGACCCTACTTCTAGGGAAAACAATCGAACTACGTTATGACTTGATCCCTCGCCGAGGGTACGTAGGCAACTCACGACATGAGTTCAGTCACCCACCAACTGCAAAGCTCAAAAGATGCATGCCGCAACATCGACCTCGAATAGAAAGTCAAGCTACCATTTTTATCCCAAATTTGTAATATACCGACATTTGATATCTTAATGAAATCCAATTTTTTCTATGCTTCGCACTTCGAGCTCATTCGATATCATATATCCGTTCAACGCAATCCCTCAAATACTTATAACGGTTGGCTACAGACCAAGACCTTTATCAAGTCTTCGGAAACAACCAGCCCCGCCAACCAACGCGGCAAAACTCGTTAACAAAATCTTTTGTTACATCAAACATACGTCGATAAGAGTATCTACGAAAAATCGACCCCCGGCCTCAAAAGACCGGCCCACCTAAGAATAAAAATAATAAACAATAGCTCAAGGACTCGCAGTCCTGTTTTTTTATTAAAAAGAATATTGCGATAAAAACAGAAGAAGCTCTTCGAAAATCCCTTCGGGATAGATGGTCGTCGGAAGCAACTCGGCTTCAGAGTCGTCATCTTCTGAAGGATCGCCCTCTACTGCGCGAGCTCTCAAGGTAATCGAATCAACGGGCACCACCCCGCTCTGTCCGTCTCTCGCACACTCCGTCGCGTCCCTCACGACGACGTTCTCGCTCCCTTCCCTCGCAAGCCGTGTAGCATCTGCGACCAAAAGTCTCTGGGAGCGAGACAAATCAACTGTGTCCATCATCGCCTCGTGATGAGTCGACTCGAGACCCCCGATACAACCTCCGCCAGAACTCCTTGCCAGAGCTGATGCCGCCGTAACCGATTTCCCCTTTTGCTGCCTCGATAACCCCTGAGCCGACGACATGATAGAACAAGGCGGCAAAGAACGCGTCGAGTGAAGACTACAACACTTAGAGAGATAAAAGAAGGAGAGAGAGAAAGTACCTTTGATCGCGGAAGAAACTTGAAGAAATGAGAAGGGATCTGCGTATTTATAAGGAAAAGAGAAGGGGGGAACTCGAGGCATCATTATTAGGTCTATTCGGGCCTAGGTGGGCCTCGAAATTCTCCCTAAAAATCCAGCGGACCCTCGCGACGTTTCGACTTCTCGGTGCATTTAAAAGAAAAAAAAAAGGGGGGGGGGAATTCGAGGTGTCGTCATTAAGCCTAAACGGGCCTAAATGGGCCTTGAAACTCTCCCAAATGTCCAGCGGACCCTCGCGACGGTTCGGCTTCTCGTCTAAATCGGACGTTGGTCATCTTAAAATCAGGATAAACCAACGGTTAATCTAGATATGTCAGTCGGGATCTGAATATCCGCGACTAATCGGCCTCGAGTGGAAATATTCCAGAACCCTTCCTGTGACACAACGACCAAAAGAAGAGATAAAAGCCTCTACTGCTCGCTTCCGAGAGAACGACGCTGTGCGACTCATCGACCAACCGCTCCAACCTTCCTATTCCCTCAAACCTTCAAACCTTAGAATCCATCACGAGCTGGAAATCACTTCGCTCACTAATGGACTGGGGGGACTTACTGTAGAGGATGGATTTGACCATCCCACAAGGCCCGAGGAATAGGAAGGCCTGGCCCAGATTAGGAAGAGCGACGGCTCGATCGGTCGGCTCAAGAGTCAGGTCTCTCGGCTTGACCCTTGAGTACTTTTAGTTGATCATCATCGACTGAAGTACGTTCGGCTCAGCGGCTGCTCGGACGCCTACGGGCTTCTCGGCCCAGCAGAGGAGGCCCACCAAGGTGGCGTAAATTAGGTCAAGGACGAGGCATCAGGACGTCTATATAAGGGAAAGGGGAGACAACGAGAAAAGGATCCGAAATCACTGACTAACACTTGGCGGCTAGATTAGGGTTTTCACCTTTGCTTCATCTCGCCGTTAGTTGCTTCCTTTCTGTCGCACTCTCTTCTTTTCCCTTGTAACCGACCGAACGTATATCTCCGACCATTAATAAGACGTCTTTGTTTAAACCCACATCTTATTTATTACCGTTTTCCGATCAAACAGTAACTGATTACCACTCTCGTCTTACTCGAACCTCTTTGATCGAAGGCAAATAAATTTCGATCCAGAAGAGACGCGACGGCTTGCTTCCATTGACAAGCTTTCTCGTTCTACTGCTGTGTTCTTCCGAGGCGAGAGAGACACTGAGCAGAAAATCTATCCTTCTCCAAAAGTATTACACTAGCTGTGAATTCAATCGCTCTCTTATAAGCTATTTGTTTGTATCTCTGCACTATTTAGAGACTGAAAACAGAGTCAAAATCAATTCTATGAGAAATTAGGATTCTTTCTTCTTTGCTATGATAAGTTCTTGGTGTCCAGAACAGTTCAAATTTTAAATTCATAAAAGGGATTTGATTTACTTGTGAGAACAGTTTCTAGAGATTGTAGTTATATATATTAAAGTTTGTTGCTATCGGTTAAGCTAGATCAGCTCCCAACCTAAAACCAATTGGTGATAAGTGGAGTGATCCATCTATCTTATATTTTACTAATGATCCTTTCCAATACCCGATGTGAGACTTTTGTCCCTAATACGCCTCCTCGAGATGATGGCTCTTTGAGCGTCAATCTCGGAATGTTTTGACAAGGATCGATGGGCCGACTTTGGGCTGGATCGGATTGGATTGTTTGGATTGGGCTCTGATACCATGTTAAGCTAGATGGGCTTCCAACCTAAAACCAATTGTTGGTGATAACTGGAGTGACCCATCTATCTTATATATTACTAATGATCCTTTCCAATATCCGATGTCGGACTTCTGTCTCTAATAACTTTGGACTGGATCGATAATGGATCGGGTTGGATTGTTTGGATCGGGCTCTGATACCATATATATATATTAGTAATGATCCCTTCCAATACCTGACGTGGGACTCCTATCCCTAATACTATGTTCTAAGAGCTGAAGGATTGAAATTATTTGACATTGAGGAAGAAGTTTGGCTGGTATTGATTTGGGCTAATAGATATACCAGGTTTGGGTTATTAATTTTTGGTTTATGAAACAAAATCACATTTAACCGGATCATTTATTGGTTTCAAGCCGGATTAACAAATATATCGGTTTAATTTAGGTATAGTAAACAGCTGTAATCAATTTTTGTGGACTTATAGGTTTTGAACTTTATTTCCATGGAGAAATAACTATTTAACAATCGTTATGTTATATAGATAAATAAATCTACAATTTATAATTCGGGAATATATAGAACGCGGTAATAGTTTGGGATACATTTGGTATTATACGATAGTTCTCGTGGGAATATATAGATCTACAATTGTACCCTTAATTAATTTTTGATTTTTTTTTGTCATCAACAATACAGACTCATACTGACTCTGTAAACCAAACCGAGTGATCTGTAAACAAAGACATTTGATTAATTTTGTATATATATCATTTTGTATATTATTTGTATTTATTAATTATTTTATAAAACGTATTGGCAAATTTTTATATGTAATAAAATTGATTAATGAATTAACAATAGTAATTTTGTTTATTTTATATGGTTTAAGTTTTTTTTTTCACCGAACACCTATTCCGTTACTCGAATTTGAGATGATATAGTTTAAGTTTATTATAAAAAAATTATTTATTTTATATTTATTATAAAAATTATTTCAATTATTAATATTTATGGACATTATTTATTCAAAATAATTTCTGGTAAATATTTATCTCTTTATAAAACATAATTTGTCTATTTTTGTAAGGTTAAATGGATTTTCATTTTAAAATTTCCTGATGTAGATATGAAAATAAATTTTCTGAATATTTTTTGAAAGTATAAACATACTAGGCAATTATTTAAAACTTTAATATTAAGAGTATAGCTTGATCCGCGCATATATTTATTTTTATTTTTTAAAAGTATATATTTGTCTTATATAAATATAAATATATATTTTTAAATTTAATATGCATTAAATAATTTTTAGCATTTTAAACAAAATATTTTTATAATTAATAATTTTATTTTATTTTTGATCCATCAATTGTATCAACTATATTTTAAAAATATGACCCGTGTGTTCGTGCGAATGTGTTTTTGATGGATCAAAATTTAAATGTAAAATAAAATTGTTATCTATAATTATATTTTATTTATACGATATAAATTTCAATATATCATTTACATTTTGTGTTTTATATTATGTATTTTGTAACATTTTCTTGTTTTTCACATAGTTAATTATACCAAAATTAAAAATAACCAACCCATAATAATGTACATCTTTTTTCATTTTTTAAATTGATTAAATATTATTTAATGTTTAGGTAGATTATAGGAAGTATTTCTGAAACAAATGACACTAATTTATTTTATTTAAATTTAGGAAAATGCATAAATAAAACAGAAAAGACAAGCATTAAAATAGGTAGTATAATAATTAGTCAGTAGCATGGAAATATAAATAAGTTTGAAAACTAAGAAAAAATTTTAAATGGTACTTTTCTTTTAATAATATAGATTTGTATATTATTTTTGTAATTAGTAATTATTTTATAAAAAAATTTGGCAAATTTGTATATGTAATTTTGTTTGCTTTATATTGTTTAAGTTTTTTTTTTTCAACGAACACCTATTCTATTACTCGAATTTGAGATGATATTGTTTAATTTTATTATAAAATTTTATTTATTTTATATTTATTATAAAAATTAAGTCAATTATTAAAATTTATGGACATTATTTATTCAAAACAATTTCTGGTAAATATTTATCTGTTTATAAAACATAGTTTGTCTATTTTTGTATGGTTAAATGGATTTTCATTTTTAACTTTCCTGATATAGTAATTAAAATAAATTTTCTGAATATTTTTTGAAAGTATAAACATACTAGGCAATTATTTAAAACTTTAACATTAAGACTAGAGCTTGACCCGCGCATCCGTGCAAATATTTATTTTTATTTTTAAAAGTATATATTTGTCTTATATAAATGTAAATATATATTTTTAAATTTTATCTGTATTAAATAATTTTTAGCATTTTTAAACAAAATATTTTTACAGTTAATAATTTTTTTTTGAGATCCGTTAATTGTATCTTCTATATTTTAAAAATATGATCCGTGTGTTCGTGCGAATGTGTTTTTTATGGATCAAAATTTTAATGACAAATAAAGTTGTTATCTATAATTATATTTTATTTATAAGATATAAATTTTAATATATCATTTACATTTTGTGTTTTATATTATGCATTTTGTAACATGTTCTTGTTTTTTCGACATAGTTAATTATACAAAAATTAAAAATAACCAACCCATAATAATGTACATCTTTTTTTCATTTTTTGCATTGATTAAATATAATTTAATGTTTTGGTAGATTATAAGAAGTATTTCTGAAATAAATGACACTTTATTTATTGTATTTCAATTTAGAAAAAGACAAGCATTAAAATAGGTTGTTTAATAATTAGTTAGTGGCATGAAAATGTAAATAAGTTAGAAAACTAATGGGCAATATTAAATGGTACTTCTCTTTTAATAATATAGATTTGTATATTATTTTTTTATTTAGTAATTATTTTATAAAAAAATTTGGCAAATTTTTATATGTAATAAAATTGATTAATGAATTAACAATAGTAATTTTGTTTGTTTTATATTGTTTAAGTTTTTTTTCAGCGAATTACTCGAATTTGAGATGGTATTGTTTAAGTTTATTATAAAAGTTTATTTATTTTATATTTATTGTAACAATTATGTCAATTATTAATATTTATGGACATGATTTCTGGTAAATATTTATCTGTTTATAAAACATAATTTTTCTATTTTTGTATGGTTAAATGAGTTTTTATTTTAAAATTTCCTGTTGTTGATATTAAAATAATTTTTTTGAAAGTATAAACATACTAGGGAATTATTTAAAAGGTTTATTTAAAACTTTAATATTAAGACTAGAGCTTGACTCGCGCATCCGCGCAAGTATTTATTTTTATTTTTTAAAAGTATATATTTTTCTTATATAAATGTAAATATTTTTTTTTTAATTTTATCTGTATTAAATAATTTTTAGCATTTTTAAACAAAATATTTTTATAATTAATAGTTTTCTTTTATTTTTTGATCCGTCAATTGTATCATCTATATTTTATAAATATGACCCGTGTGTTCGTGCGAATGTTTTTTTTATGGATCAAAAATTTAATGTAAAATAAAGTTGTTAACTATAATTATATTTTATTTATACGATATAAATTCAATGTATCATTTAATTTTGTATTTTATATCATGTATTTTATAACATTTCTTGCTTTTTCGACATTGTTAATTATACTAAAATTAAAAATAACCAACCCATAATAATGTATATCTTTTTACATTTTTTGCATTGATTAAATATAATTTAATGTTTAGGTAGATTATAGGAAGTATTTCTGAAATAAATGACACTTAATTTATTGAACTTTAATTTTGGAAAATGCATAAATAAAATAGAAAAAGACAAGCATTAAAATATGTAGTTTAATAATTAGTCAGTGTCATGGAAGTGTAAATAAGTTTGAAAACTAAGGGGCAATTTTAAATGATACTTCTATATCAATAATATAGATTTGTATATTATTTTTTGTATTTAGTAATTATTTTATAAAAAAAATTGGCAAAACTTTATATGTAATAAAATTGATTAATGAATTAACAATTGTAATTTTGTTTGTTTTATATTGTCTAAATTGTTTTCAGCGAACACCTATTCTATTACTCGAATTTGAGATGATATTGTTTAAGTTTATTATAAAAAGTTATTTATTTTATATTTATTATAAAAATGATTTCAATTATTAATATTTATGGACATTATTTATTCAAATATATTTCTTGTAAATATTTATCTGTTTATAAAACATAATTTGTCTATTTTTGTATGGTATTTGGTTATGGACACTATAAACAATATTTACAAGACTTGTTTAATCAGTTTTACACAACTTGTTAGCAGACTAATAGTCGCTACTGAAGGATTCCTAAGCTACCCAGTTTATGTCTCTTTGTCGCCTACTACGTCAGCCTCTGACTCAAAACGACACCAAAAACTCCTCCAAGGGATTTTCACTCTTCCTCTATAATAATCACCTTCGAGAGTTTTGTTGATTCCTCATCGACCCCTTGATATTTTATAGTGATCCCCACATTTCCAAAACCCTTGTCCAAGGAACAATGGATATAGACAACTTTCATATTAATAAGTATAACTTCGTTTTCTCAAATTATATTTATTCCTTTTCTCCAAAGCATAATTTTGATCCCCAAATTTATTTACTTGCTTTATCTCCACGGTATAAACTTGCTACTCAAGTTTAACTCAGTCCAGCTCAGAATCTTGCATCCACGTGGTCTCCACCATTCCACATGCTTCCTGGAACACTGTTTGACGCCACATGCGTCAACGACTATGTCAGCGACTTCGTCAAGGAATAAACCATCTGTTTATCCTTCTCCAGCTCGGCATCTGGCATCCACATGGTACTTCCACTCTGCATGCCTTATGTATTAATTACTGATGTGATCATGTATCAGTGACTGTGTCACCAACTTTGTCAATGCAGACTATTGACATTTACAAGCTCTGGGTTGCATTTTCAGTCTCTCCTTTTAGCTTTGTGTGCCGATCAAGCACAACTTCCTTCTAGTTCAACAACTATTTTTCCAAACTCGAAACTTCCGTCATGTATGCACAAATACTCTTTATAGATAAAAGACTCAATTGCAATGTTTAAGTATTTATAGATAACTGACCGTGACTTTTTTTGTTTGTCCAGGTGGATTCTTCTTCTTCTTATGATCAGAACGATGAAATGCTTGACGGGAGATTCTAGGAGAAGAAGCTTCAGAACCTTGTCTTGCTGGAAAGATAAGAAAGGAAACTAAAAGATCAAGCTCTGCTCTTCCACCAAAACCAACGAAATTAATTGCTCATGGAGTACATGTATGGCAATTCTTTATCCAAAAAGAAGATGATTCTACAAAAAAAAGCAATTGTTGTTTCTGTGAATTTTCAGAAGCTGAAAGTAAAACTTAAAACACGTATTGTTCGTGTTCTCCAAGTGAAAGAGCTTAATGTATTTTCATTCCATTTTGTGTTTGATTCAGCTTGAGTTGCAATATGTGTTTGTTCGAGACTTTTAGATGCAAGTTGTTTTCTCTTCTCTGTTATGATTGTAAACTTGTGATGTGATCATCTTTGATTACTAAGTTTAAGAACAACGTAAGTTTGAAATGATTGTGTTGTAATATGTTTGAAATTGAATATCGTCTGAAACTTTGAACAATGAGTACACTGATTTCTACATGTTTTTCCTTGACAAGGATTTTCTTAAATATATTAAATAATGTTACAAAGGAAACTGTTGAGAGAACCACCTACTCAGCGGACTGCAAGCTACACCCGTCCAACATTGAAGAAGTGGAGCACGAGACGGGTTAAGAGTAGACAGAGCACGTGCTCTGTTTTTTAACGACGTAGATAATTTTGCCGATGAGCCTTTCAGAAGAACGTGATGTTCCTTGGTGAAATCTTTAAACATTTAATTTTAGTATCTATTAAATCACTTTTTTCTCTTTGCACCAAAATAGTGACGACAAGTGAAACTACAATCTATATGCTTACATCCTATTTCATTTGAGCGAAATGTTTGTATTCTCATGGAAAGATTCTGCCAAAAATAATGAAACGCTGAAATTAACAAAGCTCAAAGTTTACTTTCTCGAACCAATAAAAATATTTAATTTTATTAAAACAAGTAGTTCTAAACAATAAAAAAAATATTGCAATAGAAAAATAAAATTAATTGAAAAGTACATCTAAAGTATTAATAAAACTTATAAGAACAATAATTCAGTGTCTAATTATTTTAAATATATAAATCAACAACATATAATTTTTAAGTCATATAATATCTATTTTCAGTATTATTAGCATGTGCACTCTAATAATTTAAATTTCACTTTAAAATTTATATTTTGTGAAAATGGATAGATATGTATTATATATATATATTTCAAAATTGATATAATAGATTAAATTAAACTAAAACTTATATAAGAAGTACGCCCGGAAAAAACACTGGTAATTAATATTTTGAAGTATATAAATTGTGTTTTATAAATTTAATTACCCATTTGAATTTCGGTTTGGCTCAATTTTGATCTTTTGGTTCCAGAAATTTAGGAATTGTTTAGTTATTTGTGAATAACGGGTTCGATTTCAATTTACTCAGTTTAGTTTCGATTCGATTTTCTGTTTTTCATTTATATACCCAAACCCTAGACTACGAACCGAAATGCTGAAAGGGAAGAATATAAAAAACAATTTAGACGAGGCAAGGAGTTCCCTAAAACGGACATGAAATCGTATTAGGTGACATGATTGCCATATTTTATATATTTGAATATATGAGATTTCATATGCCCATCCTTAAAACCAATTAACATACAAGGCCTAAGTTGGCGTAGTAGGCTAAGCTCTCAACTAATCCTTTCACATATATTTCAGTCCTGATATACCAGTCCTGTTCTTTCAATGTTAACATTGTTGCATCATACGCACTAACCATAATACCACATATAAGAATCTGACCACCGAGTGCAGATCGCCACTTTTCTAATGTCAAAAATAATAAGACTACATATTAGAACGAGTCAGCACATTTTCGGTGATGAATAACCACACTAATTTGTTTATTTAACCTATGTCATTAAGAATTTAATGTATACAACTAGATTTTGACCTAAGCTTAAGCTTGGAAAGTGCAGGTTGGTTTTCGAAATTAAATAAATTCTTATTAAATGCATTTCTATATACGAGAGTGTATAGGTTTGTGCACATTTATCCGGAACCACAAACCGAACCCTACCAAATTGAAAAAAAAACAAAACCATAAGTGAATTAAATTTCATAAATAACGGAGTATATCATATCTCTGGAACACAAAAAATTGAAACCAAACCGAGAACCAAATGTGTTCTTAAATTTTAAAAATACAAATCAGATACTTACAAATATTAATTATTTTTAATTTCTAAATAACTAAATATCTTAAAATAATATTTATAAACCAAATTACCCAAATATTTTTTATTCAAAATATTACAAATTATTTGAATTATCTGATATTTTTATACAAACAACCCAAATTACCCAATATTTAAACTGAAAACCCCAAATTATCCGATATTTTATCTATAAATCTCTAGTTACCCGAAAAACCCGAATCGAACTGGAACTGAATTGGACCCATTTTTTTTTTTGAATATTAGCTGATTCTCAACTTTGCTACCAAACCAAAATAATCCAACTGAAACCAAACCTTTTCTAAATATCTGAACGGTTTCTAAATTTCTAGAGCCAAAACACCAAAAACCAAAACATCTGAACCAAGACCAACTACAGAGGACTAATAGTGAATATACATTTAAATAGTGTGAAGAAAGCATTCTATTTTTACAAATTATTTATCTACTTTTAGTGTGGTTTAAGCAGTGTCTTTAAATCCTATTCAGATTGTTGGCGAACCATGGCCGTTTATAATTTGGACTAGCTTATGTTCTTCAAGAAATTGCATAGTCTGGGATTCGAACCCCAGACCTGGGTGCTTCCACCGCCAAATATATGTGATGATCTATTTTCCTTTAAGCTTTTTAATAGTGGTTTAGAGATTAAAAACCTTCTTGTTGCATACAACACATCCCCATTAATATCATCCCCAATCTTTAGCAATCGCATAGATTGTACAAATGTCTTTACATTGTTCAATCTACATAGAAAATATAAGTTTAATGGAAAACATAAATGAATAAAGTTAGTTATACAAACCACAATTTATGCACTAGATTGTAACGACCCGGTTATTAAGAAAAAAAATGGTCGGTTTGGTTTGTTCTAATTTTATTTTAATTTCACCTAAACCATTGGTCTGAATTTAATTAATTAGCCTTTAAACCAAACCCTTGTGTTGTCGTTGGTTAGTGGCATATATATAATTATATGTATTCTCTTCCTTAGCCGTCTCCATCTCGGGCTTGCGTGGAGATTATGTTTGTGCCGTCACCACAAAACGATCATATAATGTGCTGCGTATGAGGGAAGCTTCATCACACCAGCAATGGAGCATCGCAATCGGAGCTGTGACGTATAGCCGCCGTTGTCAAAGATCCTTCGCCTCTCCCTTATGGTCGCCGTGCATCAGATTCGAGAGGCTTAGATGTGGAGAAGAGACGCACGTACACGGAGTCACCACGTAACGTCCGGCGCTGATCACCACCGTCAATCACCGTAGACCCACCGCCGGGATGTCACTTTATTTCCTTGTCACACCGGAGCCACCATGTATGGTTTGAGACATAGACTTGTCGTTAAGGATCAACCACCATTTTATTATGGGCGTCATGCTATTGATCCGAGAAGCATAAGACGTGAGGAGAAAAAGAGTTAAGACGGAGCCACCGTCTCATCACCGCTGATCACCGATCCGCACTGTCATGCGTTGTTAGTCACCGTAAATGGAGCCCACGTCGCCAAAGTGTGAGATCCTTTAACGTGATACCAAGCCGTAATAGCTAAGTGACCTTTTCTCTATTCCTTGTGCGGCAAGCTACCTTTGTAGCATAAAACCTAATCGTAACTTGTGCATGGTGTAATCTTATGATTTAGGTAAGACATAGTCAACAAGTAATCCATGATAAAATTTGGTAACGACTTGTTAGGCGAGGATATCCGTTTTCCAATTCATTTCCGATATTGGCTAAGGTGAGGGTCTATTCCGTAAATCCCGTACCAGTGTAGAATTCTCTCTATCGTAGTTTAGATTTCGAATCATGATCCGTCTGTTTGTATTGAGTCTGTTTGAGTCTTGATTGTTAGTCAGTTCATTCATTGTAAACTGGAACTAGGGGTCTAGAGGATTCAACCGTTGATTTGATTGTTTGATGTTAAGAGATGCGATATATATATGTATGTATGTATACATAGTTATGAGTAGGGACTATGTGAGAGGGCGGGGGTCCAGAGATGTCTGGACTAGCGACGCAGCTTTGGTGGACGGGGGCTCAGAGACGTCTGGGCTAGCGACGCAGATTGTGTGGGGCGTGGGTGCAGAGACGTTTGCATTCGACGCAACTTTGGAGGGCGGGGGTACAGAGACAGACTGTACTAGTGACGCAGCGTATGTATATATATATATATCCGTATGAGGAGATGCGGGGTGTATGGACTAGCTATATGCTATCATCGCATTGTTTGTGTCGTGTGATGCTTTAGACATCTTGTTTGCTCATGTTAGAGCTAAACTTCCATAGTGGGAGTTCTATTTACTCAAGTCAGTGGTTTGCGTGTTTAGCACCCCATACCTCACGGAGTAACTCCCCTGTTACTCACCCCTCCTTTCCTTCCCCTTTCAGATGAGACTGACGAGCAGGAGTGATTGCTATCGGGCTGGTGCTTTGGGAGTTTTATTTCTGTCTTTTTTAGACTTGCGGATTTTATGCTTTTATCGATATTTTCGGGATTTGTTATGTTATTTGGATTTATGGCTATATATTGGATTTACGACTTTGGAGTTGACTTTTGAGAAGTAATAAATGAAGATTTCAGATTTTTTTATTTATTTAAGTTATTTTGGAAAAATACGGGTGTTACGATTTGGTATCAGAGCGGGGTTACGTCCCGGCTCTGACCCGGGATGGCGATTTGTTGGGACGTGGTTTCGACTCGGTTTTGACTCGGTTTTAATTCGGTTTAATCGATTTTAAAAGATTTTTGAATCTAGGGATTTGGGAGTTTTAAAGAAAGAAAAATACAGCATCTTTCCGTTCAGTAACTTCTAACCCAAGTGTCTTTTATTGACGATGAGTTTATCATCGTCATCCGCTCTCAAGTTAACAGGGCTTCAGCCAGATGTTCGAGAGATGGATGATGTCACAGTTTGATAGATTGCTCAGGTGTGTATCAGTTTCGTCTGTCGTGTTCGGAGATTGTCCGCATGTGGATATGTGATGTTGTTGCCACCACCCAAACTTCAAGTCATCGCTTCACGAGTTTTTGTTATTGGAGATTATGTGGTATGAGATGTGAACCATGGGGTTGCATGTGTTATTCGTGTGTATGAGTATATTTACTGCCTTGGAGGCATGGTTATTTTGTAAACTCGTGGGGATCGCTTTTGGATTGGGGTGCGACAACTTGCGTTGTGTGATATTGGAGTAATGCTTGGTATGTTTTCCAGTTTTTGGCAGTGTTGATCATTTCAGAGATGTGTCAGTTTGGACAGCTGACATAGAAACGTTGGGAGCTATTTATATTGATTGCGGTGTACCAGTTATGCTTGGAGGGCCGATTGGTTCAGAGACTCGTCAGAGATGGAGTTGTGTTTTGCGATATCAGTTTTGGGATGGACTGGTTATCACGACATCGAGTACTGTTGGATTGCCTGAGGGCAAGAGTTCATATTTCTGGAGCAGAGCAGATTTTATTTGCATACATGCTACATGCAGAGGAGTTATTGGATATGGGGAGTAAATGAATTTTGGTGATCATTTCGATGGTCAACATGAGTTGCAGGATCTTCTAGTTATCTCAGAGTATGGAGATGTATTTGAGGCCTTTGAAGGTGTCGTCACCAGCCAGAAGAGATGTTCTTACGATCAAGTTAGAGTCAGGGACAGCACCGGTTTCACGAGTTCTATACCGATTAGCGCTGGCAGAGATGGCTGAGCTGAAAGAAAATATGGAAGATTCATCAGACAAGAGATTTATCAGGCCGAGTAATTCGCCGTGGGGAGCACCAGTGTTGTTTGTAAAGAAAAAAAAATGATGAGAGTTTTCAGGCTTTGTATCGACGACATAGACTTGAACATGGTAACCATCATATTGACGAGTTGTTGAATTAGTGATATCTTGCATATTTACATTGTTTTATCCATTTATTCATGTGCATTTTCATCATATAGATTATGATTTAGCCATGTCTAGGTTGCATTTTGCATACATATGTCTCTATTAGGTATTGGAGTACCACATGAAGTTCTTGGAGATATTTGGGTGCGTTTGGAGCTCAAAAGAGGTGATTAAGGTGATCATTAGACGAGCAATGCATGGGAGCGACTTACCGAAGCGACGCCATGAACTCACTCGCCATTTAAGCTTCGGAGCGACCTCCTAGAGCGACAAAGCGAAGTCGCTCCAGCTCCTAGAGCGACCTCACCACGGCGACACCCAGAGGTCGCTCGGGTTGTGTCGATTTGAGAGCAACGAACAAGCCGGGAGCGACCTCCTAGAGGAACACCCTAAGGTCGCTCGCGTCTATGGTTTCTAAGCAAGCCGGGAGCGACGTCTTCAGAGCGACACAGCCAGGTTGCTCACGAGGAGACGACCCGGGAGCGACGTCTTCGGAGCGACACATCCAGGTCGCTCGCGAAGAAACGACACGGGAGCGACCTCTCGCAGCGACGTGCCGAGGTTGCTCCGCGTCTATTTGTTTGGCTGAATTCATGTTTTCTCAAGGGCCTTTTGGTCATTTCATTATGCACGTTTTTACTTTTCAAAAACCTATGTTTTAAGTACCTTTGGTAGCCACCAGAGGTGGATTATCTCTTTTCTTGAGAACAACTAGTAAAACTTCTTTTGATTCAGATTTCATTGCTTTCATCTTGTGTTCTTGTTGATTTCTGATCTATTCCTCTACATGATTAATCTGAAATCCAATATGAGTTTAAGAGGAATCATGGAGATTAGTGAGTAATCACCTTTTGAATTCATAGGTTAGGGAGATCAAAGGTGATTATGTTAGTTCTAGGATGTTTTAGTGTAGATCATTCTTGTTCCTTGCTAGTAGAGTATTCATAATGCATCTTCTGAGTTGGCCACTCAAAAGTTGATCAATAGGCATTTCCCACCCAAAAGGTATTTGATGAAATGCCTGAGACAACTCTCCTAGGCTTTTAGTATACTTTGCCAAAGACATTTGTTGTTAAAGGTGCTAAGATAGCTAATAGACTTGTTAGTAATGATTGCTTTCACATTATTCAACCAAAGACATTTGATGTTTGAGATATGTTAGCAAATGAGCATTCATCTAGACATAGAGTTTTCTTAGAATTGTGTCTAAGCTTAAGGTCGATAGTTTGATTGATCATTTGCCATCCTTAGTTCGATACTTGATCACCCAAGGTCTATTCCCTATGCCCATGAGTTCTCTTTTTCCTTAGTCAAGAAAGTATCATTTTGTAATTGTTTTCTAGTATTTGTAGTAGTTTAAAACCCATCTAAATCATTGGTTGCACTTAGATTAAGTGAGTACTTGCATTCTCGGTGCTTTGATATCCCTCAGAACTGGTTCGACAATCATTTATACTACAACATTTGTCTTAGGAGCCTTGAAAACTCCAAACATCAAATTTGCGCCGTTGCCAAATTCTGAGTAGATTTGAACATTGAGATTTAGTCACTTACTTGAGACTAAGTCATTTTTATTTTCTTTTGTTGCTGATTCTCCTTCTTCACTTCCCTTTCATCTACATGTGTATGAACTTGCGGAGCAGGGGTCCATCAAACCTAGTTCCAAGAACAGCAGACATTGAGCCTTAGAGAGAGAGTGTGCTAGAAAGAGAAGAGACGAAGAGCAACATGCTCACTTGCAGAGATTGGATACTGATATGGGAGACATACCTCAAAATGATGCGAACGCCAATGGAGCTAACAACGTTCCACCACAGCGAGCAGCTCGACCCATTGGCACTTATGACCGCCCCAACATTCATGGTCATCGATTGGGAATCTGAGCACCCGCCGTGGCAGCCAACAACTTTGAGATCAAATCAGGACTCCTCAACGTGATCGAGAACAACAAGTATCATGGCTTGGCTCTAGAAGACCCATTTGATCACTTGGACAAGTTCGACAGCTACTGTGGGTTATCAAAAACCAATGGTGTGTCCGAAGATACCTTAAAGCACGTCAGTGGGAGAAGTCTCTACCCAGCGACTCTATCACCACTTGGGATGACTGCAAGAAAGCATTCTTGGAGAAGTTCTTCTCTACTTCACGAACTGCTAAGCTGAGAAATGAGATTTCCAGCTTTCAACAGAAGAACTTGGAAGGCTTCAGTGAAGCCTGAGAGAGATTCAAGGGCTACCAAGCTCAATGCCCACACCATGGTTTCTCTAAGGAGAGCTTGCTGAGCACATTCTACCGTGGTGCTCTTCCTAAGTACAGGGCCAGACTGGATACAGCTAGCAATGGGTTCTTCTTGGGGAGAACTGAGGAAGATGCAGAGGAGCTGGTTGACAACATGGTAAAGAGTGATGCAGTCTACAGTGGAGACCACGACAGAGGCAGTCGAACAGATGATAAGCAGACGAGGAAGGAGTTGAAAGCTCTACAGGATAAGATAGACATCCTCATTGCTGATAAAGCCACCCAAGAGCAGCTGCACTTTGTTGGTAACCCAAGCCAAGAGACACCACCTGTTGTCCATGAGGTTGAGGATTTGGAAGGTCAGGAAGAGCTGTTTTTCATCAACAACAATGGTAGCTGGTACAAAAAAGAGCCTAACTTTCAGTAAAACAACAACCAACAGAAATCCTATCCCAACAACCAACAGAGTGGTTATCCGCCTAGAAACAACCAGCAAGGCAGCTATCAGCCTCAGCAAAACCCCTTGTCTGGTTCCTCTACTCCTCAAGAGAGCCGCACTGATACCTTACTGAAACAAATCTTGGAGTCTCAGACTAGAAGTGAGAAGCATGTTGGTTATGAGTTGAAGAACCTTCATTCCAAGATTGATGGGAGCTACAATGAGTTCAACAACAAATTCTCACATCTTGCTTCTACAGTCAAGAATTTAGAGAATCAGTTTGCTTCCATGAACACTCACCAGAATCGCCAGCAAGGATCTCTACTTGGAAAATCTGACCAAAACCCCAAGGAGTCTAAAGCCATCACCCTTAGGAGTGGTAAGGAGTTACCTCAGAAAGCTCTCACCAAGGATGCTGAGAAACAAGGTGAGGGGGTTGCCATCAACATAGATGATGAAGTGGTGATTGTTGATGAGAAAATCAATGAAGAAATCTTGGAGAAGATTGTGGAAGCAAAAGGTAAAGGAAAGGTTGGGGAAGAGAAGAAAACAGTGAAAGATGGTGAGGTTGTTGCTCCAGCAAGTGAGAATTCTTTTGTTCCTCCTCCCTATGAACCCAAACTACCATTCCCTGGTAGATTCAAGAGGCAGCTGCTAGAGAAGTACAAAGCTCTATTTGAGAAGCAAATGAGTGAAGCTCAGGTCGCAATGCCTATCATCGATGCTTTCATGTTGATTCCTCAATACAACAGGTTCTTGAAAGATGTTGTAGCTGCAAAGAAGAAGGAGATGGAAGGCATGATGATTCTTACCCATGAGTGCAGTGCCATCATTCAGAGGCTTGATGTTCCAGAGAAGTTAGAGGATCCAGGATGCTTCACACTACCTTGTGCTCTTGGACCTTATGTATTTGAGAAATGTCTCTGCGATTTGGGAGCTAGTGTCAGCTTGATGCCTTTGTCTATTGCAAAGAAGCTTGGATTCACTCAGTACAAGAAGTGTAGACTCTCTCTGGTGTTAGCTGATCGTTCAGTGAAGTACCCTGTGGGCATCTTAGAGGACCTCCCTGTGAAGATTGGAAGGTATGAGATACCTACAGATTTTGTGGTGCTTGAGATGGGTGAGGAGGCTCAAGACCCATTGATTCTTGGAAGGCCATTCTTAGCTACAGCAGGAGCAATTGTTAATGTGAAAGAGTGCACGATTGATCTCCATTTGGGTAAAGGGCATGTTCTCCACTTTGACATCAAGGGGAAAATGAAGAAACCAAATGTGTTCGGACAAGCCTTCTACATTGAAGAGATGGGCACTCCTGCTGATGAGCACCTTGAAGAGTTACCACCTGAGGACGACGAGGAGGGAGCATCTCCCTCTACTCATTCCCCATTAAAGGTAACCCACCACACTCCCTTGTATATACCAGTTCATATTTTGCACTTTAGTTGTCGTTTGGATATCTCTCTCTCACTCACACAGAGACTGTGTGATTTAAGTGTGGGGGAGGTACCAAGTATTTGATCATGTTTGCTTTGATGTTGTTTCATTGAGTCATGCATTGCATACCTATTTGCATATAAAAAAAAAATCATTTAGTTTGCATCATTTGCATTTCTAGGAGAGTCTAGAGCATATATGTTGCATTCACTTGCATTGGGAGGAGCAATGATTTTAAATGCCTTGCAAAGAACACTACTTTGCACCTGAGTAGCTTATGCACCTCTCAAAAAGACTTGTATGATTCGAGCCTTGAAAACTCTTCCTGAAACTTGTTGATTGCTCAAACTCAACCTTTGAAGCCAACTACAACCTTGTTTGAACTGAACAAACTTAATGCTTCTTGCTTATGGTCCCTTGTGTATTGAGTCATGGATATACACACTTGAGTTGTCACATCCTTCGTGCCAATCTTTTTGACAAACTCGAGTGGTACACCATTCCCACAGCCCTTTCCTCCTTTTAAGCCTTCATTGATTGATGAGTGAGGCTTTTTTCGAAAAGTCTTACATGCACATAATGTTGAGAGTATCGGGAACGACAATGCTTGATCTTCATTCTTGCTAGATTAGGCACATTATTGTCTAGCCATAGGATGGGGGTGAGTGTTGTAAATTTTGATTTGGGAGTATGAGAAAGTTGAAGGAAAAGAGTGAACTCTTGTGCTTAATTGACTAGTCTTTATGGGATGAGTAGAGAAACTTCTAGCTCAATTTGTGAAAAGTCTTGGCCCAAAAAAAAAAAAAAAAAAAAAAGGGCTAGCAAAATTAGTATGAGCTAAGAGGTGTTCAAAAAGTGTAAGAAATCCCTTGTAAAAAAAAAAGAAAGAGTTTTATGTTGGGAAATGCTTTTGG
This sequence comes from Brassica napus, assembly GCF_020379485.1. Classification (NCBI taxonomy): domain Eukaryota; kingdom Viridiplantae; phylum Streptophyta; class Magnoliopsida; order Brassicales; family Brassicaceae; genus Brassica; species Brassica napus. The sequence continues at coordinate 13,491,737 of NC_063449.1, forward strand.
AGTCCTTGGGTGAGAGATGTGAGTTGAGTTTGGAATGGGGAAATGAATGTGTATCATATATGTTTGGGAAAAGGGTAGAACAATGGGGATTGAGCATTGTATGCATGAGTTGATCCCTTTCTTTGATATATTATGTGCAATGTCAAGGCTACTTGTCTTGAGAGTATACCACCTTAAATATCATATATGTTGAACCCCTTGACTCACTTGATTAAAAAGCCTCCCCTTACCCAAATGATTTGGACCAATTGACCATTTGCAAGATTTCACTTGATATTATGCTTAATGAACTTGAGAGTTGGCTGATTTGCATGTGTGAATGCATGATGATGAGTGTAAGGATGAAAAGAGTTGAGATAGGCCTAGAGAAGCTAGAGTATAATAAGAGAGAGTGTACTAATGCTGAATTTAGATGTTGATTTTAGTGCTTTGTGTGTTTCTTTTGGCTATGAGCTCTCACCTTCAAACCTCTCTCCCTATGAGTTCTAGAAAGTTCACTTGAGGACAAGTAAAAGAATAAGTTTGGGGGAGTTGATATCTTGCATATTTACATTGTTTTATCCATTTATTCATGTGCATTTTCATCATATAGATTAGGATTTAGCCATGTCTAGGTTGCATTTTGCATACATATGTCTCTATTAGGTATTGGAGTACCACATGGAGTTCTTGGAGATATTTAGGTGCGTTTGGAGCTCAAAAGAGGTGATTAAGGTGATCATTGGATGAGCAATGCATGGGAGCGACCTACCGGAGCGACACCATGAACTCGCTCGCCATTTACGCTTCGGAGCGACCTCCTAGAGCGACAAGGCGAAGTCGCTCCAGCTCCTAGAGCGACCTCACCACGGCGACACCCAGAGGTCGCTCGGGTTGTGTCGATTTGAGAGCGACGAACAAGCCGGGAGCGACCTCCTAGAGCGACACCCTACGGTCGCTCGCGTCTATGGTTTCTGAGCAAGCCGGGAGCGACGTCTTCAGAGCGACACAGCCAGGTCGCTCGCGAGGAGACGACCCGGGAGCGACGTCTTCGGAGCGACACAGCCAGGTCGCTCGCGAAGAAATGACACAGGAGCGACCTCTCGCAGCGACGTGCCGAGGTCGCTCCGCGTCTATTTGTTTGGCCGAATTCATGTTTTCTCAAGGGCCTTTTGGTCATTTCATTATGCACGTTTTTACTTTTCAAAAACCTATGTTTTAAGTACCTTTGGTAGCCACCAAAGGTGGATTATCTCTTTTCTGGAGAACAACTAGTAAAACTTCTTTTGATTCAGATTTCATTGCTTTCATCTTATGTTCTTGTTGATTTCTGATCTATTCCTCTACATGATTAATCTGAAATCCAATATGGGTTTAAGAGGAATCATGGAGATTAGTGAGTAATCACCTTTTGAATTCATGGGTTAGGGAGATCAAGGGTAATTAGGTTAGTTCTAGGATGTTTTAGTGTAGATCATTCTTGTTCCTTGCTAGTAGAGTATTCATAATGCATCTTCTGAGTTGGCCACTCAAAAGTTGATCAATAGGCATTTTCCACCCAAAAGGTGTTTGATGAAATGCCTGAGACAACTCTCCTAGGCTTTTAGTATACTTTGCCAAAGACATTTGTTGTTAAAGGTGCTAAGATAGCTAATAGACTTGTTAGTAATGATTGCTTTCACATTATTCAACCAAAGACATTTGATGTTTGAGATATGTTAGCAAATGAGCATTCATCTAGACATAGAGTTTGCTTAGAATTGTGTCTAGGCTTAAGGTCGATAGTTTGATTGATCATTTGCCATCCTTAGTTCGATACTTGATCACCCAAGGTCTAATCCCTATGCCCATGAGTTCTCTTTTCCCTTAGTCAAGAAAGTATCATTCTGTAATTGCTTTCTAGTATTAGTAGTAGTTTAAAACCCATCTAAATCATTGGTTGCACTTAGATTAAGTGAGTACTTGCATTCTCGGTGCTTTGATATCCCTCAGAACTGGTTCGACAATCATTTATACTACAATATTTGTCTTAGGAGCCTTGAAAACTCCAAACATCAATTAGCTGCATGGAAGTTCACGGTTCTCAAAGGTTGTCTTGGCATCAGGACATCATCAGATTGCTATAGTTGAGGAGTATGTACGGAATCTTGGTTTTCCGTATACGTTATGGATATTATGAGTTTTGGTGATATCATTTTGGATCGACGAATGCACCGATAGCATTTGAGAAGCTTATGAATAATGTCTTTCGCGAACACTTGGACAAGTGCGCGATTGTACTCAACGACGACCCCATTGAGTTATTCTTGGAGTAGAGGGAGCATGATGAGCGTTTATGGATTGTGTATTGATGCATGAGGATCAGGTAATTCCATATACATTGCATCAGTTGAGACCTCACGAGACCCACTACCCTATTCATGATTCGTAGTGGCTGCAGTGGTATTTGCGTTATAGTTTTGGAGATTGTAATTGTACAGGAAGGAAGTTCAGATTCTCTGGGATCATTGGAGTTTGAAATCTATCTTCATTCATTAAAACTTGTACTTGGACAGTGCAGTTGGATTGAGTTGGTAGCAGGATACTGTTTGGATATTGCATACCATCTGGTAAAGACAACCAGGTGACAAATGCCTTGGGTAGGAACATGAGCGACGTATCAGGAACCAAAGAGGTTCATGAGTTTACTGGGACATTTGCTAGTATCAGATTGTGTGCCAATACTGTCGATGGAGAGACAGATGGCCTTGGGACTTTGGAGCAGGCAGTTTTGCTGTGGAGGATACGCCAAGCGCACGTAAGCGTTATGGCTTTGTAAGACGATCGAGATTGGGAATATTGGATATCATAAGTGTTGAGCGGGATGTACCTATACCAAAACCGAGTTGTGTGTTGAACGATAAGCTGTTAAGAAAAGGGATCTTAAAACAAATACATCACTCGTGTTTCTCTACCCACCGGGAACACCAAGGGGTACAAAGATATGAAGTGTTAACTATAATTGGTGTAGTATGACGAGAATTATAGCTTCATTGCGTCACAGTGTCAGACATGTCAGATGGTTATGTCAGAGGATCATTTATCTATCATGTTATTTTTGAGCTTGCTTTTGCCGGAGTGGAAATAAGGCATGGTGATTATGGACGTTGTTATTGGATTTTAAATCACCATATGTGGAAAGGATGCCACATGGGTAGTAATGGATAGACTTACCAAATCAGCCCATTTCCTAAGTAAATAAGAAGACAGTCAGAGCTAATCAGTTGGAGCAGACCTATATTATTGAGTTTGGGAGGTTTTATGGATGTCAACATTGTATCGGATTGGGATTCGAAGTTCACGTCTACATTTTTGGAGTCATTCAGAAGGAACTTGGGACATAGATCCACAGGAATACAACTTATTATCAGCATACAGATGGTTAGTCAAAGAGAATTATTCAGATTTAGAGGACATGCTCTGGGATTGCGTTTTACAGTGGGATGGAAGAACAGAAAGCATTACATCTAGCAGAGTTTGCCTACATCGGCAACTATCATTCGAGCATTGAGATGACACCGGATGAGGCTATTTATGGTAGACCTTGTCGTATACCACTTTGTTGGACCAAAGTGAGGGAGTGACATGAGTTAGAACTATTAATGGTTCAAGAGATGGTATAGCAAATGTACATGCTCAAGGATTGGCTTTGGGAAGCCCATGACGGCAAAGGATTTATGCAGCTAAGCGCCGTAAGGATTTGGAGTTACATATGGGCGATCTAGTGTACCTGAAAATAATGACATTTCAGGGAGGACTTAAGACTCATAAGCTGAAGCAACTTAAACCGAGATACATTTGACTGTATCCTTCGGTGCAGCGAATTTGAGCAGTAGCTTCTAGATTGCAGTTACCAGCAGAGTTATCAGACTATCATGACATGTTCTAAGTGCCAGTTTTGAGGAAGGTCGGGAGAGAGCCAGAGCTCATTTTTCAGCAGCCGCAAGTGATCTTGGTTTAAAAAAAAAAATTATCTGCACCAAGCCGCCGAGTAGATGTTATAATTTTGCAGTGAAAAAGGTTCAGAGGACGATGACCATGTTCGTCAAAATTTGGAGAGAGAGAGAGAGACAAGATCTTGGAGGAGACCTAAGAGATTGAGACTTTGATGAGAATTACCTATCCAGAGTTTTTTCATGATGGTATTGGACAGCAGCCTCGTGATTGAATTCGATGACGAATTCCTCGTAAGTGGGGGATTGTAACGACCCGGTTATTAAGAAAAAAAATGGTCGGTTTGGTTTGTTCTAATTTTATTTTAATTTCACCTAAACCATTGGTCTGAATTTAATTAATTAGCCTTTAAACCAAACCCTTGTGTTGTCGTTGGTTAGTGGCATATATATAATTATATGTATTCTCTTCCTTAGCCGTCTCCATCTCGGGCTTGCGTGGAGATTATGTTTGTGCCGTCACCACAAAACGATCATATAATGTGCTGCGTATGAGGGAAGCTTCATCACACCAGCAATGGAGCATCGCAATAGGAGCTGTGACGTATAGCCGCCGTTGTCAAAGATCCTTCGCCTCTCCCTTATGGTCGCCGTGCATCAGATTCGAGAGGCTTAGATGTGGAGAAGAGACGCACGTACACGGAGTCACCACGTAACGTCCGGCGCTGATCACCACCGTCAATCACCGTAGACCCACCGCCGGGATGTCACTTTATTTCCTTGTCACACCGGAGCCACCATGTATGGTTTGAGACATAGACTTGTCGTTAAGGATCAACCACCATTGTATTATGGGCGTCATGCTATTGATCCGAGAAGCATAAGACGTGAGGAGAAAAAGAGTTAAGACGGAGCCACCGTCTCATCACCGCTGATCACCGATCCGCACTGTCATGCGTTGTTAGTCACCGTAAATGGAGCCCACGTCGCCAAAGTGTGAGATCCTTTAACGTGATACCAAGCCGTAATAGCTAAGTGACCTTTTCTCTATTCCTTGTGCGGCAAGCTACCTTTGTAGCATAAAACCTAATCGTAACTTGTGCATGGTGTAATCTTATGATTTAGGTGAGACTTAGTCAACAAGTAATCCATGCTAAAATTTGGTAACGACTTGTTAGGCGAGGATATCCGTTTTCCAATTCATTTCCGATATTGGCTAAGGTGAGGGTCTATTCCGTAAATCCCGTACCAGTGTAGAATTCTCTCTATCGTAGTTTAGATTTCGAATCATGATCCGTCTGTTTGTATTGAGTATGTTTGAGTCTTGATTGTTAGTCAGTTCATTCATTGTAAACTGGAACTATGGGTCTAGAGAATTCAACCGTTGATTTGATTGTGTGATGTTAAGAGATGCGATATATATATGTATGTATACATAGTTATGAGTAGGAACTATGTGAGAGGGCGGGGGTCCAGAGATGTCTGGACTAGCGACGCAACTTTGGTGGGCGGGGGCTCAGAGACGTCTGGGCTAGCGACGCAGATTGTGTGGGGCGTGGGTGCAGAGACGTTTGCATTCGACGCAGCTTTGGAGGGCGGGGGTACAGAGACAGACTGTACTAGCGACGCAGCGTATGTATATATATATCCGTATGAGGATATGCGGGGTGTATGGACTAGCTATATGCTATCATCGCATTGTTTGTGTCGTGTGATGTTTTAGACATCTTGTTTGCTCATGTTAGAGCTAAACTTCCATAGTGGGAAATCTATTTACTCAAGTCAGTGGTTTGCGTGTTTAGCATCTCATACCTCACAGAGTAACTACCCTGTTACTCACCCCTCCTTTCCTTCCCCTTTCAGATGAGACTGACGAGCAGGAGTGATTGCTATCGGGCTGGTGCTTTGGGAGTTTTATTTCTGTCTTTTTCAGACTTGCGGATTTTATATTTTTATCGATATTTTTGGGATTTGTTATGTTATTTGAATTTATGGCTGTTTATTGGATTTACGACTTTGGAATTGACTTTGGAGAAGTAATAAATGAAGATTTCAGAATTTTTATTTATTTAAGTTATTTTGGAAAAATACAGGTGTTACATAGATCTTTTCAAAAAAAAAAAAAATTTATGCACTAGATTCCTGAGTAGATTCTTTTATCTCTCCAAGGTTCTTTGTGGATCAATTTATCGCGTTTTAGTTGCATCTCAAGCTTTTTTTCTGAATCAAATATGGTGATGACTTGGAAATCATCTGTCGGCATGCATTTCATTAGTAATAAATAGAAACTATGTTATTATATATTCCGCAATGTGCAGTTATATAAACTGTGATCTAAGTAGTTAGAATTGAGAATAAAGACAAATTAAGACGTTTGTTTAAACTCCTCATCTTCTTTTATTTCAGGGTTGATCAGAACTTGTGAATCATCAAAGAATTTGTGACTTGGACCTCCCCTGTATAGACGATTGGAACTTGCAATATTATGAATTCATCTAAAGCCAGGCAACACAAAAAGATATCTTATAATTTTAGTAAGTATAACAGTAGAATAAAATAGGTACTGAGTATACAAAGAATAACCTCTAAATTTCCCTATTTTAGCAAATCGAATCTAGTACACTACAATGCCATCTTCTGCCTCTTTCTTGAAGTGTGGCTAATTAAACTCTTCAAACGTTCCTGACAGACAGAAAGCTATCCTTTGGTCACTGAAATAGCCACAAAAATCAGATTGTAAAAATACACTATGTTTTCTTTACTATGAAAAAAGTCAAACTTAAAAAAAAAATCCTTAGGTAACATTTTTGAGGGTAAACTCGAGCTTCTTTATTTCTTTGCCCCAAGTACATTTTATCATTTCTAGATCACCCAAGTCTAAGACTTGGACTAGAATATCTGGAAAAAATCAAGGCCTTTTTGCAAGATTGACTCAAAACTCAAAGTCAAACCTAAAACTGATCCGTGTTTTTCTTGGATTTTTTTTTTGTCCTATTCACCTCACAAATTCATAATATTCACGAAAATGCCATCAAATTTTTTTTATTTTTTTTTCCGAAAATGACATTTTTACTCTCTCACCCTCATCATCTTCAAGTAATTACAAGATTGCCATTGTCATCAATATCCCAACCACCATGAACAACCAGTTTGAAGCTCTTAATGCACCTAAAATTGATTTACATTCTCTCTTTCTCACTTGTTATGAACTAAAAACAGCATCTCTTTCACTTTGCCTCCATATTCATCCAAAAAACTCAAGCTTTTGATTCAAAATTTTTTATGGTTGATAGAGCCATTCAAGCATACTATTCTCGGTGGATTACTTTCGTTTGAGATTATGGGTGGTTGGAGAAGACTCTGTGTGCTAAGGAAGTCATCTCACTAGTTTAAGGTATGAAATTGAAAATTTTTCCAGATCTGTTCGTGTAGAAGACTTACCCGTAAGTAGTCTGGTTGTAGAAGACTTACGGGTAAGTCTTTGGTCAAACGGACGACTTACTTTTAAGTCGTCATCTTTGTTGTCTAAAAAAAAAAATCTATAGAATACCCTAGACGACATACCGATAAGTCGTCTAGGATAAATGAGTTAGTTTTGCATTTGACCGAATTGTGTCAGATATTTGAGTTTTCCTGGACGACTTACCAGTAAGTCGTCTCCGGGAAAACAAAAATTTCAATATTTTATTAAATCTGGACGACTTATCTGTAAGTTGTCTCAGGTTACTTTTGCAATTGAAAAATAAAACTTAAATATTTAACTTTTTCCAGACGACTTACGCGGAAGTCGTCAAGTAAGACGACTTACTTGAAAGTCGTCCAGGATAAGCAAAGTCGTCCAGATTTATTTCCTAGATTATGGTCAAACCTTGCTTATCTCGAACGACTTTGTCGTACGTTGTCTGCCTGGACGACTTTCAAGTAAGTCGTCTAGGTAAAGTTAAATATTTAAGTTGGTTTTCGGTTTGTTACAAAATTCAGATAAGGAAGGATGCTTGTCTTTCGTTTCGAGGTTGATGTTTTCGCGTTTAGCGTGCTTCAGGTGTTGCGACGCGTATCCTTCGAGTTGTGTAGTTGGTGGGTGACTGAACTCGTGTCGTGAGTTGCCTACGTACCCTTGGCGAGGGATCAAGTCACAACGTAGTTCGATTATTTTCCCAGAGATAGGGTCTTTTGTTCGGTGGTTCGTGTACGTGTGTACGTCTGCTGTTGGCCTTGGTTGCCTGATTAATAGTGCTGCTCGATATCCTTGAAGCTTACAAGGTAGCACGTTCTGGAGCTCTTCTGGCTTCCTCTAATGGTTTCGATTCCTTTTGTAGTCGGGAATTTCAGGCACTGGTGGTAGGTTGAGGGAACTGCATTCATGCTGTATAGCCAGGGCCTTCCAAGGATTGCGTTGAACGGGGCTGGACGATCTATCACGATGAATTCCACGATTTTTCTGACTTCTCCGGCAGTTACAGCGAGCTTGATTGACCCGAGGGAGTAGGTGGTTTCCCATGCGAACCCGATCAGAGGGGTTCGTTCTTGCTTGAGGAGTGCTTTGGTGAATCCCATTTTTTTTTGAACGCGTCGTAGAAGAGGACATCAGCCGAGCTACCGATGTGGATCATCACTCGAGATAGTTCGCAGCCGCCGACGTCGAGTCGTATTATGAGAGCGTCATCGTGTGGTTTGTCAAGATCTGTGGTCTCGTTTTCGTCGAAGGTTATTTCGTGGTTGGGACCTGATAAGGGCTCTCTGACTCATACGCTGTTTTCGGCTTTGTGTTGGTATGCTTTGATGGAGTTAACCGAGATGCAAAATTTAGAGCCTCCGTAGATAAAGTCAATTCGTTGTTTGCCTTTGTCGTTTGTCGGAAAATTCCATCTTTTGGTGGGTATTGGTTGGTATGTCTCTGTCCCCCAGACAGGTTGCGATTAAGGGTTCGCGTGCTGTCTTTTTTCTGAATTCGTGGGGCAATCGGTCTTTCTAGCAGTTCGCGGATTCTGGCCATCTTCTGCTTTCGTTTGAAGTTGGAGATTTTCCTAAAGGGAGACCCCTCATTTGGGTTGTATCGAGTAATACTGGGAAGAGGAGTAGCTCCGTTGAGATTCTCTAGTGTTCGGACTGCTACCGTACTGTCGATGCATACTTTTCCTTCGGTATGTTTCTCGATTCTGTCAGGTGTGTGGTTTTCTAATCCCCACGAGATCATGTCGACTCTTTTCTTCGGCGTTGGGGGTGGAGAGCTAGGCGACTCTGGCTTGGTTTCTCTGCTTCTTTTATTCGAAGAGCCTTTAGTTTTTCGATTAGACTTTGGGGTCGCTTGCTCTTCCTCTTCTTCTTCGGTATCCTCACTGGTCCTTTTATTTTCGTTTTGACTTCGAAGTGCCGCTCGACATTCCTTGGTTGAATGACCTTTTCGGTCATGGAAGGCACAGTGTTTATTGGGATCGTATGTTGATGACTTGTTTTGCGGCGAGTTATTTATAGCATAGGAATGTTGCCCTTTAGTTGCTGGTTCTTTAGGAGCATTGTTCTTTTTGGCAATGTTATTTTTCTTTGCGTTGTACTGTTCCTTCAAGGCGCCGACCTCCTCTTCGTGGGTTGCAAAGTATGAAGCTCAGTGTAGGGCATCATCCAACGAGATCGGTGCCCGCACTGCCATTTCTTCCCTGAACTTGGATGAGAACCAAACGCCGTTCTTTAACGCCGCCAGGGCCACGACTTCATTTGGGTGCAAGATGTTGGTTTTGATTTCCCTGAACTTCTTTATGTACGCTCTCAATGGCTCGAAAGACGCTTGCTTGAGATTCCATAGGTCCTCCTTGGTAACCCTTGTTTCTAAGAAAACCGAGTATTGTTTGATGAACGTAGATACTAACTGGGTGAAGTTGTCGATTGAGTTTTCTTCGAATCCTAAGAACCATTCAAGGGCGGCTTCGGTGAGATTTTCGGCAAAGAAGCGGCTGTAGCCGGCCTCTTTTTCGTCGTCGTTGAGGTGCGCTCTTGGTATTGCTAGACGAAAGGGTCGTACGTGGGCTTTCGGATATTTGTTCCCAGCGTACTCGGGAAATTAGAGTTTTCTGACAAGGTGTAGCCTTACACTGGCGATTGGGTTCGTGAATCGGGTTCTCCTTGTTTCTTCAATTACCATATCTATGTCTGGAGCGGAGCTTGTCGCCAAATGCACGATGGCGTGTATTATTTTGAGCTTGGCATCGTTTCTTTCGATATAATTCTGGAACGTTCCGGTTTCGCCGGGGATCCCCAGATCATCTCTTTGAGGATCCGCGTCGATAGGTCTGCGGAGGTCATATCCACGAGCTTGCCCTCTTGGTTCACTGAACCCCGTTTGCTGGGCGGTTCTCGGAGCTGATGGAGTTTGATTTTCGGAGGTTAGATTTCCCAGCGGTGGTATTCGGTTTCTAGGCTCCCCGGTTCTTTCCATATATCTATTTTGCGATTGGATCAGTGTACTTGTTTGGGCTTGTAGTCCTGTGTCTATTTTGTCCAATCCACTGTAACTCAAACTTCGCTGTGGCATGCTCTGCTACGGAGGTCGTTGCGAGTTCTCTCCCGTGTAGCGTCCGGATCGAGCGCTCGGGATGTATGAAGTACCGAAGGCTCTGACGTTTTGAGGATTTAGTGTTTCTCTTAATGGATCAGGAGGCGGTTGGTTTCTCTCTCGAGCGTTAGCTCGGTGCTCCGCGAGCTCCTGTTCGGCTTGATCCAGTCGGCTGGCAATGGCACGATAGGCGGCCTTTTGGTTGCGAGCTTCGTCGATTAATGACGACGCCATTCCTCGAAGCTCAGTCACTTCTTCCTGAGTGTGTGCTAGCGGGGTCTGAGATATCAGGCTAGACGATTTAGGTCAGATTAGGTCGTCCGTGGTGTGGGAACCGAAATTCGCACCGTCGATTTTGGTTTAAATTAGGAAACTAGGAAAACCCTAATTTCCCAGAGGTCCCGGAGATCTGTTAATACCACACGCTAAGCAATCAGAACACAAGATATCAACGACGAAGTACAAAAATCGTAAAAAGAGAGCAAATTAGATCTTATTCTGAATCTGTGTTTGAGCGTTACAACAAGGTATAAGCCTGGGCTAGAGAGCTGTCGGCGAGATTCCTAGTTCTAGTAACCGTAAGACGGCTAAACCTAATTGAGTCGCAACTCGAAATAACAAAAACGGAAATATGCCTAAATCGCTCTAAGTGCTTAGTTTGCTCTGAAAAAGTCTTCTTCCATGCCTCTCGCCTAGGACTCTTTATATACTGGCTCCTAGGTCGGTTTACGCTTTTTCTCTTCTGCCCTTAAGCCGTCATAGCATAAAAATGGAGATATTCCATTTTTTCCGATCTTCGTAATTATCTTCTAAATTTCGTATTTATCCGCAGAAACTTGACATTTTATCTTCCTTGCGAACCAAGCGTAAACCGTCATGCGGCTTACGGGATGTTGGTTAAGAAATCTTAAGTTGGGCCTCGAGTCATGTCTTAGGTCCCTTTGGGCCGTCTTCTGACTCGAAGCGTTTATTACGGCTTCTTTCGATAAAGAACAAACTTTCAGCGGTTTTTACCGTAAAGTTTGATCGATGACTTAGAATGGCGGAAAACATGAAATGGGTTCGCTACGGTCTTCGGAAGATAGCATCGAAGGGTAGACGAGAATGCATGGACTAATGTCGTATCGACGTTTCGGAAGAGCTCGGTCGCTACGTAGCGACCGAGCGGGACGGACGCTCGGTCGCTACGTAGCGACCGGACAGCGTGCATGTGCGGTAGTTGCGTAATGACCGAGCTTGGTTCGTCCGTGTTCTGATCGTCATACTCGGACCAATCTGTAGCTGGTCTGGGTATGTTTACGATGGCTTATGTTTGATCTAAATAGAATTCGAACAAAGCTTTATCTCGGGAACATACGTTGCGACGTTTTCTTCACCGAGCATGATTTCTTGCGGAAAGACATACTTGTATTTTGCAGGGATTTGGACTTTAACTTCGTCGTAACCGTTTTTGACCCCAACAGTTAGCCCCCCAGCTCGTTAGAATTGTGGATTTCTAGTGAGATTCTAACGCGCGGTATGGTGAGTTCGGACGAGATTGGTGTATTTGGGTGAAGTTCGTGTCCGAAAATCCGCAAGTAAATAGTAATTTCTCATGCCTATAAGAAGAAGGTAACTTCTTCACAACCTTTACACTTACACATTCTCATAGAGAGGTCTCTTGAAAAATTTCTTCTTTTTTTTTTCTCTATCCTTTTCTTCTTGATTCTCAAAAGGAAAATGCGGAATGTCGAGTAAGAAAAGGAGTTCGAAGAAAGGGTCCTTTCCCGCGAACATTCCTGAAGAGCTCCTTGTGCCAAAGATAGAATTCGTTCCTCATTCGGTAGACCCGGCCGAGAACGAGACATGGTGGGTCGCGTGTTATGGTTCGATCACACCTCCCAAAGAGAAGTCGTTCCCGGTCATTAACCGTCGCCCGGTCGAGGAAGGTGCACCAAGTAGGAGTACTAGCCAATTCCTCGAGATCATGCGGTCGTTCTATCAGATTTCGGATGCGGTGGAGTTTCGGGTTCCTTGTCAAGGAGAGCGCGCTAGCAGTTCCCCGGAGGGTTACTTTACTTGTTACGAAGCATTCGTAGTGCGCTGTCGCTTGTGGTTCCCGATTCCCAAATTATCGTCCGTGTGTTGGATCGTTTCGAGGTGGCGATAAGCCAACTAAATCCCCTTGGCATCCAACACCTCATTGGAGTTCTGATCCTGAGCTACGAGCATGGTTTCTCCCTTACCGTCGATCACTTTGAAGCGCTTCTTACGTTACAGATCGTCAAGGATACGGACAAGTATAGGCTGGTCCCTCAGAACTTCATGTCAGTGGTTAAAGGGTTTACTTCCAACTTCAACTCGTGGAATAAATTTTTCTTCTTCGTTCGTATAGACGCTGCGTCTGTTGAAAAGAGTTGTATCCCATTGTTCCGGAGGTTGCAGAACGATCGTCCCTTCATCAATCCTCTTTCTCTGTTCCCTGAGGATATTATCGCGGTGAGGGATCTTCTCAGGAACGGTCCTTTTTTCTGGACTTCCTTTACGCCGAAGAGAGTTCGAAAGGCGTTGAGGTTTGTGCATCCTAGTCTTGCTTTGGGCGGGGGAACAGGGAGTGACTCCGAGCCCGATGAATAAGGTCCCGACGCTGCTCCCACGGTTGCGATGGGGCTGAATTCTTCGAAGGGGAAAGATATTGACCTTAATTAAATAGAGTTTTCGGTGGACGATTCCATGCTTCCAGGATGGGATCCAGACCTTGTTTTCGGCGATGGAAGCGGTACGAGCGAGGTCCCTATTCCGGACTTCGATGATTTCTTTTCTGGTCTTCCCTCGGGCTTTGATGCTCCTCCGGCTACGAACGAGTCGGGGAGGCCGAAAGTCGTCACGGAAGGATCTCATATCATCAACGGGGTATAGGCTTTAAGAATTTTGACGATCATTTCAAGTATATATATTTTTTTGCTTATAACGTGTTAATCGGTTTTGCAGGGCTTGAACTTGCTTGGATCGACCATTGAGGCGAGCCATAGAGAAGCCATGATCTATCGCTTTAAAGAGGAGAAAGCGGAAAAGGATCTTGCTCGCATGCGAGACGAGATGTTGGCGCGAGATGCGCAACTCGCTCATGATCATGCGAGGGCTGTTCGTAAGGCGGAACGGAAGGGCAAGAGGGAGATTGTCGACGTGATGAAGACTCGCGCCTCTCAATTCCAGGTCGAGTACAGGAACCTCAAGGATGCTTTCACCTTGCTAGGCGATTTCCGTGAGTGTCGCGGTTCAGTCGGGAGCCTTTGGAAGACGCGGGCGGATGATTACGTTTTCGAGAAGGAGATGGAGTCAATGAAGGGTGGCATGAAGGATCATGCTCGCGCTGAGGCGCTCATTCCTCCGATCGACGGGAGGATTCAGGGATTTTGGGATCCCATCCTGGTTTCTCCTGATACCGTAGAGACCACGACCGAGTTTCCCAGTGATTGCGAGGAGGTGGATCATCCCGCGGATGCGTTTGGAGCTTCGTTGTCCGGGAACTTTTACTTTGAACCTTGAGAGGTGGAGTGAAAATCTGGAGGGAAGAGGTTCTTTATTTGTCTTTTTCTGCCGAGTGTAGCTTTGATTTCCCACCGCTTTATGCGGTCTCTATATATATGATGGGCGTTTTATTTCGAATTGTTTCGAGGAAATTTGAAGTAAATTTGAGTTGTCGTCTCATATTTAATTCCGTTGGGACGTTCAATCTGTCGGTTCGTTCATGACTTTTCGTAAAAATTTCTTATTCTTACAACTTTCGGGAACGTTGAGATGTGAACGGAGAGACATGGTTTAGGATCCCGTATCGTTTAGATATCATGTCTTGAGATGTCTGAGACCAATGCGATGGGTTTTGGGCAAGACCTAGGTTTACTCTCGGTTTTAAGGTTTGTGCGGTGACTAGCCGGCTATCGATTTTCCAGTTGCGATTTCTACCTGATTCGTACCGATTTAAAGTCCGCGATAGGTTCTCGGCTTATATGACTTGTATGGTATGAATCGAGCATCTTTCCAGAGACAATTTTTGAGCCAACTGGAAGTGCTAGACCAAAATTTCGGATTTTTTTTTGCAGCACGCTTTCGTCCTTGTGTTGGACGTTCGAAGATCAAAAGAGTGATCAAGTTGCGCTTGTTTAAGACGGCTGACGCGTTCGTCGGGGCCAATCGACGAACGGGGTGTAAGGTTTTTGTGGTCGTGGTCGGACAATTTGTTCGCATCGTCTCGAATTTTAACTTGGCGACGTCTCGCGGTTGTTTCGAAGACTATACAAAACATTTTCGGTGCTGAAGAAAGATTATTTTCCGATTTTGGGCACGATAAGGCCGCTGACAAGAGTCTTAACGTTCGTAGATTTTCTAGGTGTGTACTGAGACTTTTGCGTTTAACTGAAGCGTAAGCGTTTTAATTAAAAAGGAGCAATGCATATTGTAAAGAGATTTTTTTTTTTTTAAAATCTCTAAAAACTCGATTACAATAACGCGTCTTTTCCTATGTGGGAGTATACGAGTATACCCACCCACTCCTCCTCCTTTTTTAGAGAGGGGGATAGCTGAACTCGTCTTTCGACGAGCTGCCTACGTACCTCTTTCGAGGATCAAGCCATCTCGTAGTTCTGTTTTATGCCGCGAGCGTTTTTACCCGGCGGTTGTCGCCGTGCTAACCGCCCTGATCGTGATGACCGTGGCCGGGTCAGCGTTCTCTTCCGGATGTTCCGGTTGAGTTGTAGCATCGGCTTCGGACTCGTGTTGAGTTTCAACGTCCGAAGCGTTTGCGTCAGCAGACGTTGTTAAATAGTATTTCCTTGAAGCGTTTTTGGCCGAAGATTGATCTATCTTCGTGCGCTTGCGATTTGCCGTTGCAGAAGTCGTCATTTGCCTTAAATTGTGCTCCGTGAGGAAGCATAGTCGCGACTGTTTCTGACATCCCCAGATAGCTGCGACTCCGTTTGGGGTCGGGAATTTGACTCCTAGGTGGTATGTCGATGGAACGGCTTGCATGGCGTTGATCCATGGGGTTCCCATGATCACGTTGTAGATGGCAGGATGATCGACCACCACAAATTCGACGATTTTCGTGATCTCCTTGGCCATGACTGGCAGCTGGATTGACCTGAGGGTCAACGATACTTCTCCTGAAAAACTCGTGAGCGGTTTCGGCATTGGAGTTACTTCTCCGAGTTTGATGCTCATCCGATTGAGAGTGTCGCGGAAGATTTTATTGACCGTGCTTCCCGTGTCAATGAGTACTCTTTCGACTTCCAGATCTCGTATGACGAGATCTATGACGAGCGGATCGCAGTGAGGTTGGTCGATCCAGCCAGCTTCCTCCTTCGTGAAGGTGATTGAGCAATTTTGACCATCTCGGGTAAGAGACCATGTAGGCCAATTTGCACTCGACTCCGCCTTCCGCTGGTAAGCCTTGATGGCCGAAACCGTATCATTGCAGAATTGTGATCCTCCAATGATCATGTTGACTCTGCGACGACTGTTATCGTTCCCCTTGTCGTCCGACCTTCTGCCGCGTTTATCCCCGGATTGGTTTCTTTGAGGAGATTTCTCCGCGGGCGGATTTCTGTCCGTCTTCGGGGGGCGATCGGTCTCGAGGGTGAGATCTTTCACACTGGTCACTTCCGAGAGCTCTTCAGCTAGTAGCTTCGCGGCCATCCTTGCTCCCAAGACTTTGCAGTTAGTCGTGGAGTGTCCTCGGGACTGGTGGAACTCGCAGAAGGTGTTTTCGTCATATCCTTGATTGCGAGTCCACGTATTACCCGTGGTTCGGCCCTGGTCCGAACTGATCGTGTAATTGTGCGCTCCTTGGAGATCTTCCCCTTCGTGATGGACATACTTGTCGTTACGAGAGTTCTTCTTCTTCGTTTTTGGATCTACATTTTTCGAGGATGGTCTTGCCGACTTATGTTTTTGCGATAAGACTTTCGTTTCTTCCTCGATTATGACGTAGTCCGTCGCCTTGTGGCGGGCGTCCTGGATCGTCCGTGGTTTGTCGAGGGTTATCCATTTTCTGAATTTCGACTTGTACCAGAGCGTCTTTCTGAGCGCATCAATGGCCACCTTGTCACTTATCCCGCTGACCCTGGACATTACCAGCTTGAATCGGCTGATGAACTCACGGAGGGGTCCGTCTTCCCTCTAGGACAGACTCAAGAGATCGACATCGGAAGTTTCTCTATCTATGAACATAGAGTATTGCTTGAGAAATTCTGATGCGAGCTGTCGGAAGCTCCCGATAGAGTTTCGATTAAGGCGTGCGAACCATTCGAGGGCTGGTCCTTCCAGATTCTCGACGAACAGGCGGCAGTAGCCGGCATCTTTTTCGCCGTCCTTCAGTCTCGCTCTTCCCATCGTGATGTGGAAAGCCTGAAGGTGCGCCTTCGGATCGGTCGTACCATCATACTTCGGTACTTTGATTTTTCCCGGATCGGATACCCTCATATCTGAGATGCGAGTGGTGAAGGGGATCTTCCGAGCCCCTTCCAGCAGCCTGTCGATCTCGGGTGCAGCGCCGGTAGCGTGATGGATTTGGGATTTAATGGCTCTTACTTCTGCCGCAGTCTTGGTGATATAGTCGCGAAGATCGCGGATATCTGACTTCTCGCCAGCAGATTTCCGAGCCTGTCGGCGTTTACTGCGAGTGAGCTCGGTTTGCCTTTCAGCCAGCTCTTCTTGTTCGTTCCAATAGAGGACTTCCTCCTCTTCCGTCATCAGTTTGTTGAACGGAGAGCTTTCCCGAGCAGATCGGCTTCTGGTCCTTCTTGGATGTC